>NC_048533.1:931708-1234739 GCF_008121235.1 Drosophila subobscura | reverse complement strand
TCTTCTTCTGCCTGTGTGTGTGTGCGCTCGGCAAATTTCCGGCTAACAAAATGATAGACAAAGTTGTAAAGTGAAATATGAGATTTACTTTTCATGATTTAAAGGCTTCAAGTCTCTGCTGTCAGAGTGTGGGCGGGGGAGTACAATACGAAATGCAAATAATAAATAACACAAATTAATTGCCGGCCGGAAGTAAATAGTCAATAATGTACATACATATGTATATGTATATATTTATGTATACATAAATACATATGTATGCATATTATGGATAAATATTTGCTTTGTGGCGATGCCAATTTTTTGCGATTTATGTTTGGTTGAAAGTTTCCCGGAGAGGGAGAGGGAGAGGGAGAGTGGGAGAGCAAAGAGTGTGTCGTGCCCGAAGTGAGATAAAAATAGCAGGCCAAACCAGAAGCCATGCCTCTCGCACGCTGCGTTTGGTGTGCGTTTTATTTATGTCCAGAATCCAGAATGGCAATCTCATTGGGAATTATCAATGGAATGTAGGGAATAATAAGATGGAGGGGGTACAGACTGTTTATATTTAATGGGCAGCTGCATTGACAGAAGATCCTCAGATAAGGACCAGGACTGGCAAAGCCGTTGCATACTTTAGGGCTCCACTTCCCGAATGGGATGCAAAAAATGCTGGAAACCATTAATGCTGCAAGGAGGAGAGGCGTCAGACCAGTTCATAGACAAATGCCAAGTCGTAGCAGCGAAAAAGTTTGTCAAACACCCAGGGATACACAGAGAGAGAGTGAGAGAGAGGCTGGGAGAAGGGAGAGTCGCGGTAACAACTGCAAGTGACTTCCTTGCTGCTGCTGCAGAGTTGAAAAAAGTTGAAAAAATTCGTGTGACAAATAAGCAAAAGTTGCGAAACGGAGCGGCGGCAGGAAGCAAAAGACACTGTGAGAAGAGGAGGGGGGCGGGAATGGTAGTGGGCGGACACTTTGCACTGCAATTTGCACTTCATTGCCAGCCGCGGCAGCGCATCAACGGCAGCGACAGGGACAGGGGCAGGGGCAGCGGCTGCCGCGGGAGCGTTGAAGCGTTTTGGTCTCCTTCACAAAGCACTTTGTAAATTTTTTAAGTGCCATGAAAAAAGAAGGGAACGAACGAACTAAGGAAGGATGGAGGAAGGAGGCAGGGCAGAGATGCTGCCTCTTTTTCTCTCTCTCGCGAGGAGCGAAGAGTGTGGTGTCGTCGTCTGCGGAAATTGCTTTGTTGTAAACTGTACCGGGCTGACAGGGCTGGGCAGGGCATGACCATGAAAAGCGCTAGAAAAGGCGGCCATAAAGTGGAGCGAGAGAGAGAGGAGGTGTGGGAATGGAATGGCAACGAGATGTACGACAAAACTGTCAAAGGGAAGACAGCAGCAGCGGCCGGCCGTGCAAGTGAAGGGGAAGAAAGCGGCCGGCGAGCACCTCGCAGCCTCCTTCCCGTTCTTCCTTTTCTCATATTTTTCGCCATTTTAATTAGGTATCCAGTGCCTCCATCTAGCCACCATAGTGGCTGCAACTGGACTCTATCTCTCCGCCAAAAAGTGTCTTTTAGAGCGGGGTTCTTTCATCGCTGAATTTACCAATTAAAATGTAATCTTTTTTTCGTTCTTTTAGTTGCATTTTGGCATTTTCATGAAACTTTCATGTTCTCCAGCCTAGTCGCGAACTATGCCTGTGTGTGTGTGTGTGTTGTGACTCTTTGTGTGCGTGCAAATACCACATAATTTAATTTCCACAAACAACAAAACCGCAGCATGTCCACTTGCAGCGCCGAACCCGATCTCTGCCCCTGATGACAGCAGCAGAAAATATTCCCGTATTCCCGCAAAAAATATGCCATTTATTTTTGTGTTTTTTGTGCTCTTTGTTTTTGGATGGCGTTAAAAAACCGATGGGAAAACCCAACCGCAGGAATACATGTCACCAAAGGGCAGAAGCGGAAAAATTCGTTATCCCAAATCCGCTCCCGTGTTCCCGTCCTCGGTAAGCGGTCGGTCTCTGGAATCTGGAATGCGCCATGAATTTATTGTTGTGTTTTCGTGGCATTTATGACCAAATCGCATTCACCAAATTGATATTCTAAGCGCGTAAAAATGTACATAAATGTGTGTACATGCTGCAAGTACATATGAAAGTACATACATGTACCATATAGAATGTATGTCTATATGGAAATACATGTATCTTTTATGTGGCTGAATGATTCTGAAAGTGGGTGCTGGTGGGGGCAAGATATGTGTGGCGGGCATTAAAAATAAATGTTGCACACTTTGCGGTGCTCGCCGCATACTCGTCCATCGCATAAAATCCAAAAATGTCGGCGGTTTCACTCGCCATTTTATAGCCCAGAATTTGTAAGAGTGCACATTAGTGTGTGTTTGCGTGTGTGTGTGTGTGTGTGTGTGTGTGTGTGTGAGAGGGAGGTTCTAAATGGGTTGCCTGTCACGCCCAACGTAGGAAGGGCCTGAATGAACATTCGAGGATTTTCGGTATTCAAGTTGAAGGCAATTGACAAAGATTTCCATGTGGCCCCCTCCAGTGTGGAACGTACCACACACAGATACTCGTATGTTTACATCTATATTGCCATCTAGAATCCATTACGAAGGGATGCACATTAAGATAAGAAATCATTCGAGAGCGCCCATAAAGGTAAATTCTTTTAAAAAATGAAATTGATCGAAAATATATTGAACCAATAGAAATGTAAATACATTTCCCGAATAATTCTGATTCTGAATGCCTTTCAAGCTGCAGACAATTTAAGATGCTTAATTAGCAGCAGGATTTATTCTGCAGGCATTTCGTAGAGGGCCAAGAAATCTGTTTTCTCATTTCAACTGAAGGCTGAATGCGTTTTAATTGGACAGAAATGGGCTCAACTATGCATCAGAATCAGCAGCAGCAGCAGCAGCAGCAGCAGCAGCGACTGACACAGACCAACAACTGACCAAAAAGTTTTCAATAAATTTGGTTTGGGCTGGCTGGCTGGTCGGGGCGGAGCCTCAAACAAACTGCAACAAAACGGTGTTATAAATAGGGCCAGCAGAGAAATCGTTTGCCAACAGAGGCAGCAGCAGCAGTGGCAGCGGCAGCGGCAGCGGCAGCGGCAGCTGCTCTTCTCTGCCTCTCGCTTTCGCAGAATTATGACATTCTTGTTTGTAGAAATTGCATTTTTATTTCGCCATGCTCTAGTAAAAGTGTTGAAAGATTTCAATTATCCTAGCCATGGGTGTCTCGGCCTCCATCCATCTCTATCCACCTCCTCGCCAAGATGCTGATGACTCATCTCATCGGACATGGGGCAGTGGGCAACAACATCAGCATCAGCATCAGCGTCACACTCAATTAGATTCCAATTCTTTGGGCTGGGCCCGAAACAAGTTCAAGTTGTGATACTTTGGCTCAGCGTCTGCATAAATGTCGGGGCAGGAGAAAAACTTTTAATTCCACAACAATAAACACTTGAAATCACATTAGGACGAAACTTGTTCTAGGCTTTGCCTTTTATACACTTGCTTTGGCTTGGGGCTTGGATGCTATGCCAACACTTTGGCGATGTCCACATGGAGTCTCATTCCTTTCAAATAAAAAGGGTATCTGATGGTTCGTCCTTAAGCTTCTCCTTGCTGGCAGACATGTGAGGCTAAAGCGCCCAAAAGACGTCTCTAGAATGCAACATCAATCAAATTTGGCTTTCAAGTCGCGTACGCGGCAATTTGTTTGTATAGAAAATGTTGAGACTTTTCATCCCCATCCCCCAGCAGCGAGAGGGGGTCGCTCTGCTTATTTTCCCATTTGTTGTACAACTTTTAATGTATTTTGGGCACGTCTAACCGCACTCAGCGCTGGAGCAAGGAGCTGAGCTGCAGGGAGCTCCTGCCATGGATATGCCTATTGGTATCGACATCCTCATCGCAATAATCGTCATCATCATCGTCTTCCACATCGGGTTCATCAGCTTCGAAATCAACACCCTTTGGCCGGGTGGTTATGTTTCGGCTGCTTGCTCCCATTACTTGTAATAATATTTTAGCAATTTTATTTGTTGTCATGTCACATATGCCAGTGTCATGTCAGGGTGGGTCCTTTAGTCCTTTAGTCCTTCTCCTGCTCTGGCTCCTGCTCTGGCTCCTGCTCTGGCTCCTGCTCTGGCTCCTGCTCCTGCCCACTCTTCGGGCCACGTCCTCCTGCTGGAGCCTGTCTCCTTTGACACTCGCTCGCTTCCCCTTTAAAGGCGAAATAAATTTGCATTTTTATGCCAGGGCATGCCTAGGACAAGGCTTCCTTCCCCCGCCTGCCCCCGGCTGGCAGCTGTCGAAGAGAAATTGATTTGATGCAAATTAATGACAGCTTCTTGTCAATTTCATCAAGTTGAGTTGTGGCCGCGTCGCAACGAATTTCCCATACTCTTCAAAGCGAATAACGATTATTGTTTATGTGGTTTTCTGCATGGAGTATCTATGCATCTGCAGGGTACACATATTTGTTATTAAATGGTGCCTGGTCTAGTCGGAATAGGGTATGTATTTTTCATAGTTTTCTCTTTGAACTCAAGATGCCGGTCTCCTTCGCTTCTCCCATATTGTATTTCTTCCTCCTTTGCTTTATAGATTTAAGCAAATTTTGTAATGGATTTTTAAGTAGGCCTTTAAATTAGGCAGAAGAAAAGCAATTTATTCAAATGATTCCCGACAGGGAGGCCGATCTGCTGCCAGTCAGTTAGTCTTGTCCTTGTGGCTGCTGTTTCTTTTTTGTCCTTTACGGCTCACGGACAATTAATCAAAATTTAATTTGTCTTCTCATTCTAGGTAAGTCCTCGCCATCGATCACAGCGCCATGAGACCACAGCCATATTTTGAGACCGGAAACGGAGAAACATGAAGTCGGCATAATTATTTTCCAATTCAATCAGAGGACGACTCTAAGCTCCTTTTGCCCTCGCTCCCGTCCCCGTCCCCGCCCCGTCCCCGGCCAAGCTTAAGCCTAAGCCACATTGAGCGGGATTAGGCGCTAACTGCCAAAATGTGATTACATTGAAGGGCCACAGAAGGTCCACCTCCTACTCCTCCGACAACGACGATTGTCCCCCGTCCGTGGCCCATAAATTAATCAACAGACGTAGAAAAATTGCCCTACTGGCTCCTCACTGGCTCTTCCGGCTTCCACTTTCTCCTTCAAATCGCACACAGTGAGAGAGAAAGCATTTCTATTAATAATGACCAACGATGAATCTCGTCGCAAAAGAAAAACGAAAACGAAACCGAAAACAGGAAAACAGGAACGGCAACGGCCACAAAATCTCCTCATGGCTGCGCGTAAAATTCTCTCGGCTTCCTCTAGGCTCTCCGGTTTTTTTAAGCCACAAATGGCATTTAATTCACTTTCAACGCTTTTGGGCGGCTACAGCACCTGACCAACATCCTGGGTGTCCCTTTTCGCTCCCTCCTTCTCGCTGTCTCTTGGGCGCTCCTTCGTCCTGTGCGTAATTCGTATTACGTATTTACTTTATTAATTTAAGTGTTTTGGCCCCAAGGCCAAGACTCGCTGGAGCTTGAGCACATACACCCCCCCTACTGCCCCTCGTCCTTCTGTGCCATCTCCTCTTGGATGTCCGCTTCCCTGTTATGATGTTATGAGGGCCGTAAATAATTTTTCTGGGACACAGCTCCTCATCATTTTATTCTATTAAAGCCAAATATTTACACAGGAAGAACTGAGCTCCTGTTCGCAGGCAAATGACTAACAGAAAAACACAGAGCCAGCAACTGGAGGAGGTTGAGTGCTTTCGCAGGAACTGGCGGGTGGGGAGTGCTTTTAGGCCCGGTTTTAGTCGATTCGGTTTTAGCTGGGTGCGTTCAAATATGACAAAAGGCCACACACCCCCGTCCAGTCCCCCAGTCCCCCAGTCCCCACATCCACACAGACACTCGGTGAGGGCTTGGGCGGAACTCGTGTCTGTGTGGACTCTGCTGGGTGGACCCTCCCCGGGGTTTATTAGAAGTAATGACATGCAGCTTGTTAGCCAAAGAGAACGCAGGAGTGGGGGAGTGGGGACCGGGATAGAACAGGGAATGTTGGACATAGTTATTACCAAGTATTGTTAACTGTGGGCGACGCCACATGCCACCGACTGCAGGTGGAAATGGCTCTGAGCTGAGGCCGGGGCTGCTACGTCCTCTAAATGAATGTTAACTGCCGGACATACGACAAACTGAGGACATTTTCACAAGGCCACTAGCTATAAAGGGGAAGTCTCTGTCTCTGTCTCTGTCTCCTTTATATCATCTCCAAGGACAGCTTGAACGAACAGGGACTTTGGGTTTTGCTCGACGCAGATTGTGGAGTATTTATTTGAAAACTTTCATTAATTTATATTTTATGTCGATTAACCAGACAATAAATATGTAGCTCACATTCAAAAGTTACTAAAGTTACCTGCATTGTAAACGATTTTAAACTTCCTTTCGACCCACTGAGTTTTCCAAGCAAAAATTTAAATTATTCATTAAAATTCGCATATTTTCAGCCCCATTCTATGCCATAGCCATAGCCCATCCATCATGTTCGTTTTAATTGCCCTGCGAAGTTCTATTTACATTTGTCTCCCCCTGGGAGACTCTCTTTCTCTTTCTCGTTCTCTGTTCATTTAATTGCGCTGCTCTTTCCGGTGGCGCAATGAACCAAAAAACTGAAAAAGGTGAGTGAAGAAATTGCTGCGGGTCCTTAGCAAATATATGTATGTCCTGGCAGTGTCTCCACCTCCACCTCCGCCCAAGTTCCTTTTCGGGGGAAGCCCACATTAAACGCTTTTGACATACACAAAGAGTGACTGAGGCAAACAACGAAAAAAGCATTTTGTTTGTCAAATGTTTGTCATTTGTAAATGTCAAACGGCGGTCGAGCATATTTTGCATACATGCAAGAGAGAGAGAGAGAGAGAGAGCTAGAGAGAGACAGGGAGAATCTCTCTCTCCCGTTCTCTCCTTCTGTGCCTGGTCCATCCATCCAAAGTCAGTTCTGAAGTGTTCTTTCAAGTTTTTGGCCCGCATTACTGTGTTGAGGGCTGCCCGATCAAAGGAGCCACAACTCATCTCTGAAGGGAGTATGGGGACAGCCTGGGAATGTCGTCAGCCTCTCAGTCAGCCTCCCAACCCCCAGTCTAAAATTATGAGACATATTTTGTGCCTTGTGTCAGTGGGCGGTCTCTTGTCTGCGGATCTCGGCTTTCGGCTCTCGGTGCTCTCTGTCCATATAGAAATCTGACATTTAAATATTTACTTGCGTCAACTTGTGACATTTTACTCATTACACCGGGCAACTCGCTAATGGGTCTGGGGTTCAGCACGGACTTGTTTCGGTTTTCTCGGTGGTCGTTTGTCGTTTGTCGGTTTGTCGGTTGTGGGACTTCATCCCTTTTGGCAGTGAGAAAGGAAACTTTTGTCATGCGCTTCCCAGGCATCAGGCACTTTCATATTCATAAGCTTTGGCATAAGTTTGACAGTTTTCCGGCGTTTCAGTGAACCCCCAACCCCATTTCCGTCCGGTCTGAATGTTTAGATTTATTTCCCCACTCACTGCTAGAAGATGTTCGAGTTGATTGGAGTTTCCGCAACGGGGGAAGCGACTGGCTGGGCTCCGTTCCTTCATTTATCAATGCTTCCGGTGGATCATTGTTCTTTCTTATCCGCCTTCAAGTTCCATGCTCCTCGCTCATCTCACTGACTGACTGCCTGACTGATGTCAGACAGCTGTCTTTTATGTCTCTTCTGTGTGCATCTCCTTCTCTGTTCAGCCTCAGCCTCAGCCTCATTCTCATTCTTATCCTGTCCTGAAGCCGGCTCTTTCCTGGCTGCGCCTGTCACTGGCCTTGAGGGCAGGTATAAATGCTGTTGTAAATGTATTTTTAAATGTAATAAGATTATTACTTAATTAGTGCAACTTTATGGATGCCCACGGGTGGGGGCGAATGCGAAGGAGGCCTCAGGGTAGGCTTTTAACTGCCGGGATTTAATAGCTAATTTATTTCTTCGTGCTTCTGTAATTATGTGTCTGTGTGTGTGTGTTTGTGTGTGTTTGTGCGGGCAGGGGCGGGTTACACCCCATATGTCTGAAGTGGAAAACCAAAGCCAGAGAGCGGATAACAGTAGGATGCAATACGGAAGTATTGGATCACAAAAAAATAAGAGATAATAAATTAAGAGTCAAATTATGTACTCGAAGAGTAAATAGGGTATATTGTATTTGTGCGAAAACGGTTGTATGTATGTAACGCACAGAAGGAAACGTTTCCGACCCCATAAAGTATATATATTCTTGATCAGCATCAATAGCCGAGTCGATTGAGCCATGTCTGGCTGTCCGTCCTGATGAGCGCCTGATCCAGCGCCTAGTAAATTTGGCATCCAGACTTCTGTATGCTCACAAAAGTATTTCAAAAATGAGCCCCGCCCCCTTCCGCCAAAAATGGCAAAACCTCCTAAAGCTACAATTTTGAAGATAAAAGAAAACTAAAAACGCCTTTCCGTATCTATCAGATCACCAAATTGGGATCCGATTGGACCATTTTATAACCAGAATGAAGAGTTTAATTTGCATTGGCTAAATTGGCTTTAACATTTGACGAAAAACCGTTAAGGTACAGATGTTCTAAAATAAAAGTTGTGACGTCTCTCACACGTCCTTTCTCGTTATGATTTGATGCAAATGTCCATCGATACCCTAGGTACAAGCTCCTGCTGCAATTCATTCACCGTTAAACTGTCTCTCTCTCTATCATTGTCTCTTTAAGGTGGTACTGACTGTGATTAAAGCGGAGAACTCGAGACTAAGCCAACAAAAGTCTTGATTAATTAAAAATAGAAAGGGAGAGAGAGACAAACCCCATAAAAATACATGCATACATATGCATGTACACACTTCTATGTGTGCATGGATGTACACATGTCAGTTTTAAGGGTCAAAAATATTACTTTCCATAATAGTATCAGAGCACTGGTAGAGGCAGGAGCAGACCCAGAGAGGAGCAAGGAATTCGATGGTTGAACAGCATTTTCATTAATGCCCAGGCACGAACTTGACTTGACCTCGCTCCCCCTCTCTCTCTCCATCGCTCTCTTTCGCTCTCCTTCTCTCTATGTGCTTCCTCCAGTCTATATTTTTGCATCTTTTGTTACCATTTTTGCCTGTGTGCCTCTTACAGAGTGGTGCTTAAGGGCTCAACAAACACAAAAAGTCAAGACATTTACAGTGCACTTCAGAGGCGGAGGAGCCTGTCCTCCACATGCCCCTCTCTCGCTCTCTCACTCTCTCTCTCTCTCCCCCTCACTAGCCCCTGTCTCTGGCGAGGCAAATGAACCTTAAAACAAATCATTATTAAAGGGGCCTTCATGTCCTCTGCATCCCATCTCTTTCTCCGTCCAACTGCTTCATATTTCTAATTATGTAAAAAACTTTGCCATGTTGCACTCCCCAAGAAAGGGACTCTCACTGGTTTCCAACCTTTCTTTCGCTTTGCCCGGGGAAAATTGTAGTTGAACATAACGATTCCAGGAGAGACCCGTCCCGGCCGGCCGGCCCTTACCCTCATGTCGGAAAGTGAAATGCCCAGCATGCCGGGACTCGCATGGCCTGGATCATGCACAATGCAGGAAGGAGGCGGCGAGGTGGCGTGTCTGCGGCTCTGTTGATTTTCCAACGGCAATTTTGTACATATCACAGTGCGTCTGCCTGCACGACGTGTACCTACACATGACGTTTGTTTGTTTGTGTGTGTTGTGTGTGTGTGTGTGTGTGTATATATATGTGTGGGTGTGTACTCTTACTTGTTGCAGGCGAGGCGCCAGTTAGTGGTTGAAGAGAGTGGGGGGGTAGGGCAGCAGTCAACAAAGCGTCTATGAAAAAAGACCGGAAAACAAAGGCTCAAACTTTGGCAATGTGCGAATAGCTTCGAAGGGAGAACACTGCAGGCATTCTGCTCTGCCTGGCACTCTGCTGGCATCCCTGGCCAACTTTTCCCCGCCCTGCTGCTGCTGCTGCTGCTCCTGCTGCTGCTCAAGCTTTGGACCTACTTCTATCCCTATTTCCACTCGCACAGCTCTCGTTGGGCTTTCAAATTGTTTTTGATTGAAATTTAAACAAAAATGTGTTGCCTGCACTTGACAACAACAACAACAACAACAGCAACAGCAACAGCAGAAGCAGCAGCAACGGCAACGGCTAGTACGGGAACTCCAACGAACAAACACAACAGATTCAAGCAATAGACTTGGAGCGAGGAGAACACACAAAATCTGTACACACTTACTGGTCTTGAAACTTGCCTGAAACTGCGTTAAACGAAATCGATTCGGAGTGAAATCTCAATTGCAATCATTGAAACCCAACCAGCATTTGCGATGTCTGTGTCACGACAGAGACTTAATAATAGTTCCATCCCTAGTCTTTAAGCGTAGGCCGCTGACTGAGAGTGCCGCTGAGTGACTCTCTCCGCTGCGCTGAGGGAGGGTCTTGCTACCTGCGAGCTGCTAACTGTGCTCATGGTGGAAAAAAGAGAGACGAGCGAGAAGCAAAGCATTCATTTCGGCCTCTTTACAGTTTCTTTCCCGTTTCTCCTTCCGTGTGCGAATATTCTCTGCCAGTGCTTGTGCTCGTACTTACAGGGCATTTATTGCGTGTACTTTTGCTACCTGGATGGAGGAACGCTGCTGTTGCGGGCCTTGGGTAATGTTTACACTGCGTGCATTAATGTGGGTGCGTGTGTGCGTGTGTGCGCGTGTGTATTGTGTGCATGGAAAAAGCTTATAAAGTTCCAGGAAAATAAAGAAAAGGGCAACAAGGCAACGCACATGCCTTCAGCACTCACCTTTCCCGCCTTGTGGCGGTAGAACATGAAAGCGAAATTCCTTTTATTACTCTTTATTGTTGTTGCTGTTGCTGTTGCTGTTAAGCATCTGCCGCCGTTTCAATGAAATTGTTTATCAAGTTGAACTCTGGGAAATTATGTAAAATATGTTTTGCGGTTCCTCTTTTGTTCGAAACCGAAATTGTTCTGCGCATGAAACGTGCGAAACACAGCAACAAAAACCAAACAAATTTCAATTTTCTACTTGAGCTGCGGAGCATCTTTGGCACCCCACCCCACCAGCGTCTGCTACACCTTCATCCCACCCCCACCGCTGCACTTATCTATGCCTCTGGCTGCTCGAAAATGCATTGTTGTAGGCCATAATCCCCAGCAACTATTGCGAAATCTCTGCACAGAAATCACATGGCTGGTCAGGGCCTTCCGGCTTCAGTAGGGGTCGGTCCCGATCCGGATCCGGTCTTCCCGTCCTCCCGCTTAAGCTCTTGTAACTGAAAGGCTCATCATCAGCATTAGAGTCGGCATCGGATCGGAATCAGCGTCATTGTGGCAGAGCCAAGTCTCTCGACGTCCCGCTGGTCCCTCTTCTGCCATGCACCCGCCAATGTGCGGTGGATTGCAGCTTTCGCCTGACCCCATGGGCTGCTTCTATTATTCCGATTAGACCGGATTTTAGACCCACAACTAGGGACGGCACAGTGGATAATTCTGATAGATTTTCGGGACAGATTGCAAAAGAGTACTTAGATCTCAAATACTCGAACATTCTCTCTCCTCTCATGCATCTCTCTGCATTGCATTCTCTCGCCTGCTGCGGATCCACCAAACACTTACTCGGACATAATTCAATTTGGATTCACACAGAAAATGTTCGTCGTTGAATTTCCATGCCCATTGTTCCTGCGGAATTGTTAAATGCCTTCGCTGCCAAATGAACAAGTTTTGCCATTGAAATCAAATGAGTCATAAGAGTTTTCGAGTTTTCAGCCGAACGGGGGAGAGGCCGCATCGAGCGAGAGCCATTTTCTTGGTCTGCTCGGTCTTTTTTCCGTTGCTTTTTCCGTCGGGCAGTTGAAACAATAAATAA
Organism: Drosophila subobscura; assembly: GCF_008121235.1. NCBI lineage: Eukaryota > Metazoa > Arthropoda > Insecta > Diptera > Drosophilidae > Drosophila > Drosophila subobscura. Next base: position 1,222,780 of record NC_048533.1, on the reverse strand, counting down.
ATGTGAAATCGACCCTGACTGAGACGGCAGGGGCGGGAGGAGGCAGGACCCGGGCCACAGAGCTACTGAATTTCTGGTTTCTGGTCAACTGGACAGCCCTCAGACCCTCGGATCCCTCCTGCGGTGGGCGGCCCATTCATAACACAGGGCAGCGTCGAAGGTCGCCAAGAGAATCCTCATCATCGTCATCACACTTTGCGGTGACTCTCTGCCTCTCGCTCTTCGCTCTTTCCCGTGTCCATCCCGTATCCTTCTGCCATTCCCCTGTCTGTCCGTCTGTCCCTCTTGCTGCCGGACATTGGCAGCCGTTTTGCATTGTTTTTGGTCATTCGTTTGGCGTCACTCGCATTTACCATTGTTACTACACTCCTTCCTCTGCCTCTTAGTCTGTCTCTCTTCCTCCTACTCCCTGTTGTTGTGTTTGTTCAGCCATTGAGTTGATGATTTCCGTATGCATGGCCCATTTTATGCACAACTTCCGGAAATTTTCATTGTGGTTTTGCAAGCGGATGTGCCAGGGAGTTGCAGTAGGACCCACCCATAGAGGGGCATGTGGAAGTTTCATAACAGTTTCACTTTCGGACAAAAAAATATTTGTAAAAAATTATTATTTTATTTTATTTTTGAACTGGCCAAAATTTAGCGAAAGCAATCCAATTTTTGGTGCTGGTAAAATAAATATGCATCAAATATGCAACAGACAGAAGCAGAAACAGAGAGCGAACCGGAATTTGCAGCACAATTTGCATACAAACAAAATCCTGGCAATCCCTCTGGACAGAGTCCAAGGAGCAAAAACTAAATATTAATAATGTGCCAAAAAGTATGCTGCCGTTTTTGACATGTTCTCCCTGGGTCCATCCTGCATCCTCTCTGGGCTCCCGCTTCCACTGGTGCACTAGTCTGGCCTGGTCTGCCATCTGGCCTGCGTGACCGGATATGGAGATTATGTAACCGCATTTCCGGCTGCCGCTTGTGCAAAATGGCGGCTCGCAGCAGCAGCTACAGGAACAGGAGCAGCAACAGAAACAGCAGGCCACACCTGACACTGACGTTTATGCTCAGTCAGGCGCTTAACTGCACTGCCGGATGGCCAACTCCAACTCCAACTCCACATCCCAACTCCCCGTCCATCCCTCACAGGAGGCAGCTCCAGTCGCTCTGTGTGCAATCGCATTTGTGCCATTGCTTTGCGGTCGACTCGGTTTACACTAAATGCGCTTTTGTGGTTTTCGCCATCGATTCCAGCATAGCAGCATCAGCAGCAGGAGCTGCTGATGGAGCGCCAGTGGAGAAGGTGCGGCCAGCGCCTGTATAAAAAGCCTTTGTGATGGGACCGAACAGGTAGTGGTGAAAGGCTTTTCCATTGAACGTAAACCAAAATGTTATTCATTGGCCGAATGGGGGCATATTGTTGGAGTCCATATTGCCATGGAATGGATCCAGGATTCTCCTACGAACAACCATAATTTAGTTAAAATGTTCGGTCCATTCGGTGGAGAGGCTTCCCTTTAGGCCTTGCACTCTGCATCCGTTTTTTCTGGGCTTCACCTTTCTCTGCCTCTGCAAAAGCCTCTCCAACTGGCTGGTTAAGATTCTGTTCCATCTTTGGACTCTTCGAAATCCTGCTGTGTTCTCCCATTGTCCTGTGGGCCGGGGCCATTGTTGCTGTTGGCTCTTATTGTGGTTGCCATTATCATCAAGCTGTCATGTTAAATGACATTTGCCATATTTCATATACATACATGCACACATCCACCATGTGATATCGTATTCTATTGTGTATTGTGAATACAAAAAAAATATATATGTGTGTGTGTGTGTCCTGGTGCGCTGCTTCCTTTGACCATAGAAAATGAGCCATGTGAACTGTTGCGGCTGTTGTAGCCGCACAACAAAAGCGGGGGCGAACAGAACAGAACAGAACAGGAACAGACCCGAAAGGAAAAGCTGGAAGAGAAGGAGCAGAGAGAAGCAACTCCTTTAGCGCTCTTTCTCTCTCTCTCTCTCTCTCTCTCTCTCTCTCGTGCCGTTTCCATTGTGTCCGGGAGAATCCTGTTGTCCTGTCTCGTCTCCGTTTGTGGCATGTGTCAGCTTGCCATCTCAGCTCAGGCTCCCTTTTTTTATTGTGCTGCTTTTGATATTTATTTTCCATTTACATGCATTTCATCATTTGTCGCTTCCCGTTTGTCGTCTCCCTTTGGGTCGTTGCCTGCTTAAAAGTTTAATTGTCCTGCGATTTAGTCTAGGACTTTAGCTTATCTTGAATCTCTATCGCACTCTGCACACCGCACACCCCCTCAGGCATCCCTTTCAGCCTGCTGTCAGGGGCAGAGAACTACATATTTAAATTCCTTGTGCCTGCCAGAGACGCCGCACTGCACTATGGTCCAGATGACCACTTTTCTTGGCCAAATTGAATAACTCGCGAACGGAACAAGATTTTTTGATTTAGTCTTTTGATATAAGTTAAGAATAGGGAGAGGGTGATTTTTTGAAAAAATGGGCGTGGCATCTCCTTTTTTTTTAAGGAAAAATCGGTTTTTAATTTTTTTTTTTTCTCAAAAAAGTTAGAAGCAAAAAAAGGATGGGAATATGTTTAGCAGATCAAGAAAAAAAAAGTCGTAGCACGAGTTAAAACAACCTAAAAATCTAAGATAATCGCATTTTTTCTGCCACAGAACATGCTCTTCAGCAGTTTCCATTATAAAACAATATTACCCTGGCTACACTCTAGCCCCCCAAAATAGCTAGTGACTAATACTGTGGCTTAAATGCAATGCAAAATGGTACCCTACTTCACAATTTTCTTCTTCATTGTGTTCCAAAGGGCAAAAAACATTGAAAATTCTCATTTGAGGTTATGATCTATAAATGCAAATTGTGAGAGTTGTGGTCAAATGTGGCATTTGTGACTATATACATTTTAACAATCATTTATTGGTCTACGACACACAATAGGTTTCAAGGTGGGACTAGGTGGCACTCTATTAAAAAACCCTTCTCAAAAATTAGTCTTTACTACGAACTGACACGTATTAAGGCCTCACTTTGACATACAATTACGAAGACATCGCCAACCACTAGATGCCGTTCGCATTACAGAACACGTAGTAAAAACCCTACTGAATAAAATGCATCAAAAAAAATTGGATCAGTTAATCGTATTTTTCAATTTATGAGACATTTAAAACATCAATAAAATTGGTACTTTTTCACTGCACGTGGTGTGCAATAATGACCGCTGGGTTTCACAGCTGATTTTGCGAAGGTGGCGCCATCTATGCAAATTTCTGGTACGCAACTTTGATGGTCACTCTTTTTCTAATGCAGAGCGCCAAAAACCACGTCTTGGTTTTAACTTTTAAAAATTGCCTTTTGGCCAAGAAAAGTGGTCATCTGGACCATAGTGCGCCGCACTGTGTGGTATGCACACAGTATGTGTATGTATGTATGTGTGTCGGTTGAATGCATATGTATTGTATATTCGCTCCTTTGTCATAGCATATTTCTGGGCAAAAAGCAATTAACTCTGTCGACTATGCTGCTCATGTGCCTGGGCTCTATCCTCTGTCCTCTCTGCAATTCAATCCGCCTTCAATCTATTTGTGCGAAACTATATTAAAAATGCTCAAGCCGGATATTACGAGAATGCCCACAACCGATTGATGGCTCGGCCCACAACCATAAAATAATTGCCGCATACTTTGCGGCGAACGCACAGTCATCCCCCCAGGAGCCAAGCGGCAAACAACAAAAAAACATCAAAAGTTCTGCAATCCCCCGCCTCGTCCCCATCCCCATCCCCGTCCCCAGCCCCAGTCCCCAGTATGCCAGTAAACGTTTCTACTTTGCATACTTCGGGTCTCTACCAGGATGTGGACTCGTACCCGAGCTGAGGCACAAAAACCGCCAACGACAGCACCGCAGACGACGCTCCAGCAGCAACCTCATGGCAAATTAGTTTAAGAAATTGCCTGAAGGTGGCGCCCTGCTATCTGTCTACCCGTGCCAGCTACCCCTCCTCCTAGCACCCTGCAAGCTACCCTCAAAATGTTTTATGCACAAAGCGGAAGATTCGCGAGCATAAAATGAAATAAATTCCAGCAGACTCTGGTGCTGCGAGGTGCCCGAGGTGTGGGACGGATGAACAATATTTCTAGATGAAATTGACAGCTCCAGAGCTCAGGTTAAAATGGAAAGTGATGTATGTATATGGTGTATACATATGTACATGTATGTATGTTTCCATGTTCATGGGGGACTATCGCTGCCAAAAACGAGTTCTCTTTGAAGGACAAGGAGCGCAAAGTCTATGGCTAACTGCTTGTAATCCTGGTAACTCTATTCATCATATTCATCATTCATTGGTCTGTGAATTCATGGGAGTGTGTTGCCTATCTTACACAATTTTAAGCCATGTTCCCTAGTTGTTGGCTTTTCTTTGCCTTTGCCTTGGTTTTCTCTGTGGAGGGAGTCATTGAATTACCCGCCTTGCGCTCAGGCGCTCCCCATCTGCTTTTCCTTTTCCTTTTTTACTTGGCTCAGCTGCCAAAGCAACAGCAACAGCCGCCAAATGTAATTATCAAAAGTTTCCACTATTTTCCGAGCAGCCGCGAGAGCAAAACCGAAAGAAAACCCAAAGGAAAGCGGCAAGGTAAGGTAGCTTTAGGAGAGTTGTCAGCCTCAGGCTTGTGGCTTGTTATTCTGTTTGTGTCTGCCAGACGCCAAAGTACAAAAAAGGAGCAACAAAAAATAAATTCAAATAAAAAGACGAAAATTAAATTCGTTTCAACTGCAGACTCAGTTGCACAGTTTCTCCAGTTGCTCCAGCCACAGCCACAGGCACAGTTACAGTTACAGCTCCAGCTTCATATTCCGGATAATGCTATTGCCTGTGCTCTGCTCCTCTATGTTTGCCATGACAATTTGAGGCCCAGAAGCATGCTCTCTGCCCCTTCTGGCCCTTCCGGCACTTCTGGCACTTTGCTTCTTGGAGATTTGCCATATGAATTGGGACAGAAGATGCTTGTTTGCCTATTTATTACAATTTAATGCCAATTCTTTGCTGTTGCCTGCTGGCTGCTGCCGGCTGGCTTCTGGTTGCTGCTGCTCTTGTGGAGGCTGGAAGGCAGCGGCTTATTAATCTGTCATGCAAAATTACTGCGACATGGAATCCCTTGATTGCCTCGCAGTATTGCGTCACAAAATGCTGAAAGCTGACACATTCGAATGAATAAATCAGGACTTTTCTGAGCGTCAAAAATGTGTTATTACTAGTATTTCTCCTTCCAATCATCCCTTTAAAATGATGGAAATTATTAACATCCTCCGAATACATGAGAAGAGCTCAAGGTTGGAGCACTTGGGAATGATTGGGAAAATAAAGAGAATATTCCCAGAATGTGCAGATCCCTCGTTTGTCCCGAAAAAAAAGTCCCTGATGCGTTTGACAAGTGAATAACAAAATAATTGCCAACAGGGCTTTTGCAACCAAAGGAATTGTGCAACAATAAACGTATAAAAACAAGAGCAAGGGAAGGGAGACGGAAAACAGTTTCCCAACGATAATAAAAATACGCACAACAGCTACAAGATGGAAAATAGAAATGCAAAGTGAATGGAAATGCAAGGATAATGAAAAAAACGAAGCACAAAAAAGCGATGATGCAAATGTAAACGAGTTTCGAAAGGAGAAAATGAAACTGAAATAAATATTTTGTGATATTTTACCAATTCCAATGCAATGGGTCGACAGGCCGTCAAGCCGTCACTCCGTCGATGGTGCATTGTTAAATATTCATGTCAGAGAATATGTCATTTTATTTCTATATCGTACATACAGTACATATGTAAATAGGCATATAATATGCATGCGCACACATCTTCGATTCTCTGGGGCAATCCAGACAATTCATACATATGTGAACCTTTCCACTGCTCGTCACCAGTTACCCCTGCAGGCTTGATGCCTTGCGGTGTATTTTAAGGCTCGTTTGCTCTGGGCATGATTTTTAAATATTCAACAACAGATTTTTTGTGCTGGCCAAGTGTTTGAACAGGTTGGCGCGAAAGTTTGATGATGTGTGGCGAAGAGGCTTCCGGGGAGACATTCGTGAAATGTAATTTGCGTGGCTCAGAGTTTAAAGAGGATAATATTCCAAAGCGTACTTTTAAGAACATCACTCGAAGGCATTAGTATGAGAATCGGGTGGGGCACAGCCAACTCAAAAATCACTTACCGATTGGCAATTTGCGTGCCGGGCGCCATGCATCGACACTTGGCCCCAGTCCCCCAATGTCAGCCTCAGTGCCAATCCTAGTCGTAGTCTCAGTCTTTGCCATAGCAACGAGGCAATTGTGGGTGTGGCAAATCCTGTTAGCAACCGCTGTGAACACAACTCGGGGCAACATCCTGGCTGGGTACGGGTACAGGAACGGGTCCGGGTCCAGGTCCGGGTCTGGTTGTTGTGTTATCGCTTATGTTGTCTCTTACGGTCTGTTGCATTCTGTACAAATTTGCGCCGCAGGTCCACAAATTTGTGCAACGAAGCGTTCCCCCCCCCCCTCCCGCCCCTTCCCTCCGGCACTCTCTCACCAAAGAAAACTTTTCTAATAATTTGCTCGTTTTCTAATTTTCAAGTGTTGCCAGGCGTCTTTCGGCTTTCGGTTTTCGCTTTTCAGTTTTCTTTTCTGGAGGAGGCCGGCCAGCTTCTGCAATCACTTTCGCTTGATGCTATTCGAGTTTGATCCGGGTTCGCAGATTTGGGTTTGGGTGTGGGCTATCGGGTTTGAGTGGCCAAAAATAAATGTCCTTAATTTTGTGCTCGGGCCAAAGTTTGTGTCCAGCTTCGGGATAAGCCATATGCTCAAAGGGAAATCAAGGAAAAGCCCCAATAAAAATTACCAATATTTACTCTACAAAATGACAAACCAGACCAGACCCTTTTGTCCTCCCAGCATCCCCTCTGCCTGGCCAAATCCCTTGTCAACTTTGCTACTTAATAAAATATGAGTGCCAAAGTGGAAGACAGGACAAACACGAAATATCCAAGGACGTGCCACTAATGGCGGGCCCGAGCTCAAGTGCTCTCCCAGACGTTTCCCCAGAAGTACCAGGTACGAAAAAGGAGAAGAGAAGAAAGACCGAAAAAGGGAGAAAAGGAGAAAAAACGAGGAAGGACGTGTGAGACGCTTTTTACGCGTCACATCTTCTATACCCGGTACTCAGTAGGACATCAAATTTAACATTTTACATTTGTTCTACATATGTCATCTACATCTACATCACTTCTCACACCAACACACCCTTTTAAGTCGCCGTAGAATGAGAGAATTTGCAAAAAAATAAAAAAGCTTCTTGACGGGGTGGGGGTAGCCACTGCAAATTAATTTCTTCATTCTGGCTATAATAATTATCCAATCTAATCTCAATTCGGTGATCTGATAGAAATGGGCATTCCCTACGGAATGCCATCTTTAGTTTTCTATTATTATTAAAATTGTGGATACAGCAGATTTTCGCAGGGGCTGGGCGGGGCTGCTTTTGAAATACACTGGTATCAGTCTTATATCACACCAGTCTGGAGGGAAAATTTGGCGGCTCTAGCTCTTTTGTCTCTGAGAATTAGCCGACAAACAAGTCGGACGGACGGACAGACAGACATTGCTAAATAGACTCGGCTATTGATGCTGATCAAGAATATATATTCTTTATGGGGTCTGCGTAATACAACATACCCTTCTTACTCTTCGCGTACCGGGTATAAAAACACATTAGAAAAGGGATAAAAAAATAAATAGAAAACTCGAATAGAAGGCATTACATTTGCCAGACGGCTGTCGTCCTGTCGTTGGGTGGCGGACTACCATGTTTGCCATGTCCTTTCGATGAGTTCGCCCTCTAAAAATGACATTTCCATCCTGCCCCCTCGCCCCGCACTCTCAAGGACATAATGCGTCTCGCATAAACTGTTGATTTTTATTGAGGTTCGTGCCAGATCTACGAGGTATCTCTCTCTCAGCTTCCCTCAAGTCGCAGGTGTGACTCCTGGGCCGGCCACTCTCCATCTCTATCGGTGGGGTTGGGGGCCAAGTCACTCCATCAGAGTTTCTATTGACACATGTCAAAGTCTGACCACTTGCAGGACCACTGCAAGGTCGCCAAGGAAGCAATTTTTTGTTGTGGCTTAGCATTAGTGTTGAATTTATGTCCCTTATACGGCCTCCCCCCACTTACACACTCTTTCTTTTCCCTGTGTGTGTGCGTGTGCAGTTTACGACTAAATAAAACTTGAGCGCCATCATCCCCCGAGCCACCCAATCCCCATTGTGGCGACTTTGTTGCTGTGTTATTATATGTTTTGGCTAATGTTTATGTATGTGTGTCATCCCAGGAGAGGGATGGAGAACCAGAGCAGTGGGTAAACCGGGAGTAGCTCTCGTGCCATTCCGTGTAGTGGGAGGGAATATTGCACCACAATGTAGCTATGCCAGTGCTGAGTAGAGGGATTTATTTATGGCTTATCGTTCATAAGAAAGGAGTCTTGATTAGCTGCTGTTGCATTCCGTTGTTCCAAATAAATCAATTTTACGTTCCATTCCGATGTATTCCTTTATTTAACTAATGTTTTTTCGTTCCTCGTTTTTATTTGCAGGTAAGTGACGATATGCTTTCGCTTGCTTTTAATCAAAATCAAGTAAGATTTTTGTTTTCTTTTACTTTTTAATTTAATTTAATTTGACTTGTTATTGAGTGGGTGGTGTTGGCTTCAATTAGTGCTGGCATCAAATGTCACACCTCACATGCCGCAAGCGGGGCTGTGTACAGCTTTGTTGGTCTGTCTGTCCGGCAGTCCCAGCTTCATAAATCAATCAAATTGGTGCGAGCCCGGCTCGCTCGGCCCGACTAGAGCTGGAGCTGGAGTCTGAAGTCTGAAGTCTGGAGTCCGGCGATTTGTGGGGCCTTGTGGCGCAGCGATTGACGGCACGAGATTTGCAACATTTCCGGCGCATGACGCAAAGCAGTTAATTTGTCAAATGTCTGCACTTTATCACCCATATCTGTGGGGGCCTCTGCAGCCAAATCTCGCCTCACCTCGTCCCTCCTCCATGCCCATGTCCATGTCCATGTCCATGAAAACGCATTACGCACTCAGACATTTTGGGGGCTTCGCATACACATTTCGTATCTGTGAAATTTTGAGCCAAAGTGCAATCAGTGCAGTGGCGCATTCCCCACAGGAGTGGAGCAGACAGACATTGGAGTAGACGATGAAAATATCAGACAAGACCAGGACCAGGACCAGGGTGGACCCAGAGCTAAAAACCGAAGTCAGAGCCAGACTATACCAGCTAGTACTGGGAGTGACAATCCTGTGCATTGTCAGCTGGCCTCGGGGGAGAACTGTTAGAAAAACTCACTGGCAAAGCAATTTAAAGTTGCATCCATAACATCGGCAACAGCAACAACAACTGGGCAGAACATTGGCCTGGGGAAATTTCACTGGCTAATGTTCTTCTCCCTGTTGTTGCCTTTGTTCCTGCAGCTGCAGCTCTGCTGAAGCTTCTGCTTCAGGTCCTGTCCCAAAAGTCCTTGCGCAGTCAACAGGCCGTCAGAGTCAGATTCGTATTTGGATTTGGATTCGGAATCAGCAGAGTTGAAGGGAAGGGAGTCGGACGGTGGAGAGGGAGAGGGAGGGATGGTGTGGGAGTCTGAGAATCATTGCCCGAAAATCCTAATTAGAAAAGTGCTTGCCTGATAACTCACTTTTTGGTCTCTGCTCGCTGGTGTGGGCGGGGGTTTGTAATGCATCCTGGCAGGACTCATCTGTGCGTGTGTGCATGCGTGTGACCATTTAATAGCCCTGAAAAGTAGCAACCATTAGGTGACTGAGTGAGGCCTTCTGCTGGGGCTGGAACTGGGGCTGGGCCTGGGGCTGGAGCTGGGACTGAGACATACGCAGAAAGTGCAACAAATTAAATCTATTATCCTGGCCGCACTAATTGTCCTGTTAAGAGTTGAGGCAATTCGGGAGTGGGTAAAGCCCCTCCGCGCGCTTCCCCAAGAGATTACTAGCCATTTCCATATAAACTTTGGCCCGACACCAAAACGGGCCACAGGGACACAAAAAATATGTCATCAAAATGTCATTACGTGGGTGGGCGACAACATATGCATGGAATACGAATAGGATCAGGATTTGGATCTGAAACAGCACTGGGGACTGCTGAGACTAGTGACTAGTGGGATTCGGATTCGGATTGGAATTGGCAATTCGTTGTGACAGCCAAAGGGGGTTAGGGCTTGAAATTCTAACAAAAACTCCCACTCCTTTGTCAATTGTTGGCAAACAATAATTGGGGGCAGCCAGTCAGTTGCCCCCCTCCCATCCCCCTGACGAGTTATTATGCAAATGATAGCGGGGGAGCCCGTGGGCTGCGGGAAGCGTCTAAAAAATTACCATTTTATGCAACAGCCTGCACATAATTTGACAGCAACAGCCACCGGAAAAACTGCAACCTTAAATTAAAGCTGAAGCTCAGCCCATGACAGGGGAAAATCAACGCGCCCAACACAGGGTGGGGGAGGGATGCAGCTGAGAGGGCTGAGTTCTGTTGCCACCACCACCACCAACACCAAGACCACAACCCTAGCCGGGTCTCTGCCCCTTTGTGCAATGTTGTATGCATTTTTGGTCAGTGTGGTGGGCATTTTGTCGGCGACAGGGACAATGACTGTGGACAGCAGCTGCAGCAGCAGCAGCAGCAGCAGCAGCGAAAGGGTGACAGTGATACCGAAACATGAGGAGTGGGGTTGGAAGCGAGAATAGTGAATGTGGGAGAGGTATTTCCTCCACTGCACAACAACTGCCGTTGTGGGATTCTCTCTAATGACAACCACACGTCATCAACGGTGTCCCAGCCTTGTCCCTGTCCCTGTCCCTGTACCTCATCGTTGTCGTTGCCTTTGTCGTTGCTGCAAACGCCCGTTTCTGACACGCCCACAAGTGAATCCATAGATGCATATACATATGTATGTATGTATGTACATATTCTGTACATATATGCATAGGCATACATGCATGGAGAGCCATGTATCAGTGGCATGCAAATTTTTTGGCAGGCAGCAGCGTGCAGGCAGCCATCCCCAACATCATCATCAGAGGGCGTAGCAGGAGCCAAGGACTCGTTGTTGTTGACTCATTTGCATTATCGCATCTAATCATTGTCATCATCAACAACAATGTTGCTCGTTAGCCTTGTTGCAGCATCAAAAAGGGGAGCCCTGCCCTGCCTCACTGTTTATTCAGCTACTCCACTTGACTCCACTTTGCAACCGGGAATGGCTTCTATTTAGTTGTGTTTTAGTTTGCGATTTGCGAGCAGAAAAAAAGTGGTGCAAATGGCAGCCCAACGATGCGAACTGCAGTTAAAATGCATTTGCAATTTGTTGCAATTGCCGCATTTGGCAGTTTAGAATTTAGAGTGCAATTCCCCCCGCTGTTGCAGTTGCAATTGCAGCTGCAATGCTGCACTTGTAATTTGTGCAATTTGTCACTGCATTTAATTTCCTACTCGATTGCACTGCTCTGCGTATGCGTGCGAGAGGAAAGGCAGAGTTTCACTTTGCCCCCCGTCTCCCAGTCTCCCACCTCCCCCACTGGCGGATCCCATTAGCTGTGTCAAACCTTTTCCGGGTGAAAGCCGCCCCATCCGCTTAATTAGATTTATTTTGTGGCAACTATTTTCAACTGAAATTGATACTTGTCCCAAACAAAAATACATTTTGTGGATCGATCCGACTGAACAGACAGTATCCCGAATACTGTTGCTGCTGATTAAAGCATACCCCTGGCAGCACACATTACGGTGACTCCTGGAAACCCAATGCACTATGGGCAATTCGACCTACAAAAGAAGAAGAAAATTACAAAAGAGGATGTCAATTCCCATTGCATTTAAGCGGTAGTACCTGTCACTAGTTTTCAGAACGATTCAGGATCTTCCAAGTTCAAAGTAAGAGATATTCGGAATCGTTTTTCGATTAATTTGTAAAATTGCACGGGAAACTTGAAACAAATCCAAAGAAATGTGAAGATTGGCTAAATTCAGAAGCTACTGAACGGGATGGGGGTAGCCACTGCAAGCCAATGGCTATAATAATGATCCAATCTGCTCCCCATTCGGTAATCTGATTGATATGGTCCTTCCCTACGGAATTGCGTTTTTATATTTATCTTATCTTCAAAATTGTGTGAGCATACAGAATCAGGTAGAAACATTTGGTGGCTCTAGCTTTTATAGTCTCTGAGAACTAGCCGACAAACAAGACGGACGGACGGACAGACAGATAGATATAGACTCGACTCTTGATGCTTATCAACAATATTTCCTTCTGTGCGTTACATATGTACATCCACTTTGTGCAGAAAATGTACTCTTCAAGTACCGGGTATAATAATGTTGTTTCGTTAGAAAGTTTTTAGTTTGTGCCACAATAAGTGGCCAATTTCCCCATAGTGCAATGGATTCTGGTTGATGGAATCGTGAATTCTGCCTGTTGCCAGGATAACTGTCATGGCCTGTAGCCGGAGCCCAAGTCCTGTCCTAAGCTCAGCTTATCCCTCTAAGACTGCAAATCTCGACTAGAAATACAATTGTGATTGTCTTTGACATTAATGGCCCATACACACACACACACACACACACTCACAAACACTCGCACACACACAAATGAGTCTCGTTCGTGACATTAAAGTCAGTTTTACGTAGTTTTTTTTGGTCTGCTCTGCTCCCTGCCTAATTTGCATGCAGAAGCAATGGCAATGCGAAAATATTTATGCACAATTAAATCAAGTAAAAGGAAAGAATAAATTCAGCACACACACACACTCTTGGGATGCAGACAAAAGCAGCTGCCCATTTTGCTAGGCTATGGAAAAAAATGCAAAGGACATTAAAGCCGAGCGAATATGTGTGTGTATGAGCGCGAGTGTATGTGTGAGAGTGTGTGTGTATGAACAATGGATAACGCAGTAGTTGACCCACATTTACCATCTCTTCCCCTCTCTCTCCCTGTCCCTCCCCTCCCTGAAGTGTGTGCCAGTTTTTAATATTTCTTGACTTTTTCGTTGCTCTTGATTTGCTGCAAATTTCGCTTGCCTGTTTTCTCTTCCTCCTCCTTGTCCTCCTGCATCTCTCTCTCACTGTTTCTCTCACTGTTTCGCTCTCTGTGTCGGAGCTTAATGTGCATTAAGCATGTGCTTGCCTTTGTGGTAGTCCGTACTTGTCCGTGTGTTTGTGTCCGTGTGTGTGTGCGCTTTGCTGCATGTGTTTCGGTCTGTCTGTGCTCGCTAATTAAGTGGCATTATGTGCCTCCGCTTCTGTCTCTGATGCTTTTACCACTGCCACTGGTCCTGTTCCACATCCTGCCTCTTGTTAGTATTTCATGATGGCCACAGATTTTTCCATTTTATTTCTCTTCTCCCCTAGATCTTTATATTTTGATCTTTAGATTTTCCGGAAAGCTTTGAATGCTAATTCCACTTATTGATAGAAGGATAGACAGGCCTTTAATCCATATATTATTACAGAATGTTCTCATAAATTATTATTGGTGAATGGAAGAAAAAAGGGAAATATGCAGCAGTAAAATTTCAAGCTGTTTTCAAAGTGATAACTTCTCGTTAGATACAGTTGTGTTCAATGAAATAGTAGTGCCGCACGCCATCACTTTCACAACTATTTTTGAGACCCTTCCAGTCTTTCAAATTAAACAATTTATACCTTTTTGAAAAGATTGGAACGTAAGCATTATAATCCCGATAAAATCTTATTCCATTTGTATTCCATCTTCTTGTTTTACATGAATTTAGAAAAATACCCATGAAAACTGCTGTTCAATAAAATAGTAGTGCTGGGTGCAAGTATTAAAAAAAAATTAAAAAACAAATTAAATCAATTCAAAAGAGTTACCATCAGTAAGCTTAGTTTATATATTGAATATTTTGATGAAAGAAATGTTTGAATATAGCGGTACTTTTGTTTTTGGAGCGTAGAAGTAATCATTGAACGGCCCAATATGGGAGACTATAGAATTAGACTAAAACCTAAAATCCGGAGGTATAATGGAATTCAAAACTAATTTGAATGTGCTTTTACTGTTATATTTAATAGTTTCAATTAAAAAAAGCACCCTGAAAAATGATTTTTTATGCGAAAAAATTATCTTTTAGTAGATGGTCGAAGATGGTCGAAGGCAAGGTCAAGGTCTTCAATATCCTCAAAAATTATGAAAACAATTTTATATCACACTGTAAGTGTTATGACAGCTCGTTGACGAATGACTTCATATTATTTAATTGCAAGAAGTCCCAGAAAGCTACGCGTTTGTCTCTGAGAGTATAGGGGTATACAGCTAAAGTTTGCAAGACCGCATGTGGCTGAGCTGTGTCGCAGTGACAAAAAAATACTTTTGACTGATGAGTGTAAAGTTGTATAATATGGTAAGAAATAACAAAAAGAATAGGTTTGGCGTTCACAGACATCAGATTAGTGTTCAAATTCTTGAAAAAAACGGTATTGGGCATGTTGGGCTGATCCTTATGAGCTCCAGTCCACATGAAGTGGTACTTCCTAGCCTCCTAGTTGGAGCATTTTACAAAATTGTGTGGGCCAGCATGCTTTTTCATACATTACATTCATATTCCAGTTGAAAAAAACCTTTGAAAAGGAGCTTTCAACAAGATAATGATCCTAAATACTCAAGAAAGCTCGCCAACTGGGTGGGGAAATTGGGTTTCATCTGAAAAGATCGGCGTTTTTCGATGTTCAAATCAGTCCCTGGATCTGAATGTTTTCAAAATCTTATGGGGAAATGCCAAATGCATTATAATAAATGCAATTCCGGCATCCAGAGTAAGGTTAGAGCCAGTGGTTGAAAAAGGATTGGCTAAAATCCTATTGGAGCTTGGGCAGGACCTTATTAATTCGTTCCAGGCGGGAGTAAGGAAGTAACTAAATCAAAATTATTAAAAAACTAAATATTAAACCTCAAGAAACATGTAGAATATGAAAGATAGGTATTAACTTAAGTTTCGGTTTTTTTTTCGATTTTCAAAAAATTCACTACTATTTCATTGAACAACAGTTTTCATGGGTATTTTTGTAAAGTCATGTAAATCAAGAAGATGGAATGCAATTAATCCAAAATTCCTTCTGGTTTGTAATGTGTACATTCCAGGCTTTCTAAAAAGGTATCACTTGATTAATTTGGATGATTGAAAATGTCTTAAAAATAGTTTTGAAAGTGGTGAGGTGCGGCACTACTATTTCATTGAACACAGCTGTATATAAAAAATAAGTTTTTTTAGTGTCTCTGGGGAAATGGAAGTGCGATGGTGGGATGGGTGTCCCACTGCCCGCCAATGCCGATTCTAGCACTTATAAACTGAAATTTATGGCCACACCCGACACACAAACATGTTGTTCAGCCTATGGCATTTGGCTGCTGACATTGAGGCCCTCCCCCAGCCTCCATGGCACCTCATGTTACCCCCTGTGATATGCAGAGCGACTAAAAAGCTCACAAAGTTCATTAGCAACAAAGGCAATTTTTGCCGCATCGAACAGCATCGCGGATTTCGCGAACGACTAATGCAATAAATTTCAGTGCAACTAATTAAATATTTAATATGCATTTTGCCAAAAACACAAACAAAACGAGAAGCGACGTGTGAGACGCTTCTTACGCGTCACAACTTTTATACCCGGCACTTAGTACTACATCTGCACCTTAGCGGTTATTTGTCAAATTTTACATTTTTGGGAGGTTTTCGCCTTTTTGCGGGGGCGGGGCTAAATTTTGAAATACACTGGTTTCAGTGTAAGCATACAGCAGTCTGGATGCAAAATTTGGTGGCTCTAGCTCATATAGTCTCTGAGAACTTGCCGACAAACAAGACGGACAGACGGACGGACGGACAGACGGACAGACAGACATGGCTCTATCGACTCGGCTATTGATGCTGATCAAGAGTATATGTATGTACCTTATGGGGTCGGAAACGTATCCTTCTGTGCGTTACATACAACCGTTGTTCGCACAAATACAATATACCCTATTTACTCTTCAAGTACCGGGTATAAAAAGGGACACACGAAAAGAACGCGCGCTAATGTAAATGTAATTTGATTGTATTTACAAACACAACCGCAACAATCTGTTCGAAATTAAATATGGCATACGCACACACACTTGTACGTTTAGGGGTATGCTAGGGCGTGGCAGCCGCCATCTGTTAATAAACCCGATAAGGGCCCTCACTACTCGCACACAGATATGTCCATTTAAATGTGGAAAAAATATTTATATTCGCGATAAGCGAGAAAAATAACATCGAGTACGCAGATAAGGCTTCAATATACATATCTATCTATGTATATGTACATATATAAATATGTACATACATACATATGTACATATAAATACAATGTCAATGTATATCATACATTTCTATAAATATACATATTTCCATTAATTTTTGTTTCAGTCAGCCGCTTAAGTGCACACAAATGCATAAATAGATTCCATTTATGAGCTCTAAAATTGCGATAGAAACGGATAACACAAAGTTCGATGCCATTCGACGTTAGCAACAATTGAAAATGGTGTTACGAATGGTTTTAAGTGGATCCAATCAACCACCAACACAAACACAAACGGTTGATTGAATTTCTCTAGCAGCAATGAGAAGATTTAAAATGAAACAATTTCCTCCTTTCCATCTTTAATCTTTGATAGGTTTGTTATGCCCAGTGCTGTTTCTCCACATGCCAGTTGAGTGGTTCTCCAAGATTGTTTTCGGGGCAGCAATCCATAACGGAGCGCAGCAGCGGCATTGTGGCAACGATGACAACTTATCGCGCCTTGCCGCAATCCTATTTGCTTTTTCCCGATTAGTTTGCTTTTGTTTCTCGCGTTGTAACGCACAATTTTCATGGCTATGAAGCGTGAAACATGGAAAAGCGAAGCACGGCACCATAGCGCCAAGAAATAATAAGTTTAATTAACTTTTTTCAGCTGCTTTGGCTCGTTTTTTGTAATTTTCCCAGTCTCTACCTTTTGGATTGTTCTGTTTGGAGCGGTGTTTTTTTTTGTGGTTTGCACGTTAGTCAGCCACGATCCGAAACGCTATCGAAACTGCAAGCAGTAAGATGCAAGCTGTGCTTGCTCAAGTGTTGCGGCAACTTTCATTTGAAAGCAGGAAACTGCTTGCAATGCTGCTGAAACATCAACATCATCGTCGACGATTTTGTGTGTCATTTATTGTTTGGCCAATTGAATGAAGGTCCAGCCCAATTTGTTCCATGGATTAGAAAGGGTCTAATATGCAATCAGAAAATATGCCAATGAATGTACAAATATTCCATATGTACATATATGGAATAAGCCCTGGGCTTAGAGAACAGGCAGACTGGCAGGGGCAGGGGGAGTGTAGAGTCCTGACATCGTAATCAAAACTTATGCACGTGTGTGCTGGTCAGCAGCTCGTCCACGGCTGCAGCAATAGTTTAATGTTCAGCAAAATATGTTTTGTGTGGAAATTCTACAGCTTTCAATTTCCTTTCCCGCAGCCCCGTGCATATGGGTATATATGCTGATAATAGTGTTAATTATGCGCCTGTCAATATGCCAAACGTTTTCAGTCTGGAATATGCTCACTCTCCACCTCTCAGAAGGCCTCTCCCTGACTTTGGATGTGGGGGGGGCAAAACCATCGGGCAAACTAATTGAAGTTTGCATTTAGCACAGTGACAAAACATTTGTACAAATCCACAAACAATTGCGGGGTAAGGCTTGACAAAGCCATTCTACAAGTTATCGCAGCTGTTTAGCTCTAGGGCAGAGCAAAGCCACACCAGACCAGACCAGACTAGAACAGACCAGACCCCTACACACAGAGAGATGTTCAGATATGGCAACACACAATTTTCAATTTTAATTAAAGTTCAAACTTTGGCAATTATCTGGGTGGATGGGGGTGGGGGGGAGCTGTGTTGCCAAATTAAGCGCATCATAATTTGCATATGATTATCGAGAGAGAGAGAGAGAGAGAGAGAGAGAGAAATGAGAGAGACGGGAGACGGGAGAGGGACGGATGCGCAGTTGTGAAGGGCCGGGCCATTGATGACATGACCATTTGACCGAGCTCAAGTATTATTTGTAATTAAGTGATTTTAACTAGAAATGCTAGTAAATGGGAAATAAATACATACATATATTTATGTGCATGATAATTGGGTGGGGATATCTCTAATTTCTATTCTTCCTCCGCTCTGTAATTATTTAGTTTACTTTTGATGTAACAAATTTAGGAAATCCACGCCGAATTCATTCACCTATGTATGTATACTAAAAAAAAAACGAGAACGTGTGAGACGTGTGACACGCTACTTACGCGTCACCACTTTTATATTTAAATTTTTTCTTCTGACGTTTTACATTTTCTTTACATCTGTCATCGACACACTACACGAAGCAGAGTGTGAAATGAGAGAATAAGCAAAAAACAAAAAAAGCTGCTGGACGGTGTGGGCTTAGCCACTGAAATTAATTTCTTCATTCTGGCCATAATAATGATCCAATCTAATCTCAATTGTGTGAGCAGATTTTCGGCCTTTCTTATAGTCTCTGAGAACTAGACGACATTTACATTCACAACCTCTAATAATCCCCATTTAATCCGAGCAATTTTCTCCCATTTTTCTCTTTGTAGGTAAGTTGCGACCACCCAAGTCCCATCCCCCTTGACACTATTCACCCAAATGCTGTAAGTACTGATAGTCGCCATTCCACACACTAAAAGAAACAAAATAGATGACCGACAAAAATGGAATCGAAAATCATTTTACAGCTCTCTCGTTGTATGTACGGGTTGACAAATGAAAAATGTAACAAGCTTTGCATTGGCACAAGACAGGGGCAAATGGGGGAATCCAAAATTCCGCAGATCCATTCAAATCCAGTTACAATCTGTTAGGCCTTGTGCGGGAGGGAGCTGCAGCTGGAGCTGGAGCAGGAGGTGGCCAGGGCGTACTCCCGTTCCGAGCAACATAAAAATGCCATCATACGGGTAGGACCAGTGCCAGTGCCAATGCCAGTGCATGGCATTTAATGTGAAAGTAAAAAATAAACACTAAAAAAATACTTTTGCTCCTCGACAACATGCAACATTTGGAAACATTTTTCAAGTTCCCAACGAGACGAGCCATAATAAAAATGGATTGTGTACCTACTACAATATATGGCACACAATGTTTATACATATGTACATATGTACATATATACTAAGTACATACATACATTTGTATGAATGAATGTATAGTTGTTATGTGAACGTGCTCATGTGTATTGTTTTTACAAATTAAATTGTAGTCGCAGTCCGATTTAGGTTTTGTTTATTTTTCGTGTTTCTGTTAGTTTCGTGCGTGTTGCGGTCTCATAAAACTCTGGTGTTCCCCGAGACTGCCAGGGGCAGCCATTTTGGATTAGTCCTGGTGGCAGTAAAAGGAAATCAAAGTTTATGACATTCACTGGGCATTTACACTTGTGTGGTGTATGTATGTACGGCAGTGGATCGAAGTGGATGGAGGGGAGAGGTCCCCTGACCATGCAGAAGATTCAAGTGGATATAGCAGGAAAGTCGCTCAAGTTTATTGGTGTCTGGCCGCAGTAACTATAATCGTTTAGTAAAGGACCTAACTCTAAAATTTAAAGGCCTCAAACAATGATTTGAAACAGTAGCGAAAGAACAGTAAAGAGAAAGTTGATCGAAGCGTAATCTTCACCATTTAATTGAATTAGTTTTAAAGGTTGAAATACTTGAAAAAATATATTTTTTGCATTTCTGTTTAGGTGTGACTTACTTTCATGTTCCCCTTCATCTTCCCCTCTCTTTGGCAAGGCAATCATATCAAACAAATTGTTGACAAAATTCCAACAAAATAAATAAATAATAATAAAACTGCTGAGGTCATTAAATCAAGTCCACGCAAACACTCACATCCAACCCACCCAGTAACTCCCACCTGGGCACCCACAAAATCAACGCAAATTACAATAACTAAATGCTAGAAAAGCCCGTACTAGAACAAGGGGAGGAAGTCCGTGCAGTAAGTAGTTCGTTTCTGACGCTAAATAAATAAATTGTTAAAATATTCACGCACATAGAAAAGAGTGGGAGAGAGGAAAGAGAAGGAGATGGCACATACATAAGTGTGAAGGAAATTTCCATAAATCACATTTCAGTGGGGGAAACTTTTCGCGTGACAAAAATCAACAAATGTGGTTAATAAATATAGAAAAAACCCAGGAAAATACAAAGTCAAAATTCTCGTACCCAAAAAAAAAACAAAATCAAAAAAGGAGCCGACCGACCCGGCATGAACTTCCCGTGGCATGGCAGGGGGGGGTAGGGGCGTGTTTTGGAGGCGTGACAAAAGTTTATAGCAAAAGTTAAACTGAACTTAAGGAAGCATAGAGAGAGGGGAGTATCCCCCATCCAGATCCCACACTTTCCCTCTGCTCATGTAAATCACTTCTGAAGCAAACTTTTGCCGCCAAACGTTGCTTGAAATTTATGCAAATGTTGCTGCTTCTGTTGCTACTGTTGTTGTTGCTTTCTCACCCGCCCCCGTAGCACTGGCACTGGCACGGGCACTGGCACTGGCACTGGCACCTGGCGGCGATGGCAATTGTCGTTGACATTTTCACCTGCTTTTCTCGATAAAAAAGGGAAAACTTTTTACCCGCGAAAAAAGAAGAAAAAAATAACCAAAAAGAAAAGCAAAATAACTGCTTAAATTGTTTTTAAATATTTCCTCACACTTGGAAGAGTGTTGGCTGGTTGTGGGTGAGTGGGTGGGAGTGGCGAGAGGGGGAGAGTGCGATAAAGGGGGACCCCGCGCCAGGCCCATTTCCCACATTTGATTGACACTATCCGTGTGGGCTTTATGAGAACTTTTGTGTTGATTTATGTTTGAAGCATTCTGATACGTTCCTGGCATTAATAGTTGCCCTTCCCCATCCTATTCGACGCAGAAGGTCGTTTGTTTGGTTAGTAAAGCCCCAAAAGGTTGGCCAGATAACGTGACAGCAAATCGATAAATACTGAAATGCGTTCAATTGTTGGTTTTTACGACTGCAGCAAAAGTACAAGAATGGAAAAGGGAGTTGAACTGAGAAGTGGAAATGCGGGGACGGAAAATGTAACCTATGATTCATTAGGCGTCGGTTCATGTACAATCAGACACCTGGAGAACTCTCTAAACGGGTAGAGGAAGATTTCTAATAATATGGAAATGATGAAGAAATTTACGATTATAACAAACTAAAGGAAAGACCAATGGGTGTGATGTGAACATAAACTTGAAGCCTTAATGCATGTCTCAGATGAATATCTGTAGAAGGGATTCTCCGTTGCCATCTCTACTCTTACCTAATGGCATTTGGCGTCCAAGTTTAAAATGCTTCCTGCTCAGAGAAAGAGAGAGAGAGAGAGAGAGAGAGAGAGAGAGAGAGAGAGAGAGAGAGAGAGAGAGAGAGAGAGCGCACTTCGCGTATTCGTGTAGAAGCTTAATTTCATTTAGCTTTGCTCTCCTTCTTGTGCATTTATCTCATGGTCGTCGTACGCCGCCTCGACAACACGCCCACAAATGGGCATTCAGAAGATGGAGGTGGAGGTGGCTGTGCAACGCCAGTGGGTGCCTACTCATTATGTTCTAGACGGAGAAGGAATTCCAAAGAGCAGCAGGGCACCCATTAAAAATGTATTGTGTGGCAGGAGGCATGTGGCAGGAGGTACAGATGCGAGTGCAGCCAGAACGTTGCCTACTTTTGTGGGCGTCGTCTAGTTCCTACGCACGGCAGGGAGGAACGGAACGGAACGGAACATGAGTGAGGCACGGAAAATGCTTCTCCACCTTCGCGTTTGCCTTGCCATCGCCTCGGCCACCTTCCATGTCTCGATGTGTGTTTGTCTTTTGTTTGCTTTTTGCCGTGGAAAATCAGGCTATCGATTTTCTCGCATGCCCAGGAGCAGCCGAGGAGGCAGCGGTGCAGGCGTGGCTGGTTACTTGCGCTTTTTTAAGTCCACTTTCTGTTGACTCTGCACACCCCACATTCCACCCATGGTCCTCGGCCAGGACTTTAAGCAGATTTCCATCAGGAAGAAAACTTTACACTAAAATGGAAATTGAATTTGAAAATGCTGCAAATCCGCTGGCCGAGCCCGTCAGTCTGTCAGTCCGTCAGCCTGTCTGTCAGTCAAAGTGCTTGACAGCTTGGACACTTGGTTTGGGTTATTTAATTTGCAAATAGAAACTAATTTACTGGCAATTAGCAGCCCAAAGAGTAGCTGGAGGGGCAAGCAAACACACCCCGGGGGGCACGGCTCCGGATGGATGGGAATGGGGATGCCGGGTTGCCGGGTTGCTTTCCGAGCATCCCATCGGGTTCACCCTGGCCGCCCTGCAGGTTTGTTTAGCAATTAATGATTTGCAGTTAATTTGAAGAGCAAGTCAAGCATGAAATCGAATTTCAGACGCTGGGCACGTAGCAATCATAACCAAAAAGTGTGGCAAAAGTGTTACCGACCTGCACACACTGAGCACATCCCAGGGTTGTCTGTGCTTGGCTGTGTGTCGGAAGTGACGTCGATACTCCTGTCAATTAATGACCAACCCACAAAGTCGATAGAGAGGAAGCAGTACAAGCCATGGAGTATCTCGGGGGAGGCGGTCACGTACTCGGAAGTGAGCAAATGAAACAGCAATGAAGCGAATTGAAGCTGCCATTGAAAAGTGGCTAGAAAAATGTTGACTTAGCTTCCCATTGTGCAGATCTATTTCTATGCGATCAGTTTTAGGCATACTCAACCAATTCCCATCACAAAGGCCGCCCGAATGTACACTGAAATGGATAATAAAATCGCTTATCGATTGCCTTAATTAATTGACATTCAATTATTAAACTAAAAAGAAAACATAATAATTATGCACGGAACATATCGCTGTCGCAATCTGTGTGTGTCATTTCCGGGACCCTCCTACCATCCCACCAAAGCCCCAAACCCCCCTCCAAAGTCAGGCACGTGGCGGGGCGTGGCTGACCGGAGCGGGATCTCTATTTTTCGGTTGAAAAGCTGTCAGCGCAATTTGCCAGGGACATCGAAAATCAATGGTAAAAACAGGCACAATTGGCCCTGAAAAACCTGTGAAAACTTTGAACCTTGGCAGGTGTCCTGTCCCGCAGAAACAGATATGCGGGACGCTGGACAGGGGGAAACCGATTTTAATTGAAATTACGTGCATCCTGTCCCAGGCACAGACTTCATTCAATCAACTTGTGCAGCTGGAAAAGCCTTTAAAGGGACACAGAAAAGGAGCCCGAGCCACAGATCGCAATCAGCAGAGACGCTGAGAGAAGTGCCAAATAAAAGCCCCTAATTGACTTTCTAATAGTTCGGCAAATAGTTTCGTTCATTCGCAACGAAAGTATGCAACAAAGCTTGTCAGACAATCAAAGTTTGGTGTTGCACACTGAACACTGAACACTGAACTCACCCACAGCCCCCGCCACAGAGCCCCGCAAGAATCTTTGCCACACACAAAAATTTCTCTTTTCACTTTTTTCCTCTTTGCCAGAGATGCTGTGCTGGACGACTTGTTTGTTACGGCAAATAGTTTTAATGGGCGGCGGTTTTCCGGCGATGCGAGCCGAGCAGTCAAACTTTTCCCGAGCAAGACAATGCCTAGGCATGAGGCATGAGGCAGGAGTAGCAGAGGGTGAAGGGAGTAGAGAGGAGCGGGCTGGCCTGGGCAGGGCTCACTTCAATTTAAAGCAATTTGTTATGAAGTTCAAAGGCATCTGCGTGGTTTTACTTCCCTTGCAATTTGCAAGGCAATTAAACCTGACGGCGGCAGTGGCGGTGGCTGCTGTTGAAGTTTGTCCTCCCACCTTCGTGCTGCGGCATACAACGTTGCGTATGCGCAATGTTCGGCTTCGGCTGGAACGAACTGACATAAAAACTGCATAAATAAATCATTTGGGCAGGGGAAACCCCTCCCAGTTCCCATACCCATTCCACGTTCCCTTTACTCTCCGTGTAATTCCGTGATTGCGCATTTATAGCTTCATTTTCCTCAAACATTTTTACGTCCAATTTGTTGTAGGAGCAGGAACAGGAAACACGGGGGGTGAGCCTTTGTGGAGATGCTTCCTTTTGTGGTCATTTGCTGCGTCTTTTGAACCCAAAGCGCCCGCTTATCGAACATTTGTCCTGCGGCATTGGGCCATATTTTACTTTAAATGTCCTCCCCATGCAAATAGGGCCCTGCTATGAGCTCGGACTCAATGTGCCTTCAGCCTCCATGCCAACAGCCCCTCCATATATCAACATAGCATTTACCGCTCCACAAATTAAGGTCACATTTACTTAACACTCGCCCAGTTCTCCATTCTCTGCTCTCCATTCTCGATTCTCGATTCTCCTTTCTCTTCTTCATCATTAAATAAAGCAAACAAAAACGAAAACCGAACCGAACCGAAGCGAACCGAAACCAAACCAGACCAAACGTAAAAAGGAAATTGCGTAATTTCATTAATAAAATAACACTGAAAAGGAAATGGACCGCATTTTGGTGCTGTGGTGGTTTGTGGTTCCTGCCTGTGGTGTCGGGGATTTTATACAATCAGTTCTGGCACTGGGGCAACTGCAATGAACTCCATCTTATACATAGTACATCTGAGCAAAAGAGAAAGAGCTTCCACAGTTTACGGCTGGTAATGAACTCAAATTAAACAAATTAAATTCCCCCCGTAACCAACTCACAGTTTAGTTGCTTGATTAACCGACCAACTATTCCGCCGACTTGCTTGTCATCGATTTGCAAACTCCTTTCCGAACACATTATTGAGTGACGCAAAGTAGCTCAACCTATTTCCCAGGGCTCTGTGCTCGGTTCACACCCTGCGACATCCTTGAGTGCATTAAATGTATTGAAGGAACACGAGGCGGAAAGGTAAAATATCAAATTCCGAGCAAGACTTGTCCCGGCAACGCGCAACTGGAAGTTTCACCAACTTATGAAATGCAAGGCAAAGGTGGGGCGTAAATAGAAACTACAATGTAAGTCGGGGGCCCACCTTAAGGTGGGTCTTAGTAGGCCATCTCTATCCCAGGGTTTGGCTTATCCTTCGCCCTATCCTTCTCCTTCTTTGGTGCGCCTCTTGTGGCTCACGTTTCAGCTGGAAATTGCGAGTAACGAGGAAAATTAAAAAGCAATATACAAACAGCAGTCACGCACACACACAGAGAACAACAGTCGCAGCAGGGAAGGATGAAAAAAAGCCCAAACTCGAATTAAAGAAAGTCCTGCCTGCCATCTGTGTGTGTGTGTGTGTGTGTGCGTGTGTGGGTGTGTCCAAGGCCTAAAAGTAGGCATCAAAAGCACACGCGTGCGGTCATTAAGTAATTCGGTTTAATGGCCAGCGCGGGCGCTGGACCCAACCTGCCTGCGAGGACTTCAGACTACTTGTTGGCTTTTGCCCGAATGGACTGAATGGCAACAACACAGTGTCCACTAGGCAGAGGCAGTGACAGGGGACAGGGGACAAGAGGCAACAGAACAGAAGCCTGCCTAATGAGCCATACAGCGAGAACGTTCCAAAAGTGCTCTAATGTTTGTTTGTGGCATTAATTTTGTTTACAAGTCGTTTGTGCACTCACCCCTGAGGATGAGAATAGGGATTGGAGGGGGGCTTAGGTGGCATTCTCATGCTTATTTGCCATGTGGGCAACTGTCACTGGCTGCCTGTCCATTCATTAGCGGGGCTCGGCTACCACAATCGAGGAGGAGCGCCTGCTCTGCTCCATCATTCATATTCAATTGGCGTTCTGTTTTTATTGCGCCTTGAAATAGACTACAAATATTTGCAGGGCACTCGTTCCTGTACCCTTTCTTCGGTGGGGGTTTGCAGATGGGGGTGGAAATGGACACTTCCTTGAGAAGAACACTTAATTGATTGCCTTGCAGCTGGGCTTGAGGGTGAATGGGCTGTGGGCTGAGGGCAGGGTCTGACTGCGTAATTGATATTTAATTAAAGCGCAGCTCAGTCGAAGCAGTTTCCGAGTCACGAGGAGTGTCCTGCTGTCAGGGAGATGAGGCATGGGGATGGTGCACCGAGTAGTGTGGAAAGCTACTTGAAAGTGGTCGTCGTCATTGCAGGCGCCGGGATGGACTGACGAGGCCACCGATAGTGAGTAATGGCAGCCATCTAAAGACACTAATGGCCACAGCGGAAAGTTCCAGCTACCAGCTCCAGCTCCAGCTCCATCTTCAGAAATTAAAGTTGAGTTCTGGAAAATGCAAAAACGCAATTAATTTGGCGTAAAATCACCTCTGAGTCAATTGATTAAATTATTTGTAGGTGATCCATGACTCTGCCAGGTGAAAGTTTTAACAAATGAAAGAAACACGTATTCATTGTTAGGTTATTCTGTTATTTACAGAGAGTGTGTATATGTATACAAATTATAACCACAATTATTTTAAGCGGCACTGCGCGAATCGATCTCGGCTGATTTCGGCTAATTCCAATTGCAGCTAATGTTACGACAGTTCCACTGTTCCACTTTTTTCTCTGCTGTTTCTCTGCTGTTGCGCCAGTGCACTGTTAATCTCGTTCTGCTGTTGCTGCAGTTCACTGTTACTCTCCGCCTGCTGTTACTGGATCTCTGCTGTTGTTCTGCTCTCAATCTCACTCTGCTAGTACTGCTGAAACCGTTTCTCTTCTGTTAGTCTCATTCTCGTTCGTTGCTGCTGCTGCTGCTGTTGCTGTTCTGTTTCGTTAGCCGCGATTGCAATTCCGACTGTTTCAATGTATTGAATACTCGTTATTAAGTCAAAGTACTTCGTTCGAGCCAAAAGCAGAATAACAGAGACGTGACTGCAACCGACGGGACACTCATTACTTCTACCAACAATAAGAACAAATTTTGGTAAAAAATGGGTAAAAACTAATTGGGATCACTTGAGAACCATTCGTTTTCCGATGGACTTGAACAACAGCCACACTTGATGAAGCCGAAGCCAAAACCCCTGGCAACAACCGATAGAAACTATGTCAATTGGCCGAGTCGGGGCAAGCATAGGGCAGAAAACAGAAAGCATAAAACGGAGACCGAACAAAAGAAGGAAACACAATCCAATTGCAGCAAATCAAGCCGAAACAACTTTGTGTATGAGCTCCATCCTCTCCACTTGAAACTTTCCGACAAGGTGGGCGGCGGAGTTAGTCCAGGCTCTACTGCCATTGCCAGTGCCACTGCCAGTGCCACTGCCACTGCTGGTGCCTTTTTGCTGGCCATAATTATAAATCAACTAGCGAGTGTTCCCCACCTGCTGCCTGCCTGCTCCCAACTAACTAATCCACTCAGGCAAAAAGGCACAAAGCAACATTAAAAGCGGCAACTTTGCTCCACCTCCAACTCCACCTCCATCTCCCCCTTGTGCTTGTGCTTTTGCTTGCCTTTGCGACCCACTTGCAACAAGTTGGGGTTGGGCCACAAGGGGCAGATATTCCTATAGTTGGTTGGCTCACTTTCACTCTACGGGCGTCGCAGAACAGCAACAGCAACAGAACTGAGAGAGTGCACAGGAATGGTGTGGCGGACTGGCAAACAGTCCTTCCTGAGTCAGGTTCAGAGTCACAGTGCCGGGCATTTCCCCTGTGTATGACATCAGCTATAATTTCCATTACGAGTCGAGCGCTGAAAATTGTACACCAGGGAGCTTATTAAGCACGCGTCCTTCCCTTCCCTGTCCGTCCCTTCGCAGTGGAGTAATGTAATGTGCAAATGAAATGAAATAAAAATGTCAGAGACAAGAGAGAACAGAAAAATATTTAAGAAATCCATTACAGCATTTTCCATGGCTTTCCATTCACTTGTTGCCGCCATTTTAAGGCTGAAGCGGCGAATTCTTTGCCCCGGAACTTCCTGAAATGCGCTATTAGTGGTCTCTGAATAATTTCAAGCATGGATAATCTTGAGTGTAATCTCTTCTAGTCGTAAATTCTGCCACTGTCCAAGCCATTTGCGTGAATCACAGAAGTCTCTCGCAAGCAGTATGTAGGACGGGGAAGGAAGGTCCTGGCAGAACTTACTCGGCACTCGTCAACTAAATCAAAGAATTGCATTCTTTACGGGCGTGAAATTACATTATGTTCTCGCTCTCTCTCTTCCCTTAGCTGCCTTCGTATCCATAGCACACACACACACACACACACAATTTCCCTTTGTTTTCAATTTCGTTTTAATAATCAAAAAGGGGAATGGCGGGGGAGAAGTGGCCATGGCCATGGCAACCGACCTGGGGTGGAGCTCCACCCGTGGGGCTCTGATTTCAACGCTTTTTCGGCTTCTGATTATTATTTCATGGCGAGCCTTAGCTCCAGCCCGGAGTCTCGAGTGCGCCGCTCTCACGCGTTCACGCGCCTAAAAGTATCCAGGCCATGATATTTGCTTTTTATCGCCATTACAGCAACAGCACATCGACTCACCAGTAAATCCCAAACGCTCCACTCGTTTCGGATCTCGGGTTTCGCGTTTGGGTTCCGGGGAAGTTGGTGTCGAATTCCTATTTCGTTTTTTTCCAGAAGTTTTGCGTGTTATTATTATTTTAACTTTGCAATCTTTTTCCGGCACGTTTCGTTTTATTTGACTCTTTCCTCTGCCTTTTGCCTGCACCATTCATCAATAATTCACATTGATTTCTTTCCCACTGTTGTGCTGCTCCTCGTCCTCCGCCTCCTCCTAGTCCTCAATGCCTACACCTGAATGTTGGCCAAGTTGCTTGCCGCTCTTGCTTGGTTTTCATTTTCATTTCAACTCTCCCCGTGAACAATTGACAGGAGTGGCTACCCCATAGAGTTGGGGATGCCCCGCAGATTCATGGCAGATTCTTGTTTAAGCAATTCAAACTGTTATGCATGCGCCGCTCAGAGTTGGTCCTGGGGAAGGGGAATGCTAATATACGGCGGGGTTGCCAGACCAGCAGCCAGCATTGGCTCCAAAGTACAGCTCCCATCGTGTTCCCATCTTTGGCTGCCATCTTATGTTTCAACATTTTTTAAGACTGGCCTTAAAGACTGCTGCAAGAGGCAACAATTGTTACCAGTTTTTCCATTCGTTTGTTGTCGCAGTCTTTTCTTGCAACGCCCGAGTAGCCGTCGCTACTGGCAGTGATATGGCAACACTGCAGCAGACAGGCACAGGCAACATCCCACATCCATTCATCCATCCATCCATCCATCCATCCATCCATCGGATGGCAAGCAGAACACTCAGTCATGCGTTCCCCCGCTCGGTGTGTGCTCTGCTCTGCTCTGCTGTGCTCCTTGTGGTTTTCCTTCTTTTGCATACCCTTCATGCTCCTGCCCCCATGTGTCCATGTGTGAGTGAGTATCGTATGTTGATTTGATTGGATTTGATTTAATTTTCCAATTGAAAACACTTTATCATGTTTCCACGTGTGTGTTTGTGCAGGCAGCCCCATCCCATAAAGTGTGGAACAACACAAGATATTACAAATGCACACGAAACCAGTATCCAGTATCCAGTATCCAGAATCCAGAATCCCCATGGATGCGGCGGATACTTGATACTCGCATGATGTACAAACGCGACCCGGACGGGGCACTGTTGCACCCTATTACACGACAGATTCTCGTAAGCCAAGACGAATGGGCCAGGGCCCTATGAGAAATGATTCCAGCAACAGAGACTGCCAGATGATGCTTTGCATGCGTCAGCGGGCAGACCAGATTAGAATGGATTAGAATGGAATGGGAGGGAGGAAGGGAAGCCGAATAGGTATAGACATGTTTATGGACAGTAAATGTGTGTTGGCAAAATCTGTGTTGTAAAATCATCGAGTTAGAGACCGAAATAATCGAATTGTAATCGATTTCGTGTTCTACATGGCATTCCTGAAAGGTGTAAAGACAAAATGTTTTTGTGGCAGCTGTCAAACTGGAAAGCTGTTCAAAAACTAATCAAACCGAGTTCCAAGTCGCTCGAGAATGATTTACAGTTTAATCAATCCGAAGCAAGTGCCAACGGGTTGCATGGACACTGTGTATATTTTGCGATTCAGGACAGATGTGAGCACTTGGCAGCATCCCGAAGAGCTCTCGTTTGCCCGATCAATCGATAGCCAACCCGCAACTAACTCTCTGACTTTCGCTTTCTCTCCATCAGCAATTGTTCCGCTCGCAGAATCCAGGCCTTGCAGCAGCTGCCTCAAATGCAGCAGCCGCCGCAGCCGCGGCCGCAGCGGCCACATCCGCAAGCAGCGCTGTGGGGGCACCGCCCGGCGCTCCCAACGGTTCGCTGCAGCAGTCGCAGCAGCAGCAGCAGCAGCAGCAGCAACAGCAGCAGCAAATGCAACTGGCCGCTGCCTCGCAACAGTTTCTGGCCGCCCAGCAGGCGCAACAGAATGCGGCATATGCCGCGCAACAGGCAGCCCCGTACGTCATCAACCCGGGACAGGAGGCGGCCCCCTACATGGGCATGATAGCCGCTGCCCAGATGCCGCAGTACTACGGGGTGGCTCCGTGGGGCATGTATCCAGGCAATCTGATCCCACAGCAGGGCACCCAGCCGCGTCGCCCCCTCACGCCCTCGCAGCAGGGAGCCGAGAACCAGCCATATCAGGTGAGTTGTCCTTCCTTCCTTCCCACGCCGACCCCTCGGATGATCGAAGCCGCGCTTTGTATATACATATCTACATACATACATATGTACAGTATGTACACGCACATCTAAGCATTATGTACAACCACGAAATCGAGTGGGGGAGTGCCTGGGCTCAACAAGGGACCATGTAAATTGTGTGCACCTGCCGCCGCCGATACAAGGCTGTCCCTTGTACAGGGTCTCCCTGCTCTATTCTCTGTTCTCAATTCTCCCAACATTAACAATAACAAATGTAACCCTGTACAAATGAAACCAACCACAACGAAATCTGTGTAAAATATCGTCCAGGTCATACCGGCCTTCCTCGATCACACTGGCTCGCTCCTGATGGGAGGACCCCGCACCGGCACACCCATGCGACTGGTTAGCCCCGCCCCTGTACTGGTGCCGCCGGGCGCCGCCCGTGCCGGACCCCCGCAGCCGCAGGGCCCCCAACTGTACCAGCCGCAGCCGCAGACAGCTCAACAGAATCTCTACTCGCAGCAGAATGGTTCCAGTGTCGGAGGTAAGTCCACTCACTACTCACAACTCACAACTCACAGCCATCATCCCAGCAGTAATTAATAGCCAGTGTAATTAGTGTAAAGTGTTGCATACATATCTTCAACATCATCCCACTCCTGTATAGCCTGTAAAGTCACTAAACCTGGGGTTCATCCGGCAACTCGCATCGTAAGTCATTGCACATTATGATAGTGCTGAAGGATTTCAGGAGGGACTCAATCCAATTAGTGGATGTAACACAATATACCATACTTCCGCAGGACAACTATGATAATTCTCTCTGCTGTTTCGCCAGTAAACTCTTTTTATTTTTCCAAACATAATGCCATTTCAGACTCCACTCCACTCCACTCCACTTCACAATTCCTTCGACTGACTTGGGTTCCATTTGCTGGAAAGTTTGATATTCAAAGCGAGTGTCCAACCATTAGACGGGGCATGGGACCTACCTCCCTATTGATTGATAATATTTAAGCACAAATAGGTCGCTGGCTAGAGGAGGTGTGTCGCTCCCCAAAATTATATTTCCCATCAGTTGACTGGCAGGCAGCTCACTCCAGCCCACTCCAAGTCTATTTCAGACAAGTTGGCAGCACAAACTGGGGAAATTCTGTACATTGTACTTCAGCAGAGGGAGGCGGCGTCAGCTCTGCACTTGATGATGTGTCTTGCCGGTTGCCGGTGTCTGCGTGGCCAAAAATAACATTTTGCAATAGAAGTTGAGCTCCAAAAAGCTCCGAGCCTGCGGGGCAGCGGGGCAGCGGTGGAGGAGCAGTGCTGGCTGGATGAAAGGAAAATGTCGACGTTGGCTTATCATTGTTGCTGCAATCCATTGTTGTAAATTTATAGAATTTCAAATTATAATTAATAACAGCAGCAGCAGCAGTCGTCGGGCAATGAAAGTTTACACTTTGTGCTCAAACTGTCAGCCGTAGCTCCTCCCCCTGCCCCTCCCTGGTCGCCACTTTCCCCATGTCAGTTTCTCAATTACCGGGAAACAGACGAAAAGTGTTCGGGTAATGAACATTGCACGTTGAATGAAATTGCATTTGTTGTACGTATGTTTTAATTTGGTTTCGTTCAAAGTTGTTGCACAAACTTGAACCGACGGACTGTTCTGTTCTGTTCTGTTCTGTTATGGCTAGTTTTAAAGCGCACAGATCGGACGTGGACATGGACATGGAGATGGAGATGGAGATGGACAGCAGCAGCTCCATTAACTCCATTAACAATCGGGCGAAATCAATTATTACGCTTTCCGCCAACAGTTTTCTGAGCTGTCCAACGGCTGTCTGCCTGCTTCTCCCTCGGCTTTTACCGCATGCAAAAATGCCCGCACCGAGGCATTAATGGACGGTGCAATCCCGGCCATTATTATATCGTTAATTCATTTTGCCTCATATGGCAGTTTAATGAAGTTTTCTACCCTCCGCACAGCCAGGCCACTGTTCCACGTGACGTATGAGTGATTACGCATTTCAATTGTGCGAGTACACTGCCATCGGACTGTCGTAATTGTTTCTTGTTTCCCAGCTCACTTTCCAGAGACTTGACTTTAAGCCGAGTTAAAGCTCTGTGCCTGTTCCTGTGCCTGTGCCTGTGCCTGGCCCTGGCCCTCCCATTCAAATCGATTCGATTGCGAATTGGAATTCAATCAAATCTATTCCTAGATGCAAGGCAAGCTCCTTCGACATGCTTCAGTGGAATACGGCGATGCAGGTGATTAGGCTAAGGGTCTCTCGAGTGGTGTACCAGATGCACTGATCCACATATCCACCTCCGCATCCGCATCCGCAACCGCATCCGCATCCGAATTCACATCCCACATTCACTGCCAATTCCACTTGCAGCACATTCGCATCTCAATTACAATTAGCACATTGGGCCCACAGTTTGTCCTCCTCTCGCACAAATCCACACTAACAAGTGGGGCAGCAGCAGCAGCAGCAGCAGCAACCCACTCATTATGTTGTGCAATCGATGGCCCCTCTCCAGCGCTCTTGCTGCATCTGTGTGCAATGTCAAAAAGGCTTTTTAATGGAGATTATATTGTTTTAAGTGGCTGACTAAAGGAGAACAGCAGAACAGCTGCACCAGAGTGGGTGGAGGATGGAGAGAGGAATCCTTTTCTGTCTCAGAGACAAGCTGCAATTACAAACGTTAATGCACCTTGGCCCGGGTCTGAAGGGTTGCTCGTTGGACAATTTGGAACACGCAGTGGCAGACGACGTCGACAGGGGCTGAGGGCTGAGGGCTGGGGAACGAGAGATGGCTGCTTGACTTTGCAGCCGCCAAACCCATTTTTGGGGGTTGCCTTGAAAGCAGCGGGGGGAGCAGCAGGCAACAGCAGGCAGCATCCTCCTTTGCCGGTTGGCTAAATTATTATGTACACCTTTCGCATGTTGGCAACATGTGATTGCATCGAAGGCGGCACACACCCGCACAGCGAGAGGGAAAGTAAAAGCACCATGCCACCGTGCCACACATCCACCCAGCCAAGCACTTTGCACATCTCAATGTAGCACATTGTTCACCCTGCAACAACCACATTGAGCCGCTCTCTGCATCTGGCTTTTGTGCAAATGAATTCGTTTATTTTGTAAAATGTCAGCTGCTGTGTTGGCTTACAGCGGCACCAAGGGAAGGGGGCACAGGCGGCACAAAAGGCGGCACAAAAGGCGGCAGATTGGCGGTGTCGCTTGGTGTTGCACTCTGCCAGCAGGCTTGCTCCTGCCCCAGTCTTGTGGCGTGCGTGCGCGCACCTTACGCTTAATGACAGTCTCACCGACGCTTGCAACACGGAAAAAGCGTAGCGTGGCGTAGTAAATGGGAAGGGGATCGAGGAGGGAGCATTGGTACAGTGTTTAGGCTATTTGCTCCTTACTTTTCAACATTTCGGGAGTTATCCTTCAACAGCAGCCAGAAATTTAATTGTGCGCAGAGGAAAGTTTTTTGCAGTTCTCGCCGAGGCGGGGCGGCGGCAGGAGGTGGTTGCAAAATAGGAAATGCGAATGCGATGCTTAATAAATGACAGAAACACTTGGCCTGCCAGAGGGCCAGAGGGGCAGAGTAAAAGTTCTTAATTCCTGCATTTAAATTGCAACTAATTTCGCGCCTCATGGAAGCAGAAGGAAAGATAGAGTCAGAGAGGCAGTGGTCCTGAGAGAGAGTGAGCGACTGAATTCCATTTCAAATGCAGACGATGCCGGGGGCGGATATACACAAACAATTTGCTCATTGCTCGAAACGTCGCGGATGAGGAGTAGAAGTAGGAGGAGGAGGCTGCTGTTCCGCATCCTGCTTGTTTTACCTACAGGCCTCGACTCCGCTGCGCCATTCACTTGGCTTGGGATGGGTCTCGGTCTAGCCCCAGACTGGATCTGTTTTTATTTTGGTGGGGGTCTGGTGCGTGTAGTTGCACAATTTAAAAGAGAATTATTCATGCAATTTGCTTGTGGGCGGCACAGACACACGGCAGTCGCCTCTCTGTCTAAGCTCAAGTGAGAGTGAGAGCGAGAGCGAGAGTGTGATGGGATGGGATGGGGCGAGTGGGAAAGCGAGCGGTGCCCCGCGTTGGGGATACACTTTTCCAAATGAAACTGCAGCCATCACATGTCCATGTCTACACACGGACGTATATATGCATGTGTGTATTGAATATGCATGTGTGTATGTGCATGTGCGAGTGAGTGGACTGGAGGGGGTGGAATTAAAAGACGCCAAGTTTATTGCAGGCGACATTTTGTGGTTTATGCACACGTTCCGCACACAGCCGCGTGACGAGGGGCAGGCAGAGGACACTTGGTTCGCCCTTGGCTTAATGTAATGATTTTATGAATTATAAATGCACACACGTGCCCATTATGCACACGTTTCACTCGCACTCGCACTCGCACTCACCCTCTCCCTTGCTCTCTCTCCAAGAGAGAAGAAATGCCCGAGGCCTTATAATTTCCAGTCTTTTAAGAGTCGGTAGAGAGAGCGAGACACGGGAAACTACCATTACGGGGCCGAGGCAACTTTGTAAGCGCTGTTAAGTAGGCTATAAAAAAGAACAGTTTAGGGGCCACCATCCAGAGGACATAATGTGAAATGTAATTAGTGTTGAAGCCTCTGAAAGCAAGAACTTTACACACCCTTCATCTGGAGAGTGGATGAGCTTTACCACCAATGAAATGGCAAGCCAGAGGTGCACCTCAGCCAGCTGGCGTTCTGCTGGAATATTTCTCCAGAATTCAATTGGCTAAATGACTCTTTCAGCAGAAGAGTGTGCCCCCAGTTGCCATTCACCATTCAAGCACTCGGCTCTCAGCTCTCAGCTCTCAGCCATGGAACCGCTTAACTCCCCCACCTGGGAGCCACTTACTTCGGTGCTGTGGCAACCCCTTTGGCCGCAGCTGCTGGCCCTGCATTAGTTGTTGGATAACTTTCTGTGTCAACGAAGTGCACACGTGGCCATGCCTCGCCCTCTATTTATGGCATGTTCCCTGCCCAAAGGGAACCTCCTCCCACTTTGCTTCTCGGCCAATATAAATTTGTGCAATTAATATTGTGTCCCAATCCCTTCTGAAATTCTCTCCACACTGTTGCAAGCTGCAACTGCCGATGGCGATGCCTGGATGCTGCATACTCTGAGGGGTGTCCGGGTGGATCGCCTTGTCCTGCCTTGCCTTGCCTTGCCTTGCCTTGCCTTGCCCCATGTCTCGTACCGACAACTTTCGCTTTTCGTCGAGTTTCACATTTCAAACTTATTGCTCCATGGGTTGGGTCGGGGGTTGGTGAGTTCCGAGTAGCAATAGGAGATTCTTCCTCTGTAAATCTGTCACTGTCACTTCTGCACGAGTCTCCCCTTGTCTGTGAGGCCCCGACCTGATGGCAAATCAAATGCCAGTAACAGATTACAGCATCAATCAAGTTGCCACCGTCTTCGTCTTTTGCCCTGTCTAGCATCCTTTTACATCCCTCTGGGTGTGTGTCGGTAAACGGCTCGTGTGTGTGTGCACCATTAATGCGGTACATTATGGCTTAGATAGATGGGCAGGAGCAGAGTCAAAGGCAGAGGACTCAGATGTTGCAGCATTTGAAATGCCAACTGGCCAACGAGGACTAAGCCACCCACGCAGATGCGCCTCGAAGCTCGAAGCTCGAATCAGGCAATTAAGTTTTACAGGCGCCGTAAAGACACTCCACTTCACTCCACTCGAAATCCTGCCGCTCTGCTCGATTAATTACGAGAGGGCGACTATTGCAATGGTCAATTGTGCCACAGTTTTATATCCAACATCAAACTGAGACCGTAAACCGTAAACTGAACAACTAAAGGCTAGAACTGGCTTCCATAACTATACTATAAATATATACTTGCATCCTTTGATCCTTCTTCTTTCCCTAAGGCCATGAAAATAATCATATTTGTAGCAAACCCAGCCTTAACCAGACCTGAACCGTAGAATCAATGCTTCCAATATATGAACCACCGCAGCTCTATGTACTTCTGGCTGTCCCAGACATAACGAGGGAACATTTAGCCCCAGATTATAACGAAACTCCACTTATTCCACTCTGTGGTTCTTTCTTTTGCAGGCCTCGCCCTGAACACTAACTCGTTGACGGGTCGACGGGACTCCTTCGATCGTTCCACATCCGCCTTCAGTCCCTCGGCGATGGACTACACCAGCGGCGGAGTGGCGGCCGCCAATGCGGTCAACAGCACAGTGGCCCAGGCTGCGGCAGTGGCCGCTGCTGCCGCCGCTGCACGTGCCAAGTGGCCAGGAGCAATGTCGAGCGCCGGAGCCTATGGGGCCTTGGGAGCAGCAGCCGCTGCTGCAGCGGCCAACGCCTCGGCGAGTCCGATCGGAGCTCCGCTGACGCCACCGCCGTCGGCCCAGTCCTGTCTGCTGGGCAACCGGGCTCCGGGCGCAGAGTCCCGACAGCGACAGCTTGCCGTTGGCCTTCCGGCCACTGCTGCGGCTGCCCAGGCGGCCGTCAACAATATGTTCGGGTCCAACAGCTCGCTGTTCTCGAGCCACCTGGCCATTCCGGGAACTGCTGCGGCGGCAGCTGCGGCGGCGGCAGCAGCCAACTCTCGGCAGGTGGTCGCAGCTGCTGCTGTGGCGGCGGCTGCTGCCGGGGCGGCTGGAGCTGCAGGACCCCCGCAGCCGGGTAGGTCTCGACTTCTGGAGGACTTCCGGAACCAGCGCTACCCCAATCTGCAGCTGCGCGACCTGCTCAACCACATCGTCGAGTTCTCGCAGGACCAGCACGGATCGCGCTTTATCCAACAGAAGCTTGAGCGGGCCACAGCCGCTGAGAAGCAGATGGTGTTTAGCGAGATCCTGGGCGCCGCCTACAGCCTCATGACGGACGTGTTCGGCAATTATGTCATCCAAAAGTTCTTCGAGTTCGGCACGCCCGAGCAGAAGAACACTCTGGGCATGCAGGTCAAGGGCCATGTGCTGCAGTTGGCCTTGCAAATGTACGGCTGCCGCGTGATCCAGAAGGCCCTAGAAAGCATCTCTCCCGAGCAGCAGCAGGAGATCGTGCACGAGCTGGACGGGCACGTGCTGAAGTGTGTGAAGGACCAAAACGGCAACCATGTGGTGCAGAAGTGCATCGAGTGCGTCGATCCCGTGGCCCTGCAGTTCATCATCAATGCCTTCAAGGGGCAAGTCTACTCGCTGAGCACCCATCCCTACGGGTGTCGCGTTATCCAGCGCATCCTCGAGCACTGCACAGCCGAGCAGACCACGCCCATCCTTGACGAACTTCACGAGAACACCGAGCAGTTGATTCAGGACCAGTACGGCAACTACGTCATACAGCACGTGCTGGGTAAGTCCTCCAGCGAATCTTTGCAGAAGCAGCACTAACCTTGATTTTCCTTTCATGCGTATAGAGCACGGCAAGCAGGAGGACAAGTCCATTCTAATCAACAGTGTGCGCGGCAAGGTTCTGGTGCTCTCGCAGCACAAATTCGCCTCGAACGTCGTGGAGAAGTGCGTCACCCATGCAACACGCGGCGAGCGCACTGGCCTCATCGACGAGGTGTGCACCTTCAATGACAAGTAAGTGTCGCCAGCTGATGGCGGATCCTAAACTCAGTGAAGTGAGACTGACCTTTTTTCCCTTGCACCAATGCAGCGCCTTACACGTAATGATGAAGGACCAGTATGCCAACTATGTGGTCCAGAAGATGATCGATGTGTCCGAGCCGACGCAGCTTAAGAAGCTGATGACCAAGATACGGCCCCACATGACTGCCTTGCGCAAGTATACCTATGGGAAGCACATCAACGCCAAGCTGGAGAAATACTACATGAAAATAACGCCCATATCTGTGGCGGGAGCCGTCAGCGGTGCCGGAAGCGCAGCACCGACCACATCCACATGCTCGATTGCAGCGAGCAGTGCTTCCCCTGCCACCGCATCCTCTGCAGTCTCGCTGGACAACAGCAACAGCAACAGCACCAACTCCTCTTCGACCACCACCAGCATCGCCTCGCCAACGATTTGCTCCGTGCAGGAGAATGGCAACGCCATGATTGTCGAACCATCATCGCCAGCTGTGTCCGAGTCATCGTCTTCGTCTCCTGTGGTGGCTGCTGTCAACAGCGGCCTTGGGCCCATTGGACCACCCACAACCGCCAATGGTGTCCTTTAAAGACAAACAAAGAATAAATTATGCGGTCGATGTAGTAAACATAAACAACATTATCCTCCTTCTCGAATTGAGGTTTAGTTTTTAGTCTGCCATTTTCCAGAGGGTGGAGAGCAGAGAGCAGAGAAAAGAGAGCAAAGAGCAATGAGCAAAGGAGACGAGCCAAAAGCTAAAGCATACTATAAATAAATACATATAAATGTAGTCTAACTTATTGAAAAAGCAGCCGAATCGAGCTGCAATCAGAAGAGAACCAGTCCCTCGCCGGGCCATCGAAGAATTGTAAAGAAAGAACTAGCTCACGCACGCACGCACGCAAGCTCGCAGGACTCACGCACGCAAGCATACACGAATGCTTCTCGAATACGAGTGAAAGCAAACCCCCGAGCAATCACACACGCGATGTGGAATCAGCTTCTATAGCGCTCGATCGATCGCAGAGACAGAGTGCTCGAAAAAGGAAGAACGAGAGAAAGGAAACTCAAAACTAAGATTTGTATTTTTACGAACAAAAAGTAAATAGCACATAAATGAACGGAAGATTTCAAGCGAAATATTTGTACAATGCGATCGCATGTTTAAGTTTAACAAAAAAACAAAAGGAACGAATGAAAAACAAAGAAATTATTATGAATGTAATTGTCAAAGAAGCAAATTGTCTGCGTACACTTTCGTTGTAACTTTGTAAATTAATGATTATATAGCAAGCCTATCTGTAAATGATTAATGTTTCGACTGTAAATTGATAAGAGGACAACCGAAGAGCCGCAAATTGAAGGAG
The DNA here is from genome assembly GCF_008121235.1 of Drosophila subobscura. Lineage (NCBI taxonomy): Eukaryota > Metazoa > Arthropoda > Insecta > Diptera > Drosophilidae > Drosophila > Drosophila subobscura. The sequence goes on along the minus strand of NC_048533.1, from coordinate 1,183,017 downwards.
ATTGCGGTGTAGCGAGTAGAAAGTAGCGAGTAGCGAGAGAGAACGCGAGAAAGAGAGAACGGCAGCACGAATATGCGTAGAATTTACAAGTGCGGTCAGAGGAACCATTTCAAATATACATACATACGATACGTTTATATAACGAATAGCAACATAAACCACACATAATGTAGAATGTAGAGTAAATATGTTAATGGAGCCAGCAGCTACCAAAACAATATGAAACCGGAAACACACGCATACACACAGGCAGACAGACGTTCGCAACACACACTCTCACTCACCACATTGAACGACTCTTCGACTCATTCGCGCTGCTTTTGCACTTTGTAAAATGTTGTATAAAAAAAACCCAAAACTACAAACCATGTAATGTATCGATGTAACCATGTAATTTTTCAATTTTTTCACATGTAAAATTTAACTGTTATGTAAAATTCTCATTAATTTTAACTGAACTATTTCTTGTAAAAAAATATGTACTTGCTGTGTATAGAGAGGGAAACGAAACCGATTACCATAACGATAGCGAAAAACCATGAAAAACCTACGGGACTCACACGCACGCACATCATACACATACACCTACATTGAAACACCTGTAAACACCTACATACATACAATTACACGTGAAACACTCATACTCGTACACATGCATGCGCATTCTAGGAAGCAAGCTAATATTATTATTATTATTATCACTTTTGTATACATATGTATGTACTTTGTAAATTTTTTGATTTTAAGTCACTGTAACCACATACCACTTATGTACTATTCTATTCTAACCTATTCTACACGCATGTATTTTTAATTGTACACATCCTACATGGACCCACGCACCCCGCGCACGCAAGATGGTGGTGGGTGGGCGCCAGTAGAGAGAATCGAACCCCCCCAACCTTGTTTAGATAAGTAAGCCCAACTGATTACCGAGTTATGATTTTTTTAATTGAAGATGATGATTTTTCAGCGATTTTTACTACTTGTACGAAACAACAAACAATAGAGGTAGAAAGAGGGCTGAAAAAACAATTATACGAAAAACCTATCAAATAAACCAAGCGAATGCAAATTTGTACTTGTTCCCATTTTTGGTTTCCCAAATTGCCAGTCAGTCATTGTCAGCCCACCTTACTGTACGATTTACATAGTATGTATTCATACGAATATGTTTAAAAAAAAATCCTGCTGCTGTCTGCAGTGGTTGCTTAAGACTTCAGAAAGTGCTTACTGTCCCTGCGCGACTTGAATCGCAATCGCTGTGCAACAGAATCAACATCTATGAGCCTCATTTCCCATCCTCCCTCCCACATAAGTGTATAGAATTGTTTTAGCACGTTATTGAAACACTTGTAAATTGCAAACAAAAATTGTATATGTATACATACATATGTATGAACATTGTAAAAAGTAACCAACAATACCAAGAGTACCAAGAATTTTGTACATTTTTTATATAAATTTAGACTATTTCGGGACGCCTTATTCCAAATACTAAAATACTGAATACTGAAATGAGAGATGTTAAAAAAAATATCGAATTTAGACCTTTTGTCGGTTTCGTCGAAACACTGAAGTATCCATTTAAAACGATTTTCGGAGATGAATCTAAAGTGTATTAATGCATACATATTTTTCTACACAAAATTTCGCTGTCGTGTTTTTGCCGTTGTTGTTGTCGTGTCATCATCATCCTTGTCCTCTTCGTGTTTTGTATATAACAAAAGTTAGGCCAATCATGGACCATTTGTAACTATACATTTCTGTACCCCCCTTCAACAGACCTGATACATACATACATACATACATATGTACATACATACACACCCGCAATAAACCGCCAGAGCTAAGAACGGCTCTTCGGGATATCTGGACATCGGTATGTCTGGGCAAGTGAGCGCATTTCAAGCGACGGCGCGAGCAGTAGTTTGGTATTATTCGTTTTGTATTTTTAGTTATTAACTAATCAACTGCCTGTCTCTAGAGCGCAATGCACTGATAATTTTAATTCATATAATCCATATAGGAATCCCCATTGTATGTAGGAACCTCGACAGTCTTCTGTATTGTAAGAGATATGTATGTACGTACACTTGTATGTACATGCTAGACGTTACACGTTCTTTGCATTTGACTCCAAACACACGCACACACGCAAACCCACATCCCATAAAGCAACTATATAAGGAGGTCTCGTCGGCAAAAATAGGCAGCACGTACGAGTGAAAAGTGCGAGTGAAAGGGCTCTCGCTGTAAGTGTGAGGGCAACGACAATGGAATGTACTGATTAACCGTTTGAAGGCAATGTGAAAAAAACATAATAAACATAATAATTGTTTCATAATTTATTTTTAATAGTTTGCTACATGATAGTAGTCTTTGTTTTGAAAAAAAAACATTTAGAAAAAATTTGACAAAAAATTTTGTCCGCAACCAACCGTCCGCGTCGACAAGCAAACGAGCACTCAAAATAGGCAGAAATAGCGAGTAACTCTGCCAATGACGAGACCTCCCTATATAGTTTCTTCATGCATCCGCCCTAACATTCACAAAAACAGAAACACATACATACACACAGCAAGCTGCTTAGTCGTAATCATAAGTGTAAGCCTGCAACTCTATATATACAAACATAGAAACATATATATACTACATATATACAACAAACAAAAAAACAGATATAAAACATATGTATTACTTTTAGCTTTGAGGTCGAGACGTATAGCAACGTTTTTAAATATGTATGTATATGTACATAAACTGTAAATGCTAATACAGAGGCAGCGACACATTGAAATTTACACGCAAGGTGGCGTATTCTACAAGCGCCCAGTTTTTACAGTAACCTTTTTTTGGAACGCATGTAGATCACTCGAAGAAACAAGTCGGAACCCAGTAGAAATGTAGTGTAACTTTTACAAGATCCATGTAAACTTGACTCATGAAGTGTAATGTGTTTTGTGTGCCACTGGCCCACGAGGTCGGACAGTCAAATACAAGAGGTTACGGAAACCCAATGAAAATTGTACATTTTTCTTTGCGAACTTTATTGTAAAAACGAAATAGGAAAAAAAAAATTAATAACGATATTTATTTTGAAAAGGCATATACACATTACCGATTTGTAAAGTATAATTATAGTATAGACTCTATACTATAGACACAGCAGCAGCAGAAATTTGTAACATTTTTCGACAGCAGAACCGTGTAGACTAAGCTAAGGACTAAGGACATAGCTAAAAACCATACACTGAATAAAAAATTTGTAATTTGTTGTAAAAAGAAAGTACGAATCGAGCGAAGATGGACGGACACTGGATGGGCAGGCATTTCCTGAAGACGTTAAGAAAACCTATAAATTATATAAATAAAATATACTAATATATACATACATATAAATATAAATTATAAAGGATAATTACAAGATGTATTTTGTAGTTACACACACACACTCGAACCCTTGGAAACCAATCCAGGTATACAAGCAGAGCAAACCCTTAGTTTTGTAAACGTTTGCAATTGGCGAGCAATTGGCAGAAGTTACGAGTACAAGTAGGAGTACGAGTATATACATACAAAATTTTGGAACACATTTGAGCATTTGATTTACATATGCATTAGACTCTTATGTTTATTATGATGATACAAAATATGATTAACGCTAATTTCTTTGTGAAAAAAAATAAAACAAGTTTATTATGTAGCAAAACGCAAACGTTTTATTTCTCAATTTTATCGAATCAATTGGCCCTTCTTCTTTACCCAACACGCACAGTACACACAAATGGATTCGGAATAAAAACTCGAGATCGAGCTCTATATTATTAAGTTTACTGCTTCAAGTTCCGCTTCAAGTTTCAAATAAATTGGATTCAATGGAAGGCTGCGATGACATAAAAACTAAAATCAAAATTGATATTAAAACGACATGAAAGAAAAAAATAACATAGCATTATGTATACATAAAAAAAAAATATATATACATACATATATACGTACATATATAAATAACACACTAACCAATACCTACAGCCCTCCCCGACACCAACAAAACGGCACAACAAACGTGAGGTGAGCGTCAAGCTTGAGGCGAGGCATTTTATAAGACGCATTTTTTATATATGATTAGACTAGCTGTCTATATGATATGTACACCCAAGAAATGATCAACTTTTATAATGAGAGCCAGTAAGTAAACAAGAAATATTTTTTTAACAGCCATGGCAAGCACAACTTTTACCAGGCCGTCAATTTTAACAAGATTATACATACGATACGAGTACTAAAAAAGAATACCTACTAGCCTAAAACCAAAAACCAAAACCAAAACAAAAGCAAAAAGCAACAATAAAATTCATACCATACACCATTTATCATGTAGTAGAATTTTTCCAAATTGTAGAAATGTATACATAAATATATTTAGATTTGTCCTTGCACTCTCGAAGTTCGGGTAGGGTATGCATAAACTGGTCATTCCTTGTAATCAGTCATATAAATGGCGAGAACTACAATAAAACAAGCGAAAGTCTTTTGAAAATCCATCAAAACAAATACCAACCAACGTACAGTATAAAAACATAGTTTTATTGTACATAGGGAGAACCAGGAAGGCCAATGCATTCTCGTATTTAACAGCAAGATGTATGTAGGTGTTGGAAAGTGGAGGGTCGAACTATTGAAAAAAGCAATCAATTACCTCGAGCCAGTTATATTCCCTGAATTCCCTTTTCTAACCCTTCAAGGACCACATCTTACGATCTTCCACTTGACTTTTGGGGTGCTCAAAGAAGCCGCTCATGACCAATGCTTGAACTCCTTTATATACTTATGTATGTATACATACATATGTATGTATGTTAAAATCCCATAGCCTCAACAATCTGCACTCATTTCACAAGAAGAAAAACTTGATTTAAGTTATACAAAGATATTAACGAGAAGAACCCTAAACGTTATTAACCACACATGTACGAACGAAAGATGAACATAACTAATGAACAAAACTTGTAACTAAATACTTCTAAATATTGAATAAAACGATATAAAAAATGTAAATCGCCCAAGTACGCTTTTGATTTTGTTTTATTTGGCATGTTACATCAATAAAGTAAAAGTCAGCATTATTGGATCGTTTTTAGGTCAAGAATAGAGCTCCTTCTCCTTATCCTGCATGTTGATCATCGTCTGCTGCTGCTTGTTATTATACCCGGTTCTCGAAGAGTAAATAGGGTAATTGTATTTGTGCACAAAGTGAATGTATGTAACGCACAGAAGGAAACGTCTCCGACCCCATAAAGTATATATATTCTTGATCAGCATCAATAGCCGAGTCGATTGGGCCATGTCTGTCTGTCCGTCCGTCTGTCCGTCCGTCCGTCTTGTTTGTCGGCTAGTTCTCAGAGACTATAAAAGCAAGAGACACCAAATGTTGCATCCAGACTGCTATATGCTCACATTGAAACCAGTGTATTTCAAAAATAAGCCCAATGGCTCAACATAATTCAAATCTGATGAATGGACTAGCAGGTCTAGTACCTGGAAGTGAAAAATAAACAATTTTTTTTTGTTTAACCTGCGTTTATATTTATTCGTTCATTAACGGACGATTTAAAACACAGGAAAATCAATTAAAAACATGTGCTAAAATATGAAAATAAAAAAACCCTTCGTGAATAGGTAAATACAAAGAAAACTTACGCAATCTACTAATAATCTTACTGCAGTAATTTTTTAGCTTATTTTCTGTTGGTTCTGAATTATTTAATAACTACCTCTGGTAGGTTTATAACTATAATTGTTCCCTATGAAAATAATTAGAAAGTCAGGGATAAGGAGATTTCAGGAGAACAAGGTATGGGACTTGGTTTGTTATGGAACCTTTTTGAAGGAATGAGTGTCGCGTAAATCAGGAGAAAAACCTGATCCGAAACGCATAGCCCATCGATCTAAACAGCGTCCTGATGGCATATTTAAATGTAAAACATTTCGGAGATATTTATATGTCCTTGACGAGTAAAACCTTATATTTTGCGCAATTACTTTCTGAGTGGGGGTAAATTTATTTGACCCTTTTAAAAGCATGGTAGATATGGCTTTTGCTTCCGGAGACACATGAGACATATTTGCTATTAAGTGAAGAAAACTGGGTTTGCGCACGGGTTGACGTTTGGTGCGAGCTATAACCTTTCTAAAGTTATTATATCGTATCTTCTGCTTGTTATATTGTTCCTCTTTTTTTTGTTTTTCTGCCAATAGTTCAAAACATTTTTTTCGGTAATATGTCTCGTTATGCTCTTTTTCTGCGCAATTACTACATCGTTCGATGTCAATAGATTCAGTATTTTCTAATGTATCTTTATCAGGCGTTACTGCAGGTATTGTATTATTAATAATGTTTTTATAATTATTTGATTTCAAACTGTTTTCTATTGATTTGTTATCTAACGAATTTCTTAAAAATGAATTCTCATCACAAGTTCTTGCATTCAATGGAGCCAATACGGAATTATCAGACAAGTTCAATGTTGGAATTGCTCCATTGTTCAAACCATTCTTCCCTAACCACTGGGCCTCAAAATGACGTTCGCAAATTAGTGAAGTTCTTTTCATAATCATTCTATCCAAATTACACGCCTCAACCCACTTATTGAAGAAAAATAGATACGATGGAAAAGAGAATAACCTCACAGGAAAATCAGTCGAGCTCTCTATATTTCCTAAACGGCAGGAGGATATAATGCATTTTCCATTGGATTTTGGCTTGTGTTCATGATTAGCAGACGGCTCGTTTTTGTCTTCAGCTTCGCAAATTTCTATAACGCTCGATTCACTACATTCCAATGGATCTACATCAGAGGTATCTGTGTCGGAATCTTGCTCTAATTCGTTCGATATTTCCTTATTATTATCCGCATTGCCCGGTTTTACTCTCTTTGAGTTCATACTATTTTCTGTTTGTTTATTGCTAGCTGAATTTCCTGAAAATAAATTCTCATTACAAGTACCAGTGTTCGATGGTTCAAGGTTTAATGTTGGTATTGCTTTAGCTTTTAATTTACGCTTGCCAAAAAACTTGGCCTCAAAATGGCGCTCGCAAATGCGTGCTCTGGGTTTATATTCATTTTTGTCAAAATTACAAACCTCAGCCCATTTACCGAAGAATAATTTATCTTTTGGAAATCTGAATAATCGAATAGAGGACTCTTTCGAAGTATTTCTATATCCACAACCGCAAGAAGATATAATGCACTTGAGACCGGCTCTCCGGATGTCTTTTTGGCTGGCATGCGCATCTAAATTTTTTCCATCTTCGCATATTTCTTTATCATTCGATTCATTATCATTAGTTTTCAATCCATTTCTTTCAGGCGTGTCTGTTTCGGACTCTTTCTCTAGATCGTTTGATTTTTTATACTGTAAATCGGCAAGTTTGACTAAAGTTATTTTCATTCGGTTTTCTAATCCGTTTTTGCCTATAGTATTCTCTGACAAATCATTATCATCACATTTATTAATTTGTAATGGATCATCATCAGCTGTTTCTGTTTCGGCCTCTTGCTCAAAATCGATCGATATTATTAGTTCATTAATATTGTCCTCATCGGCCTCTTTGATTCCCTTTGATGTCATCCGATTTTCTATTGGTTTGTTGTCTACTCTATTTTCTGAGACTGATCTGGGACAGTCTGTAACTAAGCAGCTTGGGTTCATGTTCAAAGTTGACCTTAATGGCGACGTTTTCCATATTAAGGCGGGTAGGTCATCATCATTGTTGTTTTTACCAGAAATACGAGCATTCAATGGTTTCAGAATGGAATGGATTAATGTTGGAACCGTTCCGGGCTTTAATCGAAGATTTCCAATACATCTGGGCTCAAAATGCCGTGCGCAAACTCGTGAAGTTTTTCTGATCATGTTTCTATCCAATTGACAAGACTCAATCCATTTGTCAAATAACACTGGATCCGTCGGAAATCTGAATAATTTAACAGGGGATTCTTTCGAACTATTTCTATATCCACGTCCGCAGGACCCAATAATGCATTTGGCTCCGGCAATTCGGTGGTCTTTTTGCAATAGATCTACCACATTCTAATGGCTTAACATTTGACTTCAGATTTTCAATTTCTGTTTCGGACTCTTGCTCTAATTCTTTCGATATTTTATGATTATTGTCCACACCGGCTATTTGATTTTCTATTGGTTTCTTGTCAACTGGATGGTCTGAGAATGTTCTCGATTTTGATGTTGATGTTGGACTGTCTGTAGCTAAGCAGCTTTGGTTCATGTTGACGGTCGACCTTGATGAAGACGTTTGCCATGTTAAGGGGGGTAGGTGATCATTGGTGTTTTTTCCAAAAATATCTGCATTCAATGGTGTCAGCAGGGAAAGGTTTAATGTTGGAACCGATCCGGGCTTTAATCCAACCTTTCCTAAACAATCGGCATCAAAATGTCGTTCGCAAACTCTTGCAGTACTTTTGACCATCTTTCTTTCCAAATCACAAGACTCAATCCATTGGTCATACGTAAATTGATCCGAAGGAAATTGGAATAATCTAATAGGGGAATCTTTTGGACTATTGCAGGACGGAATAATGCATTTGATACTGCTCTTTTGGAAGTTTGTTTCCATAGTAGGCAATAATAATAATAGTGCATGAATTAAACAGCAGCCGCCCGTACTTACAGAGAAACTTTCTGAAATGCAGCCAAAGGTTTAAATATGTAAAACAAACATGTTCAACGATACTAAGGGTCCTAGGATACCCACTGGTGGATCGGAAAAGAGTGGTTTGAGATAGTTGTGCGGTTAGGAAAGTGCCTGCTAAGAAGTCACGGGATCCAGACCAGAATCTTCAATACAGCGCGCAATACGGTGTTTGGGGCGATAGCCCGGCAGAGGCATCAAGAGAATGCCTGAATAAATGTAAGAAAATAAACCAACGTTTTAATCGGTTCAATAAATCACTTACAAAGCGATGTGTGTGCGTGTGTAGATGGGTGGCTTGCAGCGGCAGCCCAATTACTTTGCAAGCGAGATGGCTTCAATAGTTTCGGTAAGTCGCTGCAAGAGAGGTAGAAAAACGAATGACAATTTAAAAGTTCAATGAGGTAGAACTTATCAGCGTAAAACCACTTATCAAAAAACTCCTAGAGTGGTCAAAGGGACCTAAAACTGGCTGCCTAATCAGTATGGGGGATTGGCTCCCAGTGAGAGAGTTTGGCGTTGGCTCTCTTGAGCATTGAACGCAAAGCGACTCTCGCAAAAACAAAGTTTGGTTTCCTTTTCAAGTCTGCTTCGTAATTTCATGTGTGCGGTGCCACATCCATACATGATGGCAATGTGTGTATTCATTCTCGACTTCATAAGCGTTTTCATTTTTAGCGCTTGAGACGTTTGACACTTTTGTGTTGCTTCTGAGCCACATACCATTCCAAATGAATACCCTCAAGACTTTATGAAGAAGCTTGCCCCACAATATCAAAATAAATATATTTTGTGTGACCTTTATATTCTTTATATAATTTAGGATGAAAGGGGTAACGGATATAAACATCTGATATGTATACAAATAATGAATAACGGCAATTGACTTGGCGTAATATTTGTAAATACGAAACCAACTTGAAAAGGAATATACCCGGCACTCAGTACTACATCTGCAACTTAGCGGTTATTTGTCAAATTTTACATTTTTTCTTCATCTGTCATCTACATCAACAACACTACTCAAGCCAACACGCTCCTTTAGCTCGCCACCCTCCCCTAGAGACACACTTTGCAGAGTCAGGGCAGAGTCGCGGCAGAGGCAGCGGCAGAGACGTGTCAGGGGCAAAGGCCATAAACTGCGCGAAGCAGAGTTTGAATGCTGCTACTGCAAATTAATTTCTTCATTGTGGCTATAATAATGATCCAATCGGATCCCAATTTGGTGATCTGATAGATAAGGTCATTCCCTACGGAATGGCGTTTTTAGTTTTCTGCTATCTTCAAAATTGTAGATTTGGGAGGTTTTCGCCCTTTTGCGGAGGCGGAAGGGGGCGTGGCTCATTTTTGAAATACACTGGTTTCAGTGTGAGCATACAGCAGTCTGGAGCCAAAATTTGGTGGCTCTAGCTCTTATAGTCTCTGAGAACTAGCCGACAAACAAGAAGGACGGACGGACGGACGGACAGACAGACATTCACTTTGTGCACAAATACAATATACCCTATTTACTCTTCGAGTACCGGGTATAAAAACAAACAAATTCTTTTTTGGCACAGCTGCCATGTCTCCACTTATAACTCTATGCTGACGGTAAACTGTTGCATGTCTCTTCCATTGTGTCAGTTCCTAGTGCAGTAGCCGTTCACTTCGGCTTTACGGTCACCGTGCGCAGTAAAGAACGCAATTAAAGAGCACAAAAGTGGACCAGAAACAGAAGAAGAAACACCAACAGGAACAGCACAGAGGAGGACAAAGGCAGAGCCTAGATTAAATCTTTGTGGGTTCAGAGAGCTGCAGTTGGACGTAGTGCTCCTGAGCTGTGCAAATGTTTCTTCAATTTTTATACCCGGTAAACGAAGAGTCAATGGGGTCTATTGTATTTGTGGCGGAAAGTAGATGGTGAATTTATGTTACGCACATAAGGAAACGTTTCGGACACCATAAAGTATATATATTCTTGATCAGCATCAATAGACGAGTCGATAGAGTCATGTCTGTCTGTCCGTCCGTCCGTCTGTCCGTCCGTCTTGTTTGTCGGCTAGTTCTCAGAGACTATAAGAGCTAGAGCCACCAAATTTTGCATCCAGACTGCTATATGCTCACATTGAAACCAGTGTATTTCAAAAATAAGCCCAATGGCTCAACATAATTCAAATCTGATGAATGGACTAGCAGGTCTAGTACCTGGAAGTGAAAAATAAACAATTTTTTTTTGTTTAACCTGCGTTTATATTTATTCGTTCATTAACGGACGATTTAAAACACAGGAAAATCAATTAAAAACATGTGCTAAAATATGAAAATAAAAAAACCCTTCGTGAATAGGTAAATACAAAGAAAACTTACGCAATCTACTAATAATCTTACTGCAGTAATTTTTTAGCTTATTTTCTGTTGGTTCTGAATTATTTAATAACTACCTCTGGTAGGTTTATAACTATAATTGTTCCCTATGAAAATCCGTAGAAAGTCAGGGAAAAGGAGATTTCAGGAGAACAAGGTATGGGACTTGGTTTGTTATGGAACCTTTTTGAAGGAATGAGTGTCGCGTAAACCAGGAGAAAAACCTGATCCGAAACGCATAGCCCATCGATCTAAACAGCGTCCTGATGGCATATTTAAATGTAAAACATTTCGGAGATATTTATATGTCCTTGACGAGTAAAACCTTATATTTTGCGCAATTACTTTCTGAGTGGGGGTAAATTTATTTGACCCTTTTAAAAGCATGGTAGATATGGCTTTTGCTTCCGGAGACACATGAGACATATTTGCTATTAAGTGAAGAAAACTGGGTTTGCGCACGGGTTGACGTTTGGTGCGAGCTATAACCTTTCTAAAGTTATTATATCGTATCTTCTGCTTGTTATATTGTTCCTCTTTTTTTTGTTTTTCTGCCAATAGTTCAAAACATTTTTTTCGGTAATATGTCTCGTTATGCTCTTTTTCTGCGCAATTACTACATCGTTCAATGTCAATAGATTCAGTATTTTCTAATGTATCTTTATCGGGCGTTACTGCAGGTATTGTATTATTAATAATGTTTTTATAATTATTTGATTTCAAACTGTTTTCTATTGATTTGTTATCTAACGAATTTCTTAAAAATGAATTCTCATCACAAGTTCTTGCATTCAATGGAGCCAATACGGAATTATCAGACAAGTTCAATGTTGGAATTGCTCCATTGTTCAAACCATTCTTCCCTAACCACTGGGCCTCAAAATGACGTTCGCAAATTAGTGAAGTTCTTTTCACAATCATTCTATCCAAATTACACGCCTCAACCCACTTATTGAAGAATAATAGATACGATGGAAAAGAGAATAACCTCACAGGAAAATCGGTCGAGCTCTCTATATTTCCTAAACGGCAGGAGGGTATAATGCATTTTCCATTGGATTTTTGCTTGTGTTCATGATTAGCAGACGGCTCGTTTTTGTTTTCAGCTTCGCAAATTTCTATAGCACTTGAATCACTACATTCAAATGGGTCTACATCAGAGGTATCTGTGTCGAAATCTTGCTCTAATTCGTTCGATATTTCCTTAATATTATCCACATGGCCCAGTTTTACTCTCTTTGAGTTCATACTATTTTCTGTTTGTTTATTGCTAGCTGAATTTCCTGAAAATAAATTCTCATCACAAGTACCAGAGTTCGATGGTTCAATGTTTAATGTTGGTATTGCTTTAGCTTTTAATTTACGCTTTCCGAGACCGGCTCTCCGGATGTCTTTTCGGCTGCCATGCGCATCTATATTTTTTTCATCTTCGCAGATTTCTTTTTCATTATTTTCTAATCTATTTCCATCAGGCGTGTCTGTTTCGGACTCTTTCTCTAGGTCGTTTGATTTTTTATACTGTAAATCGGCCAGTTTGACTAAAGTTATTTTCATTCGGGTTTCTAATCCATTTTTGCCTATAGTATTCTCTGACAAATCATTATCATCACATTTATTAATTTGTAATGGATCATCATCAGCTGTTTCTGTTTCGGCCTCTCGTTCAAAATCGATCGATATTATTCGTTCATTATTATTGTCCTCATCGGCCACTTTGATTCCCTTTGATGTCATCCGATTTTCTGTTGGTTTGTCTACTTTTTTTTCTGAGAATGGTTTTGTCGATGTCACCCATGATCTGCGACTGTCTGTAACTAAGCAGCTTTGGTTCATGTTCACGGTCGACCTTGATGGAGACGTTTCCAATATCAAGGGGGGTAGGTGATCATCATTGTTGTTTTTACCACACGTAGAAGCATCCAAGGGTTTCAGAATGGAATGGATTAATGTTGGAACCGTTCCGGGCTTTAATCGAATCCTTCCAATACATCTGGGCTCAAAATGCCGTGCGCAAACTCGTGAAGTTTTTCTGATCATGTTTTTATCCAATTGACAAGTCTCAATCCATTTGTCAAATAACACTGGATCCCTCGGAAAACTGAATAATTTAACAGGGTATTCTTTCGAACTATTTCTATATCCACTTCCGCACGACCTAATAATGCATTTGTTTCCATTTGATCTACCACTTTTTAATGGCTGAACATCAGACTTCAGATTTTCCATTTCTGTTTTGGACTCTTGCTCTAATTCTTTCGATATTTTATGATTATTGTCCACATCGTCTATTTGATTTTCAATTGATCTGTTGTCAACTGTTGTAGCAGACAACTTTTTTTTAGTTTCCGTTTCGGTCGCTAGCTTACAAAAAACGAAATCAATAGATTTACCAATTTCCAATGGCTTAACATTAGACTTCAGATTTTCAATTTCTGTTTCGGACTCTTGCTCTAATTCTTTCGATATTTTATGATTATTGTCCCCATCGTCTATTTGATTTTCTATTGGTCTGTTGTCAACTGTATGGTCTGAGAATGTTCTCGATGTGGATGTTGATGTTGGACTGTCTGTAACTAAGCAGCTTTGGTTCATGTTCACGGTCGACCTTGATGGAGACGTTTCCAATATCAAGGGGGGTAGGTGATCATCATTGTTGTTTTTACCACACGTAGAAGCATCCAATGGTTTCAGAATGGAATGGATTAATGTTGGAACCGTTCCGTGCTTTAATCGAATCTTTCCAACACATCTGGGCTCAAAATGCCGTGCGCAAACTCTTGCAGTTTTTCTGATCATGTTTCTATCCAATTGACAAGACTCAATCCATTTGTCAAATAGCACTGGATCCGTCGGAAAACTGAATAATTTAACTGGGGATTCTTTCGAACCATTTCTATATCCACGTCCGCAGGACCCAATAATGCATTTGGCTCCGCCAACTCGGTGGTCTTTTATTGCAATAGATCTACCACATTCTAATGGCTTAACATTAGACTTCAGATTTTCAATTTCTGTTTCGGACTCTTGCTCTAATTCTTTCGATATTTTATGATTATTGTCCACACCGGCTATTTGATTTTCTATTGGTCTCTTGTCAACTAGATAGTCTGAGAATGTTCTCGATGTTGATGTTGATGTTGGACTGTCTGTAGCTAAGTAGCTTTGGTTCATTTTGATGGTCGACCTTGATGAAGACGTTTGCCATGTTAAGGGGAGTAGCTGATCATTGGTGTTTTTTCCAAAAATATCTGCATTCAATGGTGTCAGCAGGGAAAGGTTTAATGTTGGAACCGATCCGGGCTTTAATCCAACCTTTCCTAAACAATCGGCATCAAAATGTCGTTCGCAAACTCTTGCAGTACTTTTGACCATGTTTCTTTCCAAATCACAAGACTCAATCCATTGGTCATACGTAAATTGATCCGAAGGAAATTGGAATAATCTAATAGGGGAATCATTTGGACTATTGCAGGACGCAATAATGCATTTGATACTGCTCTTTTCGAAGTCTGTTTCCATAGTAGGCAATAATAATAATAGTGCATGAATTAAACAGCAGCCGCCCGTACTTACAGAGCAACTTGCTGAAATGCAGCCAAAGGTTTAAATATGTAAAACAAGTATGTTCAACGATACTAAGGGTCCTACGATACCCACTGGTGGATCGGAAAAGAGTGGTTGGAGATAGTTGTGCGGTTAGGAAAGTGCCTGCAAGAAGTCACGGGATCCAGCGCAGAATCGTCAATACAGCGCGCAATACGGTGTTTGGGGCGATAGCCCGGCAGAGGCATCAAGAGAATGCCTGAATAAATGTAAGAAAATAAACCAACGTTTAATCGGTTCAATAAATCACTTACAAAGCAATGTGTGTGTGCGTGTGTGGATGGGTGGCTTGCAGCGGCAGCCCAATTACTTTGCAAGCGGGATGGCTTCAATAGTTTCGGTAAGTCGCTGCAAGAGAGGTAGAAAAACGAATGACAATTTAAAAGTTCAATGAGTTAGAACTTATCAGCGTAAAACTTACCCGCACCTGTGCGTCTATACCTTCCGTTGATATAATGGAATCAGCGACGATGGCAGAATCCAAATGGAAAGAGAGTGGAAAGTTGGTAGAACATGACAAAATATGGCGTTTCACACGAATTCAGCAGCAAACAGAGCGATTTGGGAGGCAGACACACTTTTGCTTCACTATTCATAGATATGTATTATACTGTGTTTCCTGTATGTTGGTTCGCAATTCGAGTTGCACTTCCTTGTATGTGGTTTTTATACAAATTATAACAAAACAGCAGTGGTAAAGATACTTCCATCCGACGCTAGAGATCTATCGATAAAATATACCGACAGGGCCTGGTAAATATACCAAAATATACCATTGCATCTTCAAAATATACCGTAAATATACCGTAGTCTCAAATCATATTCCTCAACATCCACCTCAACATGGACAATTCCTTCACGAGCAACTTTATTGTGCACTGGATACCCGGTCACAAGAACATTGCCATCAATGAAAAGACTGATATACTAGCCAAATCAGCCACTAATGTAGGCAAACTATTTAATTTACCCCTAACATTCGATGAAGTAATAAGAAAAGTTAAAATAAAAGTTCAGACGGATTGGAACAATGAATACAAGGAAATATCAAAAACAAAAGGAATTTATTTTGCGTCAATCTACAATGAAATTCCAGTCAAACCATGGCACTGGGCTCTCGACTGGAGTGCAAAAAACATAAAGGTCATAAATAGACTGTTAATTAATCGAACCTATGATAACGTTTTTACAAAAATCAAAGCCAGAAAACCAACATTTTACGAAGTTTGCAAAGTTCTCGACAATGCGGAACATGAAATTTCTCCTGCCAACGACATGCTATTATCAGGAAAAAATATAAAATTTTTCATCGCTTTAAAGATCTTAAGGAGTTATTGCTCACAAAGGAGCCTCTTTTTTGAGAGAATTTCAATAGAATTTATTAATGAGGCTAATTTGGAGTTGTTGAATCGAAACACACTGAATTTTATTCAGGTCGGGTTAACTCGGTGCCAACGGAAGTCACCGTAAGTAGCAACCTTCTGTTGCTCCTACTTTCTGAGGCAACCTTCTGTTGACCTACACACCTACACCAACACATACACATCAATTCATTTCACTCACTATATATACACTAATCTGCCACATTAGAAATTAATTAGTTAAAAGAGGTAATTCAGAATAACTATGTTCAGAAGGTGGTGTATTTTGGTATCATTCAATAGATGAACATAATTGAATTGGGTAAATTACTTGTCGTTGTGAAACTAAACTTTCTCAAATAATATAAAAAAAGAATAAAATTGCACTTCTGACTCACATTCAAAATATGTGTGTCCTGGCTGCGCACAATTCCAACACTTCAATTGTGCCCGGTCACCTCCCGAATCCTTCGTCCTATAGACGGCCTCTAGTGCCTCTTCGACCCCGTGCACTTTGGGATCTTCCCTGCACCTGGCACCCCCATAGTCTGGACCAATCCTTGCCCACACCCCACGGCCTCGGCACACTCTACCCGCAGCTTCTGCAGATTCGGAATCTGCATCGGGTAAATCACCCTCGAGATGGAGTCCTTGACATTGATCTTGATGATCTTAATCAACTCGTAGTCCGAAAATGGATTCACCAATCTCGACTTCAACAGCAGCATCTCCAATAGAGTGTCTTCAGCTTGTCATCCGCCTGCTTTCTTTTCTTAAGCAGGTGAGCCCTCCAGGTTAGCCTCCTGTCTAGTGTCATGCCATTTCGGCGTTTCTTCGTCCGGGATAATGACCCCTTCCAGGTATACAGCTGGACAGTTACCCGGCCTTAACGCGAATGTGGTGGCTGTGGACTTATCGTTGTTGACCGCGATAGTCCACCTCCTCTGCCAGTTGTTGACTAAATCCAGCTCTGCTTGCATTATTTGAGAGGCCTCGTCCGGTGTATCAGCGGTGGCTACGAATGCTGTGTCATCAGCGTAGGTGGCGATGAGTAGGTCGGGGCTCTCAATCACTGGCAGGTCTGCAGTGTAAAGATTGTAAAGCAGTGGGCCGAGCACACTGCCTTGGGGGACGCCAGCTCTGATGCTCTTCAGTGTTGAGCTCGCATTTCCGCATTTCACCAAGAATTGTCTGTCAGCCAAGTATGAGGCAAGGAACGCGTAGTAGGCCTGCGGTAGATTCCTCCTGATTTTGAAGAGTAGCCCGGTGTGACAGACTCGGTCAAATGCCTGTTAAACATCAAGCATTACCACACAGCTGTATTTCTTGCACTCAAAAGCGTCCAGGATACGTTGGACGATTCTGTGGCATTGCTCCGGGGTTCCATGACCACGCCTGAAGCCGAACTGGTGATCGGGGATCAAATTAGCCTCGTCCAATACTGGCAGCACTCTACGCAAGAATAATCTTTCCAGTATTTTGGAGAGCGTCGCCAGAAGACTGATCGGACGATAAGAGGCAAGATTGGCCTCAGGTTTCCCAGGCTTTGGTATCATTACTACCTGGGCTCGTTTTCATTGCGCTGGAAAGTGCCCAATCTGCAGACATCTGTTAAAGAGCTTAGTGATAAATTCAATGCAGACTGGGGGTAGCAGCTTCAGTGCGATTGCATTGATGCCATCATAGCCTGCCGCTTTATTGTTCCTAAGCGCGGAAATGCATTCCTTCGTCTCATCTACCTGTATCGTGGGTATTTGACTGCTGCCTTCTTGAGTGATAGTTGGTTCCTGTTCTGTCTCGAAGATTTCATCAGGTGTGCATCTAATACGGGGAGTGAAGACGCTCTCCAGATGTTGTGCAAACGCGTTGGCCCTACCCGCCTCTGACCTGCACCAGCTGCCGTCCATGTTTTTAACTGGGACTGCCCTTTTTATTGGCCTTTTTATGATTTGGTGACTTGCCACAAATTGTGTTGTGGTTTATTGGGTTCAAGCTCCTCCAGGAAATTGTCGAAGGACTCCCTACTCAGACTGATGAGCAACTCCTTTAACGACTTGGCGGCTCTGTTCATGGATGCCTTGTCACGTGGGTTCCTTGTTTGGAACCAGACTCGCCTGAGTCTGCGTGTAGTAATTCGGCGATCTGGGGGCTCCATAGGTGGATTTTCCTGTCAAGGATCCTACGTCGGTGCCGATGACTAATTGTCGGGGACGCATATGCAGCTGCTTGGTGAATGTTGTTGTTAAACGCGTCAACAGGAGCCTCAACATCCTGGCCACTGTCTAAGATTGGATTTAAGTTGGTGTTTCTAATCAGCCAGCTTTGGTACTTAGCGCTGTGGTCAGAGAAGAGGTCCTCGTCTGCCACAGTTTGTATTATTCCTGGGTCCACGCCACGGGACCCAGAACGTCTGGAACCCTCTGCGCATCGGTGGGCCAGTAAGTTGGCGCACCAGTAGAGTGACAGTTCAGGTTATTAGACTGTATCTGTCTGTATAGCGCTCGTCCCTTGGGGTTGTTGACTCTGGAGCCCCACCAGAAGTGCTTCGAGTTGAAATCACCGCCGATGATAAATCTGCTACCAAGTAGGTTTATCAGTTGAGCATACTCCTCATCTCTCGCATTGTGCCTTGGTGGACAATAGGCGGCAGCGATCGTAAGCTCTCCAAGCGCGGTGTTGACTCTGATGGATGCACATTGCAACCATGTGCGGATAACGGTTGTATGTAACGCACAGAAGGAAACGTTTCCGACCCCATAAAGTATATACATATATTCTTGATCAGCATCAATAGCCGAGTCGATTGAGCCATGTCTGTCTGTCCGTCCGTCCGTCTGTCCGTCTTGTTTGTCGGCTAGTTCTCAGAGACTATAAGAGCTAGAGCCACCAAATTTTGGCACCAGACTGCTGTATGCTCACACTGAAACCAGTGTATTTCAAAAATGAGCCCCGCCCCTTTCCGCCCCCGCAAAAGGGCGAAAACCTCCCAAATCTACAATTTAAACTAAAGGAAAACTAAAAACGCCATTCCGTAGGGAATGACCATATCTATCAGATCACCAAATTGGGATCCAATTGGATCATTATTATAGCCGCAATAAAGAAATTAATTTGCAGTGGCTAAACCCACCCCGTCCCGCAGCTTATATTTGTTTTTTACATATTCTCTCATTCACACTCTGTTTTGCGCAGTTTATGGCCTCTGCCGTGTCACTGCCGCGACTCTGCAGTGTGTGTCTCTAGGGGAGGGTGGCGAGCTAAAGGAGCGTGTTGGCGTGAGTGGTGTTGTTGATGTAGATGACAGATGAAGAAAAAATTTGACAAATAACCGCTGAAGTGCAGATGTCCCTTCTCGTTTTATATATTGCGATATGTATATAATTCTCCTTAATTCTAGGTATGTCCTCTGTTTGTAATTCTACTGTGTTGTTGGAGGGCAGAACTATTGGTTGCTCGTGGAACGCGACCCCTCCAATTGCGTCGTGCTCCTTCATCCGTTTCCCGGCCGACATTTCGGACATTTAGGGAGGATTACCCCGGCAGACCCACACTTGTAACAGAATATGTTCCGCACTTCTGACTCACATTCAAAATATGTGTGTCCTGGCTGCGCACAATTCCAACACTTCAATTGTGCCCGGTCACCTCCCGAATCCTTCGTCCTATAGACGGCCTCTAGTGCCTCTGTCCGCTCCTCCGGCTCGTGATACGCCGCTTCGACCCCGTGCACTTTGGGATCTTCCCTGCACCTGGCACCCCCATAGTCTGGACCAATCCTTGCCCACACCCCACGGCCTCGGCACACTCTACCCGCAGCTTCTGCAGATTCGGAATCTGCATCGGGTAAATCACCCTCGAGATGGAGTCCTTGACATTGATCTTGATGATCTTAATCAACTCGTAGTCCGAAAATGGATTCACCAATCTCGACTTCAACAGCAGCATCTCCAATAGAGTGTCTTCAGCTTGTCATCCGCCTGCTTTCTTTTCTTAAGCAGGTGAGCCCTCCAGGTTAGCCTCCTGTCTAGTGTCATGCCATTTCGGCGTTTCTTCGTCCGGGATAATGACCCCTTCCAGGTATACAGCTGGACAGTTACCCGGCCTTAACGCGAATGTGGTGGCTGTGGACTTATCGTTGTTGACCGCGATAGTCCACCTCCTCTGCCAGTTGTTGACTAAATCCAGCTCTGCTTGCATTATTTGAGAGGCCTCGTCCGGTGTATCAGCAGTGGCTACGAATGCTGTGTCATCAGCGTAGGTGGCAATGAGTGGTCAATCACTGGCAGGTCTGCAGTGTAAAGATTGTAAAGCAGTGGGCCGAGCACACTGCCTTGGGGGACGCCAGCTCTGATGCTCTTCAGTGTTGAGCTCGCATTTCCGCATTTCACCAAGAATTGTCTGTCAGCCAAGTATGAGGCAAGGAACGCGTAGTAGGCCTGCGGTAGATTCCTCCTGATTTTGAAGAGTAGCCCGGTGTGACAGACTCGGTCAAATGCCTGTTTACCATCAAGCATTACCACACAGCTGTATTTCTTGCACTCAAAAGCGTCCAGGATACGTTGGACGATTCTGTGGCATTGCTCCGGGGTTCCATGACCACGCCTGAAGCCGAACTGGTGATCGGGGATCAAATTAGCCTCGTCCAATACTGGCAGCACTCTACGCAAAAATAATCTTTCCAGTATTTTGGAGAGCGTCGCCAGAAGACTGATCGGACGATAAGAGGCAAGATTGGCCTCAGGTTTCCCAGGCTTTGGTATCATTACTACCTGGGCTCGTTTTCATTGCGCTGGAAAGTGCCCAATCTGCAGACATCTGTTAAAGAGCTTAGTGATAAATTCAATGCAGACTGGGGGTAGCAGCTTCAGTGCGATTGCATTGATGCCATCATAGCCTGGCGCTTTATTGTTCCTAAGCGCGGAAATGCATTCCTTCGTCTCATCTACCTGTATCGTGGGTATTTGACTGCTGCCTTCTTGAGTGATAGTTGGTTCCTGTTCTGTCTCGGAGATTTCATCAGGTGTGCATCTAATACGGGGAGTGAAGACGCTCTCCAGATGTTGTGCAAACGCGTTGGCCCTACCCGCCTCTGACCTGCACCAGCTGCCGTCCATGTTTTTAACTGGGACTGCCCTTTTTATTGGCCTTTTTATGATTTGGTGACTTGCCACAAATTGTGTTGTGGTTTAATGGGTTCAAGCTCCTCCAGGAAATTGTCGAAGGACTCCCTCCTCAGACTGATGAGCAACTCCTTTAACGACTTGGCGGCTCTGTTCATGGATGCCTTGTCACGTGGGTTCCTTGTTTGGAACCAGACTCGCCTGAGTCTGCGTGTAGTAATTCGGCGATCTGGGGGCTCCATAGGTGGATTTTCCTGTCAAGGATCCTACGTCGGTGCCGATGACTAATTGTCGGGGCCGCATATGCAGCTGCTTGGTGAATGTTGTTGTTAAACGCGTCAACAGCAGCCTCAACATCCTGGCCACTGTCTAAGATTGGATTTAAGTTGGTGTTTCTAATCAGCCAGCTTTGGTACTTAGCGCTGTGGTCAGAGAAGAGGTCCTCGTCTGCCACAGTTTGTATTATTCCTGGGTCCACGCCACGGGACCCAGAACGTCTGGAACCCTCTGCGCATCGGTGGGCCAGTAAGTTGGCGCACCAGTAGAGTGACAGTTCAGGTTATTAGACTGCATCTGTCTGTATAGCGCTCGTCCCTTGGGGTTGTTGACTCTGGAGCCCCACCAGAAGTGCTTCGAGTTGAAATCACCGCCGATGATAAATCTGCTACCAAGTAGGTTTATCAGTTGAGCATACTCCTCATCTCTCGCATTGTGCCTTGGTGGACAATAGGCGGCAGCGATCGTAAGCTCTCCAAGCGCGGTGTTGACTCTGATGGATGCACATTGCACCCAGTCCTCCTGAATAGGTGGTAGTTCTGTTTAATGTAAATTGCTTTTGACCAGGATGGCCGCTCCGCCTCGGGCTCTTCCGTTGGGATGGTTAGAGTAGATGAGATCATAACCTCTTATGGTGAAATACGACCTTGACGAGAAGTGCGTCTCGGAAATGAGCAATATCTCGATTTGATTGGTCTTACAATAGTGCTCAACCTCTGGCCTGCTATTACAGAGGCCGTTCGCATTCCATATGGTAACTTTTAAGTCTATTTGCCTAGCTTCGACATGACTGTAGCCAACATGTTTGTCATTTGGCTAAACATTTTGTCGAGCATTCTCTCGATCATTGACTCCATACGCAAAACTACTGCATCTAGTTGATTTTCAGGCGTTGGGACCGATTGGGGCACCTGACTATTGACACTATTGTTGCAGCCTCTGGCGGCATAGGCATAGCTAAAGTTGGGTCTGACACTTGGCAATGGATTGCCCGTTGGCACCCTGTTAGCCTGGTACTGAGTCCTGGTTGACCTTGGTGCTGCCAGGTTTTTAGCCTTTTTATAGGCTGGACATTCCTTGTAGGAAGCAGCATGATCGCCTTTACAATGTAGGCAGAGAGCCGGGTCGTTTTTGCCCTTGTCGCATGTGTTGGACGCATGGTTACACATCGCTCCTCTAATCGGCAATATCGTTGGGTGTGCCCAAAACGTTGGCAACGGCAGCACTGCACAACATCATCAAATTTCAGAGGTGGCTCAACAGTGACAACTGAGTGGCAAATCCTTTTAATGTTAAAGGCCTCTTTGTTGTTGCTGGCCGGCTCAAGGTTTACAAAGAAGATGCAGTACCGCTGTTTCTTCGACTTGTTGACCAGGTTATGGACATCCCTAGCGACGTGGCCTTGGCTGCGTAGAGCTGCCATAATATCTTCGATTTCTGTAGAGTAGTGTAATCCCTTGATGACGACACGATATGGCCGCTCATCTCTGGGCTGGAAGGTCTGGTACCTTTTCCCTGTTTCATCCAGGTAATTCTTCAGCGCCGTGTAGCTTGTCTTCTCATTTGTCATTACCCTAATGTTGTTGTTACTGGTTGCCCTGTATGTGAATTCCTTACCCGCTCCGATAACCTGGGCAATGGCACTGCTGAACATTTTAATGTTTGTCACATCAGGGATGAAGATTGGCGGGAGCTTAATTGCTTTGGGTTGAGGTTCCTGCCTCGGCTTTTGAGCTGGTATTTGAGCTGGTTAGTCATTTTCGGAGGAGTCCTCCTCATTGGACAGAGCCGCAAATCTGTTGTTGCAAAGCGCTGCCCTCACTGCAGAGCCAGTACTGGACCCATCTAGTTGTTCGGCGGGACTCTGCTTACGGGTATTCTTCCTTTTGATTTCCTCAGGCTCAGTTTCTGAGCTGGAGCCTTCAGTTTCTGACGCATATTCCAGTGTGTTGACTTTCGTCAGCTTCCTTGATCCCCTACAATTCCTTATGGCTCGTTTTAGATCTAAAAAAAAAAATAAACATCCATGTACTTTTATTCGACTAAATAAATAATAAAGCTAATAAATAAATAATTCCTCTACCAAAAAAATTCCTATTTTCGCTGATCTATGTATTTAATCCTACCTCTAAAATTGTCTGTATCCAATGCTAGCGAGGATCTTCAGCCCGCGAGAATAAACTCTTTCTGATTTTCTCCTCAATCGACCTTTTGACACAAAGCACTAACGTAAACAAAGACAAATCTCCCTTTTCCGCTACACTATCTGTTGGGCGAGACGAGAGACAACTGCAACTCACGGTTGCAGTCGGTGAGTGAACCAATCTTTTCCCTCGCAATTAATTTCAGCTTTTTTTTCCTCGGAGTCCCAACTCCTCTTACTGTTTCGTTTTAGTTGTCTTGCCCCTCGAGTCGGGCAACGATGCTGATGCCTTCTCGGCACCGCACGGACCACCACTCGAGAGACCCCCGACCACTCTTCCGATCCGATCCGTGGACCCCTCGAGTCGGACTACATGGCTGTAACTCATTTGGCTACACCAGGACCACAACTCGAGGTATCCACTCGTCAAATCTCTTCGAAGCCTCCACGAGTCGGACAACGTGGCTGTAGCCCATTTGGCTACACCAGGACCACAACTCTAGAGACCCTGCTAAACTCTCCTCCTCAACGGCTACTATGGCTGGGGTCTATTCCGGCTCCCTCTCAAACAGGGTCTCTTGGACCCCCCGTTCAAAACCGATGCCATTCGATTTAATTGGGCGCCATTTGTTAGGGCGCCACTCTTTTTCGATTGGGCGCCATTTGTTATGATCCGCCTTTTTGCTGCCCTGGTCTATCGTTCCCGGCTAGCTCTCGGGGAAGTCAGGGGTGCTTTCGACCCGATAGCCAGGGGACGGATTTTACAAAAAACGAGAAGGGACGTGTGAGACGCTTCTTACGCGTCACAACTTTATTTTACATTAGTCAAATTTTACATTTTTTCTTCATCTGTCATCTACATCAACAACACTACTCACGCCACACGCTCCTTTAGCTCGCCACCCTCCCCTAGAGCAACACACTGCATAGTCAGGGCAGCGACGCGGCAGAGGCAGAGACGTGTCAGAGGTGCAGGCCTCTGCCACTACGCGAAGCAGAGTGTGAATGAGAATGTGCAAAAACAATTATAAGCTTCTGGACGGGGTGGGTTTAACAGTTTTTAAGGCGGACAAGTGCTGCTCGTATATTAATGCATCCGAAGTCGGTGGAATATACGAGCTAGTGACATAAATAGACTGGTCTTGTGAGACCTGGACTATGAAAAGTTCCGACGTGAAGTAAGAGTTTACTGCAATCAGAACCCCTCCTCCACGTCGAGACGAACGATCATTCCTATAAATTGTGTACCGATCTGCCAAAACTTCGGAACTAAGAATGTCCGGCTTTAACCAGGTTTCGGTAAACACAATAACATGGGATGAAAATGTGAAACTATCCATAACGAGAAGGGACGTGTGAGACGCTTCTTACGCGTCACAACTTTTATACCCGGCACTCAGTACTACATCTGTACCTTAGCGGTTATTTGTCAAATTTTACATTTTTTCTACATCTGTCATCTACATCTACAACACTTCTCACGCCAACACGCTCCTTTAGCTCGCACCCTTCCCTAGAGCATGAAGAAACTATATAAAGTTCTTGCGTTCGAATCGTTGGTGGTAGTGTTCGGGTCGACATTTACAGTTAGAGTTGTGTTCGAAGACAATAGAAATGGTTCTATCTTGGCTGTATTCGTGCCAACGTGTTCGTCAATGGATGGCAAAGTTGAAACGAACATCATTTTTAAACATTTTCGCTTGAGTGAACACCTTCATTTAAAATGTCCAAACAATTTTTGCAAGAATTTATACATTGCATGCATTGCCTTTTTTCTTTTTTTTCTCCAAACATATATGTATTGACATCAAGGCAATTACTGTCTCGGTGTCCGCTGACATGTTTCCTCGTTGACAACTTAAAGAAAATTATGTTTGCAAGAAATATTCGCACCCGTTGGTGGTGAAATGAAATTCAGATTATACAACATGTTTTCCAACAAATTCCATCGAGGATGGTCCGCTTTAAGTCTCGTCAGAAAAAATTATGGAAAAGTGCGAGTGAAAGGGCTCTCGCAGTAAGTGTGAGGGCAACGACAATGGAGTGTGCTAAATAACCATTTGAAGACAATGTGAAAAAAACATAATAATTGTTTCATCATTTAATTTTTAATAGTTTGCTACACAATAGTAGTATTTGTTTTGAAAAACTAAACATTTTGAAAAAATTTGAACAAAATGTTGTCCGCAACCAACCCTCCGCGTCGACAAGCAAAAGAGCACTGAAAATTAGGAGAACCGACGAGTAACTCTGCCACCGACGAGACCTCCTTATATAGTTTCTTCATGATCAGGGCAGAGACGCGGCAGATACAGAGGCAGAGACGTGCCAGAGGCAGCGGCCGCAAACACTGCGCGAAGCAGAGTGTGAATGAGAGAATGTGAAATAAACAAATATAAGCTTAGGGACGGGGTGGGTTTAGCCACTGCAAATTAATTTCTTCATTGTGGCCATAATAATGATCCAATCGAATCCCTATTTAGTGATCTGATAGAAAAGGTCATCCCCTACGGAATGGCGTTTTTAGTTTTCTTTTATTTTTTTTGTAGGTTTGGCAGGTTTTCGCCCTTTTGCAGGGGCGAATCTAATTTTTGAAATACACTTGTTACAGTGTGAGCATACAGCCATCTGGATGCAAAATTGGTTGGCTCTAGCTTTTATAGTCTCTGAGAACTAGCCAACAAACAAGACGGACAGACTGACAGACAGACATGGCTCAATCGACCACCCTCCCCTAGAGCCACACACTGCAGAGTCAGGGCAGAGACGCGGCAGAGGCAGAGACGTGTCAGAGGCCTCTGCCACTGCGCGAAGCAGAGTGTGAATGAGAGAATGTGCAAAAAAAAATACATATGTATAAGCTGCGGGATGGGGTGGGTTTTGCCACTGCAAATTAATTTCTTCATTAATATCTTCAAAATTGTAGATTTGAGTGGTTTTCGCGGGGGCGGGGCTAGTTTTTGAAATATACTTGTAACAGTGTGAGCATATAGCGGGTAAAAAAAGTTTTCTATCTGGAATGTCGTTTTGAGGTCCAGTCCATGGACTTGACTTGCTCAACATAATTCAAATCTGATGAATGGACTAGCAGGTCTAGTACCTGGAAGTGAAAAATAAAAAATTGGTTGTTGTTTAACCTGCATTTGTATTTATTCTTTTATTAACGGACGATTTAAACACACAGGAAAATCAATTAAAAACATGTGCTAAAATAAGAAAATAAAAAAACCCTTCGTGAATAGGTTACGGTAAATAAAAAGAAAACTTACGCAATCTACTAATAATCTTACTGCAGTAATATTTTTCGCTTATTTTCGGTTGGTTCTGAATTATTTAATAACTACCTCTGGTAGGTCATTTATAATTGTTTCTTATGAAAATACGTAGAAAGTCAGGGATAAGGAGATTTCAGGAGAACAAGGTATGGGACTTGGTTTGTTATGGAACCTTTTTGAAGGAATGAGTGTAGCGTAAATCAGGAGAAAAACCTGATCCGAAACGCATAGCCAATCGATCTAAACAGCGTCCTGATGGCATATTTAAATGTAAAACATTTCGGAGATATTTTGCGCAATTACTTTCTGAGTGGGGGTGAATTTATTTGACCTTTTTAAAAGCATGGTACATATGGCTTTTGCCTCCGGAGACACATTAGACATATTTGCTACTAAGTGGGTTTGCGCACGGGTTGACGTTTGGTGCGAGCTATAACCTTTCTTAAGTTATTATATCGTATCTTCTGCTTGTTATATTGTTCCTCTTTTTTTTGTTTTTCTGCCAATAGTTCAAAACATTTTTTTCGGTAATATGTCTCGTTATGCTCTTTTTCTGCGCAATTACTACATCGTTCAATGTCAATAGATTCAGTATTTTCTAATGTATCTTTATCGGGCGTTACTGCAGGTATTGTATTATTTATATTATTTTTATAATTATTTGATTTCAAACTGTTTTCTATTGATTTGTTATCTAACGAATTTCTTAAAAATGAATTCTCATCACAAGTTCTTGCATTCAATGGAGCCAATTCGGAATTATCAGACAAGTTCAATGTTGGAATTGCTCTATTGTTCAAACCATTCTTCCCTAACCACTGGGCCTCAAAATGACGTTCGCAAATTAGTGAAGTTCTTTTCACAATCATTCTATCCAAATTACACGCCTCAACCCACTTATTGAAGAAAAATAGATACGTTGGAAAAGAGAATAACCTCACAGGAAAATCAGTCGAGCTCTCTATATTTCCTAAACGGCAGGAGGGTATAATGCATTTTCCATTGGATTTTTGCTTGTGTTCATGATTAGCAGACGGCTCGTTTTTGTCTTCAGCTTCGCAAATTTCTATAACACTCGATTCACTACATTCCAATGGATCTACATCAGAGGTATCTGTGTCGGAATCTTGCTCTAATTCGTTCGATATTTCCTTAATATTATCCACATGGCCCAGTTTTACTCTCTTTGAGTTCATACTATTTTCTGTTTGTTTATTGCTAGCTGAATTTCCTGAAAATAAATTCTCATTACAAGTACCAGTGTTCGATGGTTCAAGGTTTAATGTTGGTATTGCTTTAGCTTTTAATTTACGCTTGCCAAAAAACTTGGCCTCAAAATGGCGCTCGCAAATGCGTGCTCTGGGTTTATATTCATTTTTGTCAAAATTACAAACCTCAGCCCATTTACCGAAGAATAATTTATTCTTTGGAAATCTGAATAATCGAATAGAGGATTCTTTCGAAGTATTTCTATATCCACAACCGCAAGAAGATATAATGCACTTGAGACCGGCTCTCCGCATGTCTTTTTGGCTGGCATGCGCATCTAAATTTTTTCCATCTTCGCATATTTCTTTATCATTCGATTCATTATCATTAGTTTTCAATCCATTTCTTTCAGGCGTGTCTGTTTCGGACTCTTTCTCTAGATCGTTTGATTTTTTATACTGTAAATCGGCAAGTTTGACTAAAGTTATTTTCTTTCGGTTTTCTGTTCCATTTTTGTCTACAGTATTCCCTGACAACACATTATCATCACATTTATTAATTTGTAATGAATCATCATCAACTGTTTCTGTTTCGGCCTCTTGCTCAAAATCGATCGATATTATTCGTTCATTATTATTGTCCTCATCGGCCTCTTTGATTCCCTTTGATGTCATCCGATTTTCTATTGGTTTGTTGTCTACTCTATTTTCTGAGAATGGTTTTGTCGATGTCACCGATGATCTGGGACTGTCTGTAACTAAGCAGCTTGGGTTCATGTTCAAGGTTGACCTTAATGGCGACGTTTTCCATATTAAGGCGGGTAGGTCATCATCATTGTTGTTTTTACCAGAAATACGAGCATTCAATGGTTTCAGAATGGAATGGATTAATGTTGGAACCGTTCCGGGCTTTAATCGAAGATTTCCAATACATCTGGGCTCAAAATGCCGTGCGCAAACTCTTGCATTACTTTTGACCATGTTTCTATCCAATTGACAAGACTCAATCCATTTGTCAAATAACACTGGATCCGTCGGAAATCTGAATAATTTAACAGGGGATTCTTTCGAACTATTTATATATCCACGTCCGCAGGACCCAATAATGCATTTGAGTGTGGCAATTCGGTGGTCTTTTATTGCAATAGATCTACCACATTCTAATGGCTTAACATTAGACTTCAGATTTTCAATTTCTGTTTCGGACTCTTGCTCTAATTCTTTCGATATTTTATGATTATTGTCCACACCGGCTATTTGATTTTCTATTGGTCTCTTGTCAACTAGATGGTCTGAGAATGTTCTCGATGTTGATGTTGATGTTGGACTGTCTGTGGCTAAGTAGCTTTGGTTCGTGTTGACGGTCGACCTTGATGAAGACGTTTGCCATGTTAAGGGGGGAAGGTGATCATTGGTGTTTTTTCCAAAAATATCTGCATTCAATGGTGTCAGCAGGGAAAGGTTTAATGTTGG
This sequence comes from Drosophila subobscura, assembly GCF_008121235.1. Classification (NCBI taxonomy): domain Eukaryota; kingdom Metazoa; phylum Arthropoda; class Insecta; order Diptera; family Drosophilidae; genus Drosophila; species Drosophila subobscura. The sequence goes on along the minus strand of NC_048533.1, from coordinate 1,153,496 downwards.
AACCGATCCGGGCTTTAATCCAACCTTTCCTAAACAATCGGCATCAAAATGTCGTTCGCAAACTCTTGCAGTACTTTTGACCATGTTTCTTTCCAAATCACAAGACTCAATCCATTGGTCATACGTAAATTGATCCGAAGGAAATTGGAATAATCTAATAGGGGAATCATTTGGACTATTGCAGGACGCAATAATGCATTTGATACTGCTCTTTTGGGAGTCTGTTTCCATAGTAGGCAATAATAATAATAGTGCATGAATTAAACAGCAGCCGCCCGTACTTACAGAGCAACTTGCTGAAATGCAGCCAAAGGTTTAAATATGTAAAACAAGTATGTTCAACGATACTAAGGGTCCTAGGATACCCACTGGTGGATCGGAAAAGAGTGGTTGGAGATAGTTGTGCGGTTAGGAAAGTGCCTGCAAGAAGTCACGGGATCCAGCGCAGAATCGTCAATACAGCGCGCAATACGGTGTTTGGGGCGATAGCCCGGCAGAGGCATCAAGAGAATGCCTGAATAAATGTAAGAAAATAAACCAACGTTTAATCGGTTCAATAAATCACTTACAAAGCAATGTGTGTGTGCGTGTGTGGATGGGTGGCTTGCAGCGGCAACCCAATTACTTTGCAAGCGGGATGGCTTCAATAGTTTCGGTAAGTCGCTGCAAGAGAGGTAGAAAAACGAATGACAATTTAAAAGTTCAATGAGTTAGAACTTATCAGCGTAAAACTTACCCGCACCTGTGCGTCTATACCTTCCGATGATATAATGGAATCAGCGACGATGGCAGAATCCAAATGGAAAGAGAGTGGAAAGTTGGTAGAACATGACAAAATATGGCGTTTCACACGAACTCAGCAGCAAACAAAGCGATTTCGGAGGCAGACACACTCTTGCTTCACTATTCATGGATATGTGTTATACTGTGTTTCCTGTATGTTGGTTCACAATTCGAGTTGCACTTCCTTGTATGTGGTTTTTATACAAATTATAACAAAACAGCAGTGGTAAAGATACTTCCATCCGACGCTAGAGATCTATCGATAAAATATACCGACAGGGCCTCGTAAATATACCAAAATATACAATTGCATCTTCAAAATATACCGTAAATATACCGTAAATATACCGTAGTCTCAAATCATATTCCTCGATGTTACTAGCTAGTTAGGAGTCTCAGCGCTAAAACTATAATTTTATCCGATGTATCAATCAATTCTCCACAAGATTGTCTGGATTTCACGACTTCCTTTTCTTGAAATGTTTCCAAAGTCTAAAACTAAAAAGGTCAACCAACATAAATAGCCTAAAACGTTACGTGAGTGCCTCGAAAACCACGTTTGATAGCAAACAGTTGCTAGCGGAAGAGGGTGAAAACCGCATTTCTTACGGTTACACTTCTCAGGAAGCCGTTATCTTTTTAAATAAAAGGTTAAAAAAACAAACAAAGCAAAATGAATCCATGCAGGAGATTACTTTTAGTGGGATTAGCGGCTTTTGCATTAGAGGAGGAGGACAATCAACGAAATGAGCACCGACAACATTGAGTAAACCCATTTCTGCAGGAAAGAAACTAGGAGGTTCCTAGACCGTTTGTCTATATGTACATGTGAGTATTATAAATCATATAAGTACAAAATAAAAGAAATGCAAAAACACGGGGTGTTTGGACGGGGTGGGTTTAGCCACTGTAAATACATTTCTTCATTCTGGCTATAATAATGATCCAATCTGATCACAATTCGGTGATCTAATAAATATGGTTGTTCGCTACCGAATGTCGTTTTTAGTTTTCTTGTATCTTCATAATTGTGAATACAGCAGATTTTCGCGATTTGTGGTGGCGGAAGGGGGCAAGGAGTAATTTTGAAAAACACTAGTAACAGTGTGAGCATACAGCAGTCTGGATGCAAAATTTGGTGGCTCTAGCTCTTATAGTCTTTGAGAACTAGCCGACAAACAAGACGGACAGACAGACATGGCTCTTCGACTCGGCTATTGATGCTGATTAAGAATATATGTACAGTTGTGTTCAATGAAATAGTAGTGCCGCGCCACACAAATAGTAGTGAAAAATATGTATACTGCAAGCAGCTTCTTTTCTTTGAGTTGTAGAAATGCTGGACACAATAGAACTGCACATCATTGCAGATACACTGCAAATGTCTCAACTTTATTATATTTTTATGAGTGTACACGAATTGAGCCAATCTGCAAATCTTTCATTTGTTTCAAGTTTTCCGTGATTTATTTCTTCAAAGGTCTTCAAATAACCCAAAATTCAAATTAAAATAATCGTTCCACTTAAATGCTAATCAAATTGGCATCCTCTTTTGCAATTTATTTGGTCACTACGTTCCATCTTGCAAACGATCCAGAATTTTCAAACCGTAAGAAAATGTACAAATCTGCGAAGACGCACAGAAGCGCTGAAAAATGTGGCAAATGTACATGTGTACATACGATCAAAAATTGAATGAATGCCCTATATCCATTCATTTTAATACTTCCGGGAGCTGTCAGACACTTTGTAAGCCTCTTCAAAGACAAATTTTAGTCACAAATATAGACTTGTTTAAAAACTAGCCATTAAACATACTATGAGGTCAACTTTTTCAATTGAAACTCACAAACACACTTTAAATACCTGTCTGATTCGAGCCTATTGTAAAAATGTTGTCTATTACAGACATGGCTAAATCGACTCGGCTATTGATGCTGATAAAAAATATATAAACGTTGTGGGGTCGGAAACGCTACATTTTTTTCCGAAAAAAATAATATACCCTACTTATTCTTCGTATACCGGGTATAAAAATTGACAACAAACTGCCAATTCACAATGACAGCCCCGCCATATTTTTAATTGTTAATTAAAAGGAAAATACATGGCCTAGTTATTGCCACTGCTGTGCAGAGTTTGCGCAATACAAAATACCACTGCTGCAAGCTGCTCAAAAGAAAAATTGCTATTATCAAAACATGTAGAGCTTTTTGTTTGCATGTTTTGAACTCAGTTAAAAAATATAGAACACTAGGGCCAGATATTTCCATCAAAAATAGCCAGAACTAGCTTGGAAATTGATGAAACCTGAAAAATACTGATACATATATCACACTAGATCTGGCAACTCTAATTATAATCAGTTGTTTTGGTCGTAGCTATGATGGACAGCGACAGGATGACCATGTAAGGTATATTATATACCTTTTAGGTATATAGTGGTATATTTAATGAAATTAATCGGCCTATTAAAACAAATGTTTAGAGTATATTCAATTATATAGGGTATCCAAACTTCCATACGAATGTTTTTCAAATGTCCCTCGAGGATTTTCTCTCTTTTCCCTGGGGAAATTCTCTCAATTTGAAGGGATATTGCTCTCTCTCTCTCACATGGGAATTTTCACCAGCAACAATGAGTCTTTATTCCATTCTCACTACGTATTTTACCGATGGCAACATAATTTGTATGGGCCAGCAACATGCTGCGAATACTAAGCAGCATTTTTTTCCAACATTTGTCATGGAATCATAAAGAAACTATATAAGGAGGTCTCGTCGGCAAAAATAAGCAGAACGTGCGAGTGAAACGTGCGAGTGAAAGGGCTCTCGCTGTAAGTGTGAGGGCAACGACAATGGAATGTACTGATTAACCGTTTGAAGGCAATGTGAAAAAAACATAATAAACATAATAATTGTTTCATAATTTAATTTGTAATGGTTTGGTTCATGATGGTAGTCTTTGTTTAAAAAAAAACATTTTGAAAAAATTCGTCTGCAACTAAACTTCCGCGTCGACAAGCAAACGAGCACTGAAAATAGGCAGAACCAGCGAGTTACTCTGCCACCGACGAGATCTCCTTATATAGTTTCTTCATGCATGAAATAAGCAACACTTAGTACCCTTGGAGGGAAGTATGTCCTCGAATTGAGAAAATGCTGGAAATCTTTGGCTCTAATAAATGAAAAAACAAGTAAATCTGCGTTGGAGAGATATCTTAACAAATTTTGCATAATATAGAGACATTAACTATGTTTAAGAGCAGCTTTGAAAACGAAATGTTAATATTAAATAATGGTTGGCACAAGCCATGGTGCTGAGCGTTAAACTCTTATCTGGCTGCCACAACCGAACCGATCAAACGTCAGTGGTTCAAATGCTAGTAATGATAATTACATAACAGCATATCCAGCAGCCTGCTAAGGATTTTCGGACTCAACAACCGATAAAGATAACTGAAATAAGATTGCCAAGTACCGAAAAGTGAGGAAATTTAATAATTGTCTGCGAAAGACAGATCTTAAATAAAGTTAAAAAACGGCTCAAAAAAAAAAAAAAAAAAATAAATAAGTGAAACAGGGTACACAAAGGAGCATACTACTGGGCTGCCAGCAGCAAATTGTCAAATAACGTAACAAAACATTCTAAAAACGTAGCGTTTATTTAGTTCAACCCTTTCAACTAAATCGTTATTTTTGTAAACAGTCGAATAAAAGAAGTAATGAAGAGTAGGCCCATCTTGTGGCGAATGTATTGTATAATCGTAGAAAATTTTAGTTCCACGGCTGAGAGTCTTACTTTGATGGCAATATTAAACAGAATATTAAAATCGAGTAAATATGTCATTGACCGAGACCGATTAACCTTCTGTTGACCAATGGGTGTTTAATTGCAAACTAATAGATTAATGAAACTTAAAGATTATTAACGCATTTTAGCTGAATGAAACGGTGCCCATTCTAATTTATTCGTAAACAGGTACATGGGTGGCTATTTACAAGCAGTGTTGTTTTCCCAATTTGGACAATTTGGACCTATCTAAAAGGCGGGCGTTCAGAGTGTTAAGTTTGAACAGTCACTCGGAAACGCGGTTGTATTGTTTTTGTTCGATTATTGGGCTCGTGTGTGTGCTAACTTAGAGTGAAAATACTGCCTTTTGTTGTTTGTTGTGTTTCGTTCTCATCGTCATCGTCGAGATCGGCGTAGCCGATCGTCGCTTTTCAATTTCCAAAAGCGCGCGTCCATCCGTATATCTGTGTACTCTTGTCGTGCGTGTGTGTGCTTAAAATTCTTTCGTTTTAAGCAAAATTCCCCGCCGAAAAATTATATTTTTCGACTCTACTGCCGGTTTCCTTGCAAAACTGTGACGGTAAGAATTGTATGCCAGTGCCCCTCCACCAACACCTTGGAAAATTAGTCATCGCTGTGGTTTTATGCCGCAATGGTTTAATTAAAAAAGTGACTCGGCACTGGCGCTGGCACTGGCTCCTGGTTCCCACCGCACCCAGTCCAGACGCTTCCAAAGAGAGCCATGCCGCGGAAGCAACAGCCAGCCTAAGAGAGCAACCTTAAGTGGAAGAGCGCACACGTGCTATGTGATTAAGGGAAGGGGGCCATGGCCAATAGTGTCGTATCGCTGAAGATAAACAACGGTAAATTTGGAATGCAGGCGTCGCATGTACATACATATGTATGTATTCATGTACATACGTATTCCTTGTTCACCGTTACATCAATTTCAATTGTCCAAAGCGTCGTCCAGCCCTAAGCGGCAGCTGTCCGTCAATCGAAACAGTTTCACCTGTCCACTGTCCGGCAATGCGGAAGCGTCTGCAGTCGAACTCGCATTTCTGCAGGTTTCTGCGCGTTCAGCACGCTGATGCGCCAAATACTTGGATCGCACTGCTGGTCGTTACGATCTTCGAATTGTGCCCTGACATCAATTAGCGCTGTCGGGGCCCGACGCTGCCCAGAGTCCGGAATCTAGGCAAAATGAAAGTGCTAACAGAACACTTTGCACCTTGCCCCCAGTACGTGCCGCAGTACGGATAATTGCCGGTGGAGGATGGCGAGATGTGAAAACTACAAGCCGAGTCGGCAGTGGTTGGGGTTGTGGGTGGGCGGATCCTAAATGGAATGCAACTTAAATGAGTGACGATGCTTAGAGACCAGACTAAAAGGCGCAGTGTTTACGATAATTCCTTGTTGTGCATTATAAATCAGGCAGCTATGACTTAATGGCTGGTTTTTTGGGTGGATCCTCGTCCGACCAGCCAATGCGTTTACAGTAAGTGCTCACAGGTCGCTGAAGTTCTCCCCGGGAGCAGAACGTAGTGAGCGAGAGGGATCTGCTCACTGCACGCTCACATACAGACGCACATTTATCGTGGCGAATAGAAATTTCATTACGATAGCGAGTCCAAAGTCCAACCGATTTTTGGCTCTTCGGATCCGATCTAGTACACATATACACACATGCAAGCATCTATACAAATATTTCATTCTGTTCGCGTGTGTGCTAATATATGTTTTAGCGGCGCATGCTTAATAAGCACTTTTCGGCCCCACTGTCATTATGCTCAAAGTTCTTTCTTTCAACCAGTTTCTGCCAACAGCGAAAGAGCCCAAAGAATGATTCCTAGTGCTCTCCATGCCCGGTCATTGTACCATATCTGATTTTGTTCCCAGACAAGTCAGAACCATGCGAAGAGCTGCCAGTCATTTGTTTGACCACAAACATTTGAATGGCACAGCAGCAGCATCAGAACCGAGCATCCAAACTGCTGACAGTCTCGGCCACCTGTTGCCGTGCTGTTCTGTTCTGTTCTGTTCTGTGGTGTGCTGTGAAGCCAATATATGCCATTAGGCGTGTCGTGGCAGAGCTGGCGGCGGTTGAAAGTCTTCTTTTATCGGGTTTCCATATTAAAAGAAGAGCGACGGACGGCTCAACAAATATCTACACCCTAGCTCTGACTCTGTATCAGAATCAACCTTTACTTTTATGGCCATGCTTTCAGAATCTCGCTCTGTTCAAAAGGGCCAACTTGTTGCTGATTTGCATAAGTTACCAGCGTAGTGGAAAACACGAGCATAGAAAGGGTTATTTCTGAAACCAAATGACAGATAATGGGAGGCGAGCCCCAGCCCGCTTCTTTTGGCATCAATTAGGGATATTTGTATAAACGCCTGGAACTTTAGCGCACAGGATTTAATTTGAGTATTGTAGCCCTCCATGTGGATCGCCGTAGTCGGGGTCTGTGGAATTGCGGTGTGCATCTTATATTGTGTATAATTGATAATGAAACTGATAACATACACAAATACATGTGCATATATGTACATATGTACATACATACATACGTAAATGTAATTTAGCATTTCTACTGACTTGTGACACCCAAGATTGCACCTTAAATTAGTCATCGTAGACACGTCTAAGTATAAGTACCCGAAGAGCTTCGAATTGGATGCTCCATTTATGGTGTGCATCCACCCTACCTCCTACGAACCATCTCGAAGCTCTCGCACTGTGTCGGCAGCCCTTTCCACTTTGACTTTGGTTACTGCAAATTTCGCACATTATGCGCGTTCCGTCCCGTCCCGTCCCGTTCGGTCTTCGGCATTTAGTTTTGTTTTCTTCAGCCGCTTATCTCGCTGTGTGTTGTGTGCTGCTCTTTCGTTTTCCTTTGCCCTTACCATGCCGCCATAAATATATTGTTAGTATGTGTTTGCGTGTTTTACTTTCTTGGCCCAGTCTTGCCATAATCCAGACGGGTTTTATTCATTTTTGGTAACCAGCCTGGTCGGACGTTATATAACCTCAACTGTCAATGGTTTCAACATGACTTAGAATGCCGAAACTCCGTCCAGAATCTCAATACATACCGTCGTGCATATTTGACTTATTATCAACAAGTTTTCGGGGGAAGTGCGTGTGCGAGAGTTAAGTTTCCGTCAAAGATCGCATTTAGTTGGTCAGATGGTGGTCAGTGGCTGTTGTTGCTTCTGCTTTTGGCGCCTCAGTCAAGCCACTAAATAAATGCCAGGGGCTGCTCTGGGCTTTAGCTCGGGATGGGGCTGGGCGTGACGTGACCGGCAGTGGGCGAAATACTTGCGCTTTCATTTCAACATTACCAGCAGTGCTTCGGGCATAGATTCGAGCGGTTTAACCAACTGATCGGGGCCGCTTTTATTTGACTTTTGAGACCAGTGGAATGCCAAGTGTTTTACTGCAGAATACCTCCAGGTAGAGATGCGTATGGCTCTGTATTTTGAGCCCCCAGGCTTGTGCCGAATTCGTGCTTAGTTTCTGTTGTTTATTTTTTGGAAGATTTTAAATACTCTGGGCACTTTGTTAGTCTCTGGCTACTCTCTCTCTTAATTTCAGGAGTCTTTTGGAAATGGGGATTCGTATTGTGAAAAAACGAATGAGTTCCATTCCCACACTTAAATAGCTGATCAGGGTAGGGTGCAGTGACACTTGAAAGCAAACATTTTACACAGTGATAATATGAGTGGGGCGCAGTTTACATATCACTTATTCGAACATATGCATGTACATACAGTGATCTCGAAAGCCCTTCCCCCACACCCACCCCCACTCGTAGTTCCACTTCCCATGTGCCCATCGCTAGCGAAAACGACGCTTGCGCCAATTCCGCGCGCATCCAACAATTAATTGGCTCTTGTGTTGCTGCTCGTATTTTGGCCGGGCTTGTACGTGCTGCTGACGCTGCTTGGGCAGTTGGACAGGTGTTTTCATCGACCTCCATTGGGCATATGGATGTAGTACATATGTATGTACATACGTATGTATTATGTACACATACACGACTTGTGTGCGTCTGAACATAGTTATGGATGAGGTCGACTCATTCATAAATGAAATAACAAAAATGCCGAACAAATTTGCTCGATCCATGTTCCATATCCACGGGTCATGTGCGGCTAAACATGGTTGGCAAGAAAGGGGTAAGAAGGGTGTGGAATCATCGTTTGCCTATGCAATCAGCGGCATCTAGCGTTAATGAGATGAGCCCACTCACGCACGTATACATATGTATGTATGTTTGTATGTTTGTACCTATGTACGTACAGTATAAGCTCGATACAGTGAAAAGCACCAAACGGTTCCATAGCCAAACGTCTCCTTTTTGGCGGAGAACTGAATAATGTAATGAACTTCGCCTAAATTCATATTTTCACATATGTACATACATATGTACGTTTCGCACATAAATAACCAACCGACAAAATGTAAATATTTTGCATATATGTACATATGTACATAAATGTGATTAAATGTATTTATTAGCTAAGAGAGATACATACATATGTATACTCCGGCGTGATCTGTGTCAACGTTGATTTGCATAAATGTTTTTGTTTTTTTTTACTCATCTACATATATGACATTGACCGTGACTATACCTCCAAGGGGGATTTTACTGTGGACATTTATACATTTACATCCATGTGAGTATGTACGAAAGATGTCTTTAGCTGCTGCGCAACTTGACCATGAAATTCATTTGGTTTGTGGGTGGCGGAGGTTGGTGGGGTATGTCTGGTCTACGACTACGTGCTACTATTTCCGTTTTGTAAGAAAGTTAATTTACGTTGCGTCTCGAGTATTGAGCGTTGTAGTGTGGATTTGTGCAATTTCCCCCGCACTTGTCTGACTTTGACCCGTTTCGCGTATTATTTTCAAATTTCGACCAATTTTGCATTCACACATACATATGTATGTACATACATACATATGTACCTATACATACTTACATAAAACCTGCACACCCACAGCAGTTGTTCGTTCGGTAGCAGCCTAGACGGACTGACTTGACTGTTGGCCATATACTCGAACGCTGATGGCTGGGATCAAGGTAAAGCTAACGACTCTGAACCCCAATATTCAGGGGAATTTTAAGGTGTTATTTGTTCGACTTACTGATTTGATTGCTTCCCAGCGCTTCTTCCTTCCCGCTTCTCGGTTCTCGCTCTCGGTTCTGTTTACTTTGAAAATGGAACCGTCGGACTCTGCCTGTGCTGTGCTGGCCGCGTCCGAAGGTGCGACGAGGAGACATACATATTTATATTTGTCCCCGAATGGAGTTAATTGATGGATTGTTGGCATAAGTTATTGTACGATTCTAAGATTTCCTCCCCACGTTTGGAGTACATCTCGGGTGCCGTCCCTTTCGTTGGGGCTGCTCCCTTGGGTCTCAGTTGTAGCGTGTGGGGTTGGTTGCATATCCGATCCAAAGGTTCCTCGTGCAGTCGACTTTAGTTTGTTTATTAATTTGTCCATAGACATTGTCTCAGCGACACATGTCGAAAAGATGATGCAAAAAGGCGGAACACGGGCATTTCCAGCAAATACTCGTGGAGATAGTCGCTCTCAAACGGGCAAATGTCAGTCAGCAGGTACAGTCACGAACCATATGGGCCTTATGGGCTGTAGTTGAGGACGACGCAGTTGGGTTCGTGCCACCAAGGGTCACATTTGCATTTCATTATGAGAGAACAGAAACGAATCATTCTGATCGAACGAAAAGAAAGTGGAGGCAGAGACGGAGACAGAGACAGAGGAGCGGATAGGCATACTAAAAGAGTATTTCCAGTTGGCCAAGTTTTGTCGTTGGCCAGCCAGACCCAGACCGGCGGGCCGGTTGATTGACCAGTCAAGTTAACAAATTAGGTCTCAAGTATGGAAGTATGCAGCAGGTAACGGTTCCTCGACTTTGAGCTGCAACCAAAAACATCAGCTGCCTCTCTCTCTCTCTGTCTCTCTTTCTCTGTCTGTCGCACTCGCGCGCAGTTCTTTTCTGTTCACGAGTATGAGCGCACGCGGCGCAGACTGGTCTCGGGTCTCGTATGAGTGGTGAGGGGGGGGAATTTCCGCACACTTGTTGCATGTGGCACAGTTTTGCAAGCAGCGCTGCTGCTTCCGAGTGGCGTCTACCACCCCACTACTCTACTACCCCACTCTCTGGACAGCGGGCAGCGCTCCGCTTCGCTTACACACACACACTCACACACACACAGCCAAGCCCAAAGACACAGAAATGGCCTGGAAAGCGAAAGTGGTTTTGGCAGCAGCTCTAATAGCCCACAGAGCCAGAGCCAGCGGTTGGCCGACGAATGGCCAAACGAATGCATAGAAATGGCCAGCCAGCGAGCTCTGTTACATCAGCCAACTGTTGCCGCCACAGAAGATGGCGACTTGCGGCACCTCGACAACAACAACAAAATCTCTCTCCATGCTTTCCTCTCCGTGCATCCGTATCTGTGTGGCTTGGTATCTCTGTACACAATTTGCAATGCAAGCTCAAGTTTGACGCGGACCACAACACGGCCCGACCAGCAGCAGGCCGGGCCTTCAGTTGGATTTCTGGCACGCTGGCCAACGGTTCAAGTAGCGGGTTGACGTTGACGTTGACGTGCCGCTGACTCTCGTGCACTCACGCGACTCACGCCGCTCGATGCACGGCGCACGACCGGACGACCGGACGAAGTTTTTGATAAGCCTCGAGCCGAACGAAGTGCATAAATTATTAAACGATATTCGGACTCACTTCTCTCCCGATACTCCTCTCTCTCTCTCTCTCTCTCTCTCTCTCTTTCTGGGTCTCCCTTCAGGGCGTGCTCTCCCAGTTGGTACTTGGCATGATTCACCGTTAAGCCGTATAATCGCTTTACTCGTGCGCGCACTGATCGATTCAGCTTCGTCGTATCGTTGTCGTTGTCGTTTTTTTCGTTGCCCGTTGCCCGTAGCCGTTGCCGTTGCTATTGTCGTTTGTCGCCATTGCCCGCCGCCCTGATAAGGTTCAGACGCACATCCAACCAGCCGTCAGTTGGCTTAAAAGCGTCCAAGGCAGAGCATCGGGCCACAACCGGAACAACCGATCAGCAACAAAGTGTTGCCAAATAATACCCAAATAACGATCCAAACAATACCGGCCAAGAAGACCCGCGACAACTACATCGTGCTGATTTCTGTTAGTGTGAGTGTGAGTGTCGAGTGCTTGTGATTAGATAATCGGCGTAAGCCAGCCCATAAATAGTCCACACATACTCGTACATACCATACATATGTATGGTATGTTCGGAATTTAAGGGCCAAAAACCCAAACTGTAACCAAAACCATAGTGGTCTTGGGCCGCTCGAGCAGCCCGTGCTTCGGTCTTGCAATCCCCCCATTGTATAATCGCCCCAAGTGCGCCCCAAACGTGACGAGAATTTCGAGTGCAAACACACACACACAAAGTCATATCCAGTGGTACGCGTAGATAACAGAGGCACGGCCAGAAGCTAATTTGTATGATCTGCATGAGGCGATCGGTAGTCGGTGCTTGGATATGGACTGAACCAAAGAGTGGTCGAGTGGTCAGGTTTAGTGTGGCTTAGCTACGGCTTATAGCTTATGGTCGGCTCATCGCCCCAACCCAATTAGCCCGATCAGCCATCTGCCCGCGGAGCTGACACCGCCAAAATCGAATGCATAGTTCTTCAGATTGATAAGAACAGGTGTGGAATGAGTCGATTGAGCCGATTGAGGCCAGTGCCGGGTGTACTTGGAGGAAATTGCTTCCCTATCTCTGGAGATTAAAAGTCCGCCATGTGACTCACTTATTGATACGCGTGCGAGGTGGCATAGTGTGCATGCGAAAGTGTACAAGAAGTCCCTGGCTTATCGCCCAGGAATGTGTCATCGGCCCTGTCGCCCTACATAAGCCCAATTTCCATTTATACATACATAGTATGTATGTAAATATGTACATGACCTGTATTGGCGCTTTTCTGCATCGATTTTCCACTTAATTAGGTTTTCTAAACGAACGATTACAATGGAAAAACATGAACAAGAGCCGTATAATCTCCATACCCCACAAGCCCCAAGGGTGAATGCCGATAAAATCAACAAACTCATCCAACTATTTGCGCAGCTTTTGTTGTTGCTGTCTGTTGCCTCTGCCTCAGTCCTCCCTTCGCTGCTGCTGCTGCTGCTGCTGCTTCTGGTGGGGCGGAGCTGCTCTAATTGATTTCTAAAATGCAACCACTCCACCACGGTTACTGCAACATCGTGTAAACACCACAAACAGAGGCCACTCTGCCAATCTCTGTACGATTACGTAGCCCATCTCTAGGTTGCGATGAGGATGCGGATGGTTGGATTGTATAGCTGCCACAGCCGGAAGAGCAACAGGCGGCTCTTGATGGCTCATTGATTGTTTACCTGGTCGCAAAACAGTGACGACGCCAGAGCACATGTTATACCTGTACGCGCGACCCCCACCCTTCCCCCCTCTTCCCCACTGACTTATTTGCGGATTTTGCTTTGCTTCACTTTGCGTTCCGTATCTTGTGTCTTGTATCTTCTTGGCACTTTGGCACCTTGGCAGCGAGTCAATTACATAAGCGGGAGCGGTCCTCCCTTTTTCTGCCTCTGTGTGCTGTTTGCCATGGCAATTCGAACGAACCCGCAACACCTCTGACTGTCCAAAGTTGGGGCCATTGCCCATCCCATCCCTCAAAAGAAACGTCATCAAGCATTTCGTAATTCATCCGAAAAAAATACGAAAAATACGAACAACACGAACAAAATATGCGACTAAAAACAGCCGCTGAATGTCGTCGCGCCTCGGATACTTGGATGCTCGGATGCTGCACGCCTTCGGCATGCCTCGAGCGGAGGCCAGTAGGCGGTGGCCGCCCCCCAAAGCGTGCCACTGACCCACACAGCCACTGAAGCCAATTGCGACAGACGCGAAATTGGCGCTGGCTGAGGAAACGAAAACTGTAATAAAAGCGGCACATTTTTGTCAACGGTTATTGAGCCAGTTGCTCAACTCTTACATCGCCATCGCCATAGCCATAGCCATTTCCATCTCCATCTCCATCTCCATAGCCAATTTATTGTTCATGACATTCAAAAGCAACTGCCTGAAGTGGCCTCAACCGCGACCCGGTCGCGCAAATGACTCTGATTTGGCTTGGACCATGGCGAGGGCGACGAGGCCGTTTGTGCAGGTGCGGAATAAGCAAAATCGAGGCGATACGTTCACAGAACCCTCTCGTATTGCAATGGAATTTGCTTTCACTGGACTCAATGCCACACAAATCAATTGATATTCATAAGACAGTTGCCGAGAACCTGAATCGGATGTTGAACTTGCTGAACCCTGAGCAGATCGAGCGAACGTTGAGGCGTGAAGTGTCCACAGTGTGCTGGAATCCGGCTGGCACAAAGTGCAGCCTCTGTCTAAATCCAGCCAGCCAGCGGCATCTTACGAGTAATTGCTGTCTGCCAGCAACTGCGAAATAGCCGTGATCATTGTGCAATTTCTTCTCGGTGCAGGTGCTGGGGCGAGTAACTGGCCAAGTCACGCCCCTGACCGTCGCCGCCCTCTTCACACATGTCGGTAATGTAGTTTCCCGATTCCCAAGTGTTGATTAACGGGCAGATTGTTAATTGCATGCATTTTGCATTTTATTGTGTGCACTAGTCTCTAATGCATCGCCAATTAACTTGTCGTGTGCCCCCGCCCCCCTGTGCCCCCTGGCACCGCCACTTTTATGGTTCGTGTCCGAGCCCAGATCACTAGACAGAGAGAGAGAGAGAGGGACAGAGGGAGAGGGAGATCATCTGCCGCTTTTGCTGCGAGGTTCAATGTCATTGTTCAGCGTGTCCGGCATGCGGAATGTCCGGGTGAATGATCGCTTCCTGTTCCTGTTCCTGTTGCAAGTGATCTTGCAGTTTACTCTCCACTACAACATAGTTAACATGAATCCTATTTCCTTTTGTTTTAGCTTTTTTACACCGACATCGGGGTCTGCAGAGCACTGAGTTAGCAGAAGGACAGCAGCGGACAGCAGCGGACAGCAGCGGACAGCAGCGGACAGCGGAGCAACATCAGAATGGCGATCATACTGCAGGAGGCCCAGGAGTGGTACAGGGACCTCATGGACAACAAGAGCGGTAAGTAAGGGATGCTAGAGATGGATGTGGGGATGGATCTGGTTGACTGACACGCTTATATTTTGCAGACCCCCGTGTGCAAGACTTCTTTCTGCTGTCGTCGCCGCTGCCGACTCTCGGAATGTGCATATTCTATGCATATTTCAGCACATCCCTGGGACCGAGGCTTATGGCCAATCGGAAGCCAATGGAACTGCGGTCGGTGCTAGTCATTTACAATGCGATACAAACGATATTCAGCGCCTGGATTTGCTATGAGGTTAGAATCGCACAGTTCGTCCCCCCGTTGAACAAACTTCAAACTCTCAGCCAATTCCAATCTCTTGTCGTTGTAGTACTTAATGAGCGGCTGGTGGGGCCACTACAGCTTTAAGTGCCAGCCAGTCGACTATGGTAACAGTCCTCTGGCGCTGCGGGTAAGTGCTCCCCAACCTCCACGATAAGCCACCATGTGCACCGGGCGATCCTCATTCTCCCTCCGTTGCAGATGGTCAACATTTGCTGGTGGTACTACATATCGAAGTTCACCGAGTTCTTTGACACACTCTTCTTCATTCTGCGAAAAAAGAACGAGCACGTTTCCACACTTCACGTCATTCATCACGGCTGCATGCCCTTCTCGGTCTGGATGGGCCTCAAGTTTGCCCCAGGTTCGTGTCGCCCTATCTCGTATATACACATATCCTTTATTGAACATATTCCCCATTGAACCTTCCCTTCCCTTACCTACATCCCAGGCGGACACAGCACTTTCTTCGCCTTGCTCAACGCTTTTGTGCACATTGTGATGTATTTCTACTACATGATCGCAGCAATGGGCCCCAAGTACCAAAAGTTCATCTGGTGGAAAAAGTACCTGACCACCTTCCAAATGGTAATTCATCCACAAATCAACTACTGCCACGTTCCACGATCCACATATAACATATACATAACTCTCCATGTCCGCGTGCTCTTTCAGGTGCAGTTTGTTGCCATCTTCACGCACCAGTTCCAGCTGCTGTTCCGCGACTGCGACTACCCCAAGGGCTTCATGGTCTGGATTGGCCTGCACGGCGTCATGTTCCTGTTCCTGTTCTCCGACTTCTACAAAGCCAAATATCTGAATGCCGCCCGTCGTCGCCGGCAGGCTGTCAAGGCCAACGGTCATACCAATGGCCATGGCCCGCACGCCAATGGCCACAGCAAGCACTTGGGCAACGGCGATGCACTCACAGCCAACGGCAGCAATAAGGGGGCCTGCATGGTAGGTGTTACATCGGCACCCACTCCAGGGCTGCCTGATGGCTGGCTTAATGCGCAGTTGGCCAACCTTGCAGCAAGTAGCCCTTGAATCTTATTAGCCGCTGCTGAGCAAACACATTAACTCGGCTTTCCAAAAGGGGGGTCGGCCCATCGACTCGAGTCCACCCCGGTCGATTCAAGTCAAAGCGTGCCTGGGTGATCAGAGTTGGAGGAGAGTCAAGTCGAGTCGGCGTGGGTACTATACTGTAGTTGTGTGTTGTATCATCAATTTTGTTGATCAACTTAAAAATTCTAACTAGCTAAGTTAAGCAAACAGCACAGGCATAGCACTTGCAAACTCTCAGCGCTGGCGGGGGACGTTTCAATTAGCGCTCACATGTGAAGCCGGATGCGAAGGCCCAAGCATGGGCAGAAGCAGAAGCAGAAGCTGAGCCAGACCCACAGTCCCAATTCTGCGGCTTGCCATTGCCGCAGCTGCCAAGACCATAGCGCAGATGAACCTTACCTCGGAGCACACACACGTGTGTCACAGTCCACAGTCTGAACTTGAACTCATTTGGCCATTATATCTTTTTTCTTTGCAGCCCGTGCTGGAGGACGAGTACGTCTCGAGGAACGGGAACGGGCATGCCGGTGGCGGCTTCTTCAAGGAGGGCGCGTTGTCCAGCAACGAGTCCATCCTGAATCCGGACAGCAGTAGCTCTAGTCTGCATCAGCGCAAAGTCAAATAACTACTACTAAGATTTACTACGATGATATTCATTATGTTTACTGTTAAGTGTTAGCGTGTAACCGAACCACATTGAAGATTGAAGAACAATGCGGGCAAGCAGCAGCTGCAGTGTGACCATTGGAACCGGAACCCGGAGAACCATTCGCTTTATGAACTGTTCTTCGAATAACTTCTAAAACAAATACGTTTAATACACGAATCAATTCGGAACAGCCTGTCCTGCCCTGTCCTGTCCTGTCCCAACCCCACTAAAGCTAAGCAGAAGTGTAGAAGAGCAAGCCGAAACTTTTTATAAACGTTTTCTATTGTGGCACAATTTTACAAGTTTACAAGTTTAGACCCTCACGATCCCAGACACAGACACCTACTTGTCACTCGATAGATAGAGAATCATATATTTTGGAATGATATTTGTAGCCCCATTGAATCGCGAACCATTTCTATCTACCAAAAAATGCCACCAACACCACATATACACACAACACGTATACACTAGAGTATACATTTATATATATGTATATATACATATACATATACACTCGAATGGACGATAGACTCACTCTTGTTGTAGACTTTTTTACGACACTTTTTGATAACAGTTGAGACGTAATCCTAACGATAAACGATAACTAAACTGCGCTTAGGTCTGCTTTAAACTTAGAGATCACGTTAAACTATTTGTAGCTTGTTTTTTTGTATATATCGAGACGGATGGAGAAGGAGGAATGCGGTATATAGAGAGGGGAGAACGGTTTGTTTGTTGCAATACTTTGTAAAGTTTTTCTTATAGTAAAAGTATGTATACAGATAAGTGAAGCGCTTGAGATGTAGGTAGCTAGCCAAATGCAAAATGAAAAACACGATCCCTAGCCTATGTGTAGCACAAGAGCTAACTAAACAATCAAACAGATAGTTAGATAGACAGCAGACAGACAGACGAATATACAGATAGATAGATAGATAGACAGAAAGACGGACGGACGGACGGAATCTGGGGATAAAGCTTTTAGACTCTAAGTGCAAAACGGCTTAATGAGCAGACAATCAGTTGTTTTGGAAGGCGTGTGAACCAAGCCCAAAAGTTGTCAACTATTCGTTTTTATTGGACTTCATTTGGTGTGGCTTATACTCTTTCGTATGTATGTACATGTGTACGTAGGTTTGTGTATCTAGACTTTATAGCTACTTATTGTATTAAATTCCCCATTTCCCACTTTTGGATTGAACTTCTTGTAACCCTTCGGTTTCACTTCCGAGAAGGGCGGAGGTTGGTGTTCGAGAAGATCTGTTCGTACATAGCATGTACATTTATAGGTGTAACTGTCTGTTAATCTGTATTGGTTTCTTTATTAAGTTATGTATGTGGTTTAAGCTGACAAGTTCAAAAACAATGGAAAACCTGAATAAAGCTTATTAATTTATATTAAACTGGTAAAAGCCATTCACCTCTTTTACTTCACTGTGACCCACAAAGCTCAAATGGGTCCAGCAATATGCCACAGCAGAAGCAACGGACTAGAGAGTCTTAACCAGAGATCGTTGTGAAGTAAACATGAAAGACATACTCAAAATGCGCAACGTTGCCTACTTTTAGGGTGCAACCAACCGCCAAAACTCAAGATTTCAACTTATTTTAAACCAAACGAATTCATCCACTCATTGCCACATTCTAAGACTATGACTTTGTGACCCGTTGGGGTGTGAAGACCTCCGAATTTCCTAATCGCAATCTAGAGTTGGGGTAGGGTGCTACGTATTCAAGCCTACATCGATCTAAGCCGCTTGATCTTCAAATATAAATAGAAATGGCACCTGACGGTAGGGGGGCAAAAGGTGAGGATGATGTAAAGGGCCACGTCGATCAACGAAAAAGTTGAAGTTGTATTTAGGAATCAATTATATATGTACATGTGTATGTACGTACTTGTGAACATTCATCAGAAGTGGGAATAGATGAAATAATTTATTCAAAAATGTATCCACAAGCCCGAATGTAAGTCCCGACTGAACAAGTTTTGCATGCCCCACTTGGCACCCGAAATAGATCAGTTGCAAGTTGTAACTGACCAACGGTAGCGCCCCCAATGTCGTCGAGCTACTTCGCTTGACTCGGCTTGGCTGGGCTGGGCAATAGTCAAAGAGCGGGCAATGGTTATGGGGAAAACGTTAATAACAATGAAATTTTTGCCAATGGCTAAACATCGAAATTAGCAATTACTTAATTGACTAATTATTGGCAAACAATAACCGCTCAACGAGCGACAGGCGGCCGATAGGTGGCAACAGCTGCGCACTTGGATGGTAAATATTTGACACCCACTTGACCTTGTCAAAGTGCAGGCGCAAGCCGAGATTCGAGATTCGGCGGCCTAGTGTGTTAGCCACGTTTACATAACTAAATGCATCGGAATGAGATGAGATGAGATGTCTAGAGCTGGAGCTTGCCTCGAGGGCACTACTTACCTCAAGTCTATTGTTGTGTAACTTCCACTGAGAGTCGGCGGAGGCGCGCGCGCGCTCAATTGAGTTAGTCAAACACTTGAAAAACCCGTCAGAGCTCTTTCAAATTGGCCACCCAATGCATTAAGGTGAATTAATTGTAATCCAGTTCTAGGCTCTAGTCCATTACCAACCAGCGCGAATACCATTTCGTGCCAATTGTTCTTCACTGCCAAATCGATTAGTTATTACCAACTCATGTTTTCCATGGCACTTGAAGTCGGAGCGTTATTTGCTGTAGTATAAACGTATGTTCTAAAACCTTCCATTTTATTGAAAACAAAAATACAGAGGAAAGTTGACTTGCAATGACAATCATATGGGCTAAATTCGTTACTCCGCCTAGATATTTATAAGCATTTTTGGCTAACAATAATACATACAAGTATGCCCATTTTTCCACAAACTCTCTTTAACATATTAATCTATCTAAAGCATTAAAACTATTTTCCCGTGCGAGAATTTAATTTAAAACGAGAAGGGACGTGTGAGACGCTTCTTACGCGTCACAACTTTTATACCCGGCACTCAGTACTACATCTGCAACTTAGCGGTTATTTGTCAAATTGTATTTGTGCGGATAACGGTTGTATGTAACGCACAGAAGGAAACGTTTCCGACCCCATAAGGTATATACATATATTCTTGATCAGCATCAATAGGGGAGTCGATTGAGCCATGTCTGTCTGTCCGTCTGTCCTATTTACTCTTCGAGTACCGGGTATAAAAACATAGGAATCCAATTTGTGTAAAATTATAGCCATTTTATATCAAAATACATTTATTGGATAAACTTTGGCAGAGTTGGAATTGATGGCCACGAAACCCGCTACAAAATTTGTCCGCTCGAAAAATCTCAAAATCGAACTTTGCCCTGTAACTTATAGGCCTACTCAAGAGATACGTTATCATAAGAACAACGTTTTAACAATTAACAAATTTTTCTTACGTACATACATATGTATGTATGTACATTTGTAAGACTGTCCCATTCGACTTCAGAGAAAAGCCCCCATATGTGTGTACACTTCAGGTGTCTGTAGAGGATCATTGTTCGAGTATATTGTGTTGAATTGAATCTTTTCGGCTATCAATGTACCTGCTATAGGAAAACTTGAGCGGTCGGTAAGGATTGATTTTGGTTTAATACTCGGTCACCCTTGTAACCTACGCAATGGGTACTGGTAATTACAGAATGAACGTGTCATAATATTTGATCGATTTGTCGAATTAGTCTGTTAACTTCAATAATTGATGGTTCCTACAGTGGCAACAGTCGGCCAACCCCCTGGCTGCGCTGTTTCTTCGCGATGACTGACACGAATTCCGAAACCCTTGGACATTGCACATGTATAAAGATCTGATCGGAGCATTCCAAAGCATTCCACAGTGGGCGAAACCTGTAAATGGACAACAATGATGAACATACATGAGTATATGAGTACATATGTATATGTATGTGTATCCCCTTGAACCTTGGATCCGCCGCTGACATCAACAACAGGAGCTCGTCGGGCAGGGGTTCAGGTTCGGGTTCAGGTTCGGGTTCGAGTCGGAGTTCGAGTCGGGTCCAGGCCGGGCTTGGGGCCAGGGCAATTAGATTGTTTGCACTGCTCCATGCACTCGACGCAGTAAAGAGATGCGGAAAGTTTTCTCGCTGCATTTGTCACCGACCTATACTGACCGTAAAGTTTCCATAGCCAGAAGCTTTGCAAGTTCTGCGCCTGCGCTCTGCTGACGGCGGCGTTGGCGCCAACGCCGACGACGACGCGGACGCGAACGCGGACAACGACGACAACGACGGAGAGGCCGATGGCTGGCAGGCAGCCGCGTCCCCAGTTTTCGCGTTTAATCAGCCCCACATCCCGAGCGAAACTCAGTTTTCATTCAGAAGTCAAGCGCGCTAATCGTCGTCGGCTCCCCGTCTCGATCGTGTGGGCCACTGCAAGCAGTTCAGTTGCGAAAAAATCAGTTTTACAAAGTTCTTTGGCAACAATTTGGGAAATAGTTCGGGCCGCGTGCAATTTTTGTGTTGTGGTTTTAGCAGTTTTCAGTTTTTGGTTTTCGGTTTTCGGTTTCCAGCGATTTACCAAGAGCCGTTCGTCGCTCGTTCCCGCTCCCCGTTGTGGTTGCCCAGCTTTGCTGTTGCCGCTGTACATAGTTGTTGTTGGTAAGTTGGTAAGTTAAGCCTGGCCTGGCCTGCCTCCACATGTGTTTTGCCTGCTCTTTTGCAACTGTTCGTGGGTCCGTTCACAATAACCATTTTGGACACCAAAAACAACCACCTCTCCACGTCTCGTCACTCCCCGTCATACCACTCCATCTGGCTAATCGATTAAACTGGCCAATCGACTATCATTACCCGAGCTGTGAGGCAACCCTGATGCTTTGACACTTGCACCCCACACCGAAAGGCGAATTGGCATAGTAAAGAGATCATAGAAGAGATCTTTCGTAGTCTCCATACATATACATATGTACAAACAAACATACATACATACATATGTACATATGTGCATACAGCTTATTTTTATACCTGGTACTCGAAGAGTAAATAGGGTTTATTTGTGGGCGAAAAATGTAACAGGCAGAAGGAAACCTTACCGACCCTATCAAGCATATACATAAATACATTTATTTTTCATCAGTATAAATAGCCGATCCGATATAGCTACATATGTCTCTCTGTCCGTCCGTCTGTTCGTCCGTCTATCCGTCCTGATGAGTGCCTAGTATTTAGAGATCATAAGAGATGGGGCAACCCAGTTTTGCATACAGATTTCTGCAATATCAAACTGTTACAAGTATATTTTAAACGTTCCTCCTCGTTGTTTTTATTACCTTCCAATCCATCAGCCATCAGAAACGATAATATCAATATTACACTTTTATTTGGCTGTTGTTTGTAGTGCAGAGCTTTGAGCACAGAGCTTTCCTCACACCCGCTACAAAGCTCCCAACATCATGTTATTCCATGCTCTGCTTTGCTTTTCTCTCCTCTCCACAATTAGCACGCCCTTGGAGAAAATAATTGCCAGGCAGGTCTCCAGGTCTGCTCTTGCTGGATGGAGGGAGTATCTTAATATAAATATTAATGCGATGCGATGTGAGGTAAAAAGCTGAAAAGCTGAACAGCGCAAAAACTTCCCCATTAAACCTGTGTGTCTCGGGCATGGCCTTGGACTTGACTCTCGGCTGGATCGCATCGATGCCGTGCCCGTCTCTCCACTTGACGTGACAGACAGAAGAGCCTGTTGTGCTGTGAATCCTGGACCTTATACAACAGTTTCCTTGGGTTTCCCCTGCCAATCAGTCGTATCAGAATCAGAATCAAGTTGTAAACGACTTCGAGGAACAACTTTCGAAGAATTATGATGGAAGCGGCGCATATTTAATGGCTTCCTCGTGGCGATAATGCTGATGGACCCACTAGTTCCCGATGCTCGCTTCCGTGTTGCCAATTAATTGAACAGGTTAATGGATGTAAACGCCCGGGATTTTCCAGCACTTCTCTCCGGATTCCAGATTCCAGATTCCATATAATTGCCACTGCTCACGGCCAAGAATCAGCAAATCATTTCAAAGTGTAAGCCGAGTCTTCGTTTTTGGCATTTACATATGCAAACGATTCGCGTTCCTTCGCTCTTCTTCGAATGCCACGCACGTAGACTCATTTCATGCGAATTTACAGACCTCACCTTCACTCCCACTGCCCCTCCCTCTCCCACTACCTCTACCTGTACTCTCAGCCAGCCACAGTGGAGACTGAACTGGAGATCGCACTCCCAGATCTAAGGCCAAGACCGACAAACCCGCAGAAGAGAAGCCTCTAAAGTAACCTGCAGTCTACGTTCTCCAATCACAGCTCCCAGATCGGCTTAGAGCGACTCATCCAGACAGCAAAGTTTCTGAGATGTTGTCAGAATCGTTACGACAAAAGCGTTGAGCACGGACTCCGCACTATGCTCACTCTCTATAAATAATTCAAACATGGGTTCTGTCTAGAACAGGATCTGTTTTCTGCTTCCTCCGCGCTTGGCGGCAGCCCAGCCCCGCGATGATGGGACCGACCTGCTAATTGACAAACAAGCAGCGCACTCGCACACGCTCACGCCCATCCCATCCATATCCAACTGTGCTTTTGGGCAGACAGCACGGAGAAGAAGACAGAGAAGAGAAGACAGAATAGAAAGAATAAAGCGCCAGGGAGAGGAAAACAAGCCTAAACGAACAAAAGGATCGGTAAAAGGTATCAAGATTCCAATTGGTTCTTAAGACTGTCAGAATAGGCCAAAATAACGAAGGAGTAAAGCTCATTAATTGTTTGGCTTCGGTTCTGTTGTCTAATAATTACATTCAATGTGGCCATTCACTTGGGTTCAACCTGTGCAACCGACCAAAACTGAACAATCATTCATTATAGAATCAGATAATAGTCGTCTGTCTGCACTTGTATTGCCTTCCATTTGTGAACGTCATCGTCTTGCGATTGAACTTTGATCGGAGACTCTTGCGAAATTGTTGGGACTGTGGAGAAGCCTCTCGGTCGATCGGCCCCCAACCATGCCGCATGATTCGGTGAATTACACTACGCTGAGAGCCGGAATTTCTACAGGTGTGCACATACATACATATGTACATATATGAGTACTTAAGAGTATAAATAAAGTATATATGCAAATACAGATGCGATATACTCGAATATACATCGGTATACCTGTATAAGTACAATCGTTTCAGTAGGTTCATGGGATTTTGCGTGGGTGACTAATAAAAACAATTAACAGAGTATCGACTGCCGCTGTCTGCTACGTGTGGGGCATGTCCAAGCAACCAGAAACAGAAACAGAGACAGAGACGGAGACAGAGCCAGATACAGAAAACAGAAGCGAGATCTCACCGATCTAGACAGATATTGACAGGGGCTGGCTCAGAAGTTGCATGTGAGGAGGAAATTGTGACTCTGACTACGAAATTTGATGAAATTCCCGTCCAAAGTCCGACTCCGACTCCGACTCCGGATCAGCTGCTAGCACTCCTCTCTCCGAACTTCATTTTCTTCTTAATATGCCCCACTTATTCGTACTGACCTGCAGAGTGTTTCACAAATCACAACAAACCGCCGTAAGCTGCCCGAAAGACAATCAATGGGGAGATAAATGCATAGATATACTCGAACAAAAGCAAATCACATCAGTGTGTCGGTGTGTGTAAGCTGACTACAGATCTTGTCTGTTAATTGCCGTAATTAGTGCGACGATCAACCACAACAACAACAACAACCAAAGAGAATAGCGGGAAATGCAACAAAATTGATCATTACAAAATCTTCCATAAACGATTCGAGTTTGGGTTCAGGTTCGCCCTTGCTGTGGCGACTCTTCACTCTCAATATGTGTCTGCCATTAAGAGGTAAGGGCACCGCCGGAAACTCAGGGCCCATGCGATAACGAACAAATTTCCCATCTGCATCGTAACCTGAAAATGTGTTGCGGTAATCAGCGATTACGATATACATACACGTGATACCAGAACTAAGCCCAGAATGGGTGGCTTTTCTTCACGCCCCGATTATTTCCGCTTGGAACTGCCTTCACGCGGCATTAAAGCGATTTTGCAATTTGCGAATTCCCTCTGGACCGAGCAGAGTCAAAGCCCGAAACGGATTCTGTTTGCTGCTACTCCGGAAGCAACCAGAAGAGAGGGAGGAAGGAGGACACAAGCCCAGCCCGAGCTGAAAGTAACCCCGAAGGCTGCGAGCGCTCGTCATAAAACCGATCAGATCTGCCTCAAATTAGTGACTAATGTGGCCAAAACAAAAGACAATTGAATCTGTCTGTATTGTACTTATGCAATTGTACAGCGCACTTTGAGTTGCTTCTTTTTAATGAGTATTTTTTGGTCGTTTGCGCCGACTCTTTACGCTTTACTGTCGCTATAAAGCTGTCAAAAAAAGCAAAAAAGACTTCTCACCTGAGGATTTTGACATTGAAATGCGGCAGAAGATGGAAATGGAAATGGAAGTGGAAGTGGAGGTGGTGCTGTAGATGGCTGGAGATGGCTCTGAACCGCCTTGCGACGTTGATTGAGTTGTCAAAAGGCAGCAACAATGCCAGCAGCAGCAGCAGCACAAAGAAACAGCCCCAAAAATATACATTCGCCCCATTCCCCGCCTGCCATCGCCACTCTTCAACTCTCTTCCCCACTAGACATTGTCTTGGCCACAGCCAGGGCCTGCCCAGTCAGGCCGACTGTCTCGAATGCTCATTTGAGGTCTATGGGCCGCGAGAGGAGCACACGCACATGTGGCTATATAGGTCGTCGGCGATGGTGGTGGGGTTTGGGGGTTTGCACAGAGATTAGTGGCTATTAGCGGGGCAGCCTTGGGACGGATGAGGTGAGAAATGTGCCCAAGAGCCGGCCTCGGTTCGCCACTGTTTAACAATTTTAATTGGCATGAAACACTTGTCGCAGCAGCAGCAGCAGCAACATCATAGCTGAGGCACGTTCCCTTCTGCCAAAGTTGCAAGAGATTAGACAGTAGCTTAGTAGCTTCCAGGAGGAGATAATAATGGAGTTAATTCCACCCTGACATTCCGCGTAATCGATGCTTAATACTTGCATCTGGCATTTGTCTAAGCACCTTAGACGCCTCGCAGTTGTGCAATTACCCAAGGAATTCCATCATGAAAAGGCACTTTTACAGCAACTAATTGATGCATCGATGGTTCGTTCTGTGGAAAGCTGCGATTACTGGAATACCCGCCCAGCTATGTACATGGCTGTTGATTAACAACCCGCCTGTTGTTTTTTAATTGCTGCTTCTATCTTAATTAACACGTCCAATGATTTCCCTTCCGTAATCGCCTCGATGCCAAAGTGCATCGCAAGCAAAACCCTTTCCTTTCCCTCGCATTAGACAAGCTTTCCAATATTTAACTTTCTGTTAGTTTGGATCGGTGTCGAAGTCGGATGTTCGAATGTTCAAATGATCAAATGTTCATCCGTTCATCCGTTCAGTTCGAATGTTCGAATGTTCGAATGTTCGGCTGTTCGCTGGCCAAATATTTGCCTTGGAAAAACTCGAGTGCTTCGGCTCAACGGACCCCAAAGATGAACTTTGTTTATCCATTGTCTGTTGTTTGAGGTAAATAAGCTACAAATTGCGCCATGTGTGGCCCACGGCGAAATCAACTTTCGATCACATTCTCACACTCATCCATTAGAGAGGGCCAAGCACAGATCTCCGTCTGGCCACGGGCCGGGCCCTCCGTAGCACTCTCGAAATAGCTGATTGTGGGCTCGATTGTGTGGAGCAAATAAAGTGGTTAGGAAGGGGAGTCCCATACCCCCCGTTCTAGCCGAAGATCGCGGCTCTGACGTGAATCGGAAGATTCCCATTCCCATTCCCAATCCCATCGACGTTGCGTCGCACAATTCTTATGCAAATTTCCTCCTCAATGGCAAGGTACTTCACTTGGTGGGCGTTGCACGTGCACCGCTGCAACGGGTCTGTGAAAGGTTAAGTGGCCCAACCTAACCCGTTAACGCGATACTACCGAACGGGGGGTACTACGGGGGTTCGGGTATTTTTTTGATTATTTTCCGTAAACCTTTTGTGTTTGCCTGGCAATTGCGGAATTGTAGCGCTTGACTTAACTTTATTTCCCGCCTCCAGGTGTTGGCTGTGGCTGTCGTCGCACCATTACCATTACCATTACCCTTACCATTACCATCTACATCCGCGTCGCCATCCCATTTGAGTGGGCGTGGCCGCGGACGTGGACACTGATCTGGGGGTATAATGCCATATGATCTTCTCATTACCGTTGAGAGTACTTTTTAGCCAAATTTCACGCGTTTCTCAGGGTCTAGAACCCGTTCCGAATCATATTTGATGGTTCAACATTTTTATTGCGGCCAATTGCGAGGGCCGTGCCGTCCCGTCCCGTCCCGTCGCGGCCCGCCAGCTTTATGGCCCGTAGACTTGTCAAGTGTGTGACCGGCGGCAAAAGGGCCCCGAGAAAGTCATAGTCAGGGCCGCAATCGAGACTCCACTGGGCAATTGGGCCATCCATCGGTGGGCTGTCACTTTCGGTTGAGTTGGCCCAAGCGGAGTCCCATTCCCAGGTAGCAGTCGTAGTCCCAGACCAAGACGACGGATATTTGGCATTTGGGGTATTTGCCAAGCTTAATCATTATCATTACCACACATTAGCTAACTAAGCCTTCAATTTGAAAGGTGGCTCTGGGCATTGTCTATTGCGATGAGGTGTCCATTGTGCAATGGCTCAAGTGCCAGTGCCCTCCCCTCCACCAACCGCAAGAGGCAGCGTCAGCCCAGCCCGAGTCCAATTTAAATAGATTTCTTTTTGTCGCTGCCAGTGTCTTTGGCGTTGGCTGTTTGGTTTTGGCTTTTGGCTTTTGGCTTTTGGTTTTCAGTCTCTTCGCGGCATATTTAATTATTTTTATAGTCAGTAGAGTGCCAGTACGATCGGCCAGAGCGGTAATAGGCGTAGAGAACCACACGGCCTCCACTCTGCTCTGGCTGTGGCATGTCCACATGTGAGAATAGTGCACCGGATTCAGTTTCAACCTGTTGGCGAGAGTGAAAGTTAGTGTGTGATTTAGGGTCAGGAAGTGCTTCAACCACGGAAACTACTTGACATGGGAATTCGTTTGAATCAAAAGTTCTAACAGAGCCTCCATGCTGCTTGTCTAGATCTGGGGCGGTAAGTGGTCGATGGTCGGTGGACGGGTTGGCTTTACCAAATTCGAATTCCCTACGTGTCTGGGTTGTCTAAAACGTTTGACTGTCAACAGCGCCCGCGCCCTTGACTCAATTACTTGGGCCTGACCTGGTCCGTGCTTCGCTTCGTGGTGGGGACGAGGTGGCCGTGGAGCATGCGCAGAATGTAGATGATCTTTGGGCAGGCTTTGGGCAGGCCCAGGTCGAGTCCATGTGAGGAAGGAATGCGCAGTGCGCAGAGTACGCGACGCTGTCCGGTATGTGTCTCATTAGGACTATGATTATGAGGCTGATTAGTTAATTGCGCAGCCGCCCACCATTGTGCAAGGCGATCATTGTGGCTCTCATTCGTTAATTCAATTCAGCAGCAGCTCTGCCAGCAGCTCGTATAAGCTTATTTTAATTGCCGCCGCTGCGGATGATGATGCTGGGGCAACAGCTGAATCTACTGATGGAGTCGGAGTAGGAGTCGGAGACGGAGTCGGAGCAGGCGGCAATGCAATCTCCGGTATTGATTGCTGCTGTCGTCGTTGCTGTCGCCGTTACTTGTACTGTTGCTTGACTGTGGCAACGCAGTGCTGCTGCTTCTGCTGCTGTTGTTGCCGTTGATAATGGCATTTCATTTACGAAACTTATTAATCGATTTATATGCGCCGGCACACTGCCACACAAGCTCACACACTCAGACACTGTCTGAGCGTTATAGCCCCAGAGCCCCAGAGCCCCAGAGCCCAGAGCTGCGGAGAGCTCTGCTGGGGGATCCGGCGATGCAGGCGGCCCCAAGGTGAGATGTAAATTGGTGTCTTTCTTTGTGGTTGATAAACCGTTAGCGTTTCGCGATGACACAAGGGCTCCCGAAGCGGGCCTTGGAGCTTGGTACTCTTAGCTGGGAGCTGCGAGCTGCGAGCTAATAGCTGGGAGCTAATAGCTGGGAGCGTCGTAGCATGTCGTGAAGCCTGACACGTACCATTTTGACATTGCCATGCCAAAGCCCCAAAGAATTTTGGCAACGGGCCAAAGTCGCAGTCGGTGCCCACTGGGCCGTGCCACGCCCACCCACCACTACGCATTTTGTTCGACTTACGAAATCGTCGCATTGTCGTTGTCGTGGCTGTCGCCGTCAAAGCTTTTGCGCATGCGTATCGTATCGTATCGTATCGTATCGATTGGAATCTATTCGATTCGTTGTCGTCTTCTTGTGGCGCTGCGGCGCCTCTTCTTCTGCTGCTGCTGCTGCTGCTGCTGCTGCTGCTGCTGGCTCCATTTTGTTTGCCTTCAAAAGTGCGTTATGGTCGGTCGCTGGCGTCGACTTTTATTTTTATTTATTTATTGCTCACTTCTGTTGCGCAATAATGCAATATTAATTGGTTATTTGAAATGGTTTTGTTATGTTTTGTTGGGACAGGTCTCTTCCTCTCTCTCTCTTTGTCTCTCTCTCTCTCCATTGATGTGTCGATATGTTTTGCCTTTGGCGATGCAATGCCATGCCGATATGCCATCGGATGCCAGCCCATCCGATCAAAAGTGATGCGAGACGGGGCGAAGAGATGAAAGCATCTCCACAAATTATGTCTTTCTGTGTGGGGGCCCTTTGAGCTGACAAGTTTAGTGCGCAATCAACTGGATTGGATGGGTGATTTGTAAATTGAGTATCTTGCGATGGAATATGGCATGGGGAAACTTCATTCACAAAGTGAAACCGGTGCAAATTACTGATTTGGAAATTCAAAAGGATCGATTTTGGATAGTCTCATCTTTTATAATCGTTTTTATGCAATTTATCAAAGAAACTCAAAGTAATTGTATCTTAAATTGTAGCACCAAAGCCATTATTAATAATAATTATTGTTTTATTGCTAATTTTAATCAAATATCTAATACCGAAATCAACCTACATCCAAATACAATGCTATCAGTACCACATTTTATAACAATTTCCTTATCTGCAATCCCCCGAAAAACCCAAACACAACACTTTTGCAATACGTAGCTTAGCCATTTCGAGCTGCCCTTTTTTGTCAACGAGGTGGGCGGGTTGAGAGACGTAACGCGAGGTATCTCTGTTGGGGTAACGTCATTTCCGGTTCATTTCCGCAGAAAAGAGCAGCAACAAGAGGAGCAGCGAAACCAACCGAACAGAAACACACACAAAAAAGAAAGAGCTTCAATGTTAATATCACGACTGTAAGATACCTCGGAAGTATGTTTGTACGTATGTTCACGAATGTACGAATGATCTGTCCCATTCCTTACATGAGTGACGGACACAGTAAACAGCATATCCTGAGCGTACAGAGTTCAAACAAACGCACTCAGGAGGACTAACCAAAGCGACTACTGACCCGTGTCCTGTCCATGTACACATGCTTGTACAGCCTTGTGTGTGTGTGTGTGTGTGTGGTCACCAAGGGGTGTCTTTGGGACAAATTGGGAGCATAAGAACACGAATGGTGTGGAGAACAACAATGAAATGCAAGACGAACAACAATCGACTCGAAAGAGAAACGGAAAGAGAGGGAGAAAGAGAGAGTCACGAATGGCTTCTCTTCTGCTGGCGACTGGCGCGACTCCCTCGATGACATAATGCCCGTCGGTTGTGCTTGCCGTATGTTTGCACATACGCGAGTATCTAGGAGTACGGTACATACATATGTACATACATATGTAACTACGAGCATGTTCTTTTCGGGCTCCACTCACACTCGAGTGTCTGTCACTTATTTGGCGGCATGTGCGATTCGGTCGGCTGTTGGCTGTTGGCCCGAAACGAAGCGGTGACAACCCTCGTATCGTATTTAACGGATATAAGCAGCCTGCCTGCCTCGGCCAAAGAGAACGCGGGGAGCGAGACAAAGAGACAGAGAGACACACAGAGAGCGAGCAGGCGTTATCAGCAGCAGCAGCAGCAGCATTGAAGAGCAGCCGGCCTTTTGGCGCTACAAGGCAGCGGCACGGCGAATGTATCTGGCAGATACAGAGAGCGCGCCGCGCCGCCTTCTGATTGTATCTCTGTGACTCTTGTGTGCGCTGGCATTCTTGCTGGTGTTGGTGCTGCTGCTGCTGCTGCTGCTGGGGCTGGTGGGCTATTTGGTGTGCGCGTGACGCAACGTTCAACGTATAGCATACTGCCCCCAGCGTGCGGTGCTTCTTCTTGCACCTCTTGCCATTTGCCATGCGGTGGCAGTGTCTGCTTCTTGCCATCCGCCAGCCATCCACCAGATACAGATACACAGCCGCGAGTCTCGCGCTCTTCCACAGCTGCGACTCCTCTCTCCACCCCACGCTATGCGCTCTCAGCTCTCTTGCAGCGGCATGTGGACGGCCTTTGGGGGTTCGGTCGCTCTTCGCCCGATTCTCCGGCCGCAGTTTGAATTTCGCTTTTCGCTTTGAGTTGTGTCTCGTCCGGTTCGCTTTTTGGGTCAGGCCAGAGCGATTTCCACACACAAAAATTCCTAGGCCGCTGCCCCGAGATTCAGCCACATACAGATCCACGAATCCAAAGTAAAGTGTTTTTATTTCAGCTCCAATTCCAATTCCAGTTGCAGTTTCTTGGATTTTTAATTTTTTCATTTTTGATTTCAACTTTCAAGTGGCTTGAACAGAATAGCTCGAGAGTGTCGCGTCGGTCGCACGTTAGCACGGTACGATTAGTGGGTTAGTTAGATACGCGTAGTACTTACATATATGTACATATGTATGTAGGTACATACGTAGCTACGTATCTGAATCTGACGGATACCCACGTAACAGGCGGCAGTTCAAGTGTCGGTTTCCGCCTTTCGGAAAGTGCTCCCCGCGCCACCACAAAAGACATTAACGAATGCTAAACGTTGTTTATTGTATCTATCTATTCCACTCGATAAATCAAGCAATGTCAAGCGGAATCAGTTAATGCTGTCCTCCTTCCGCCTCCCTCCCAATCGGGCAGCGGGTCCGGCTGGTTCAATTAGCCCGGTCGGTGCCCGGTGCCCCTGCCCTTTCACAGCTTTTCAACATTAATTGACACAAGTGCATTAAAAACTACACGGTAAACTCTCTCTCTCTCTCTCTCTCTCTCTCTCTTTGAATTTCTTTCTCTCTGCCTCTTTGAATTTCTTTCTCTCTGCCTCCCTGGGTGCTGGGTCTCAGTCCGGTGCTCTGTGCTCTGGGCACTAGGTTCTGGTCCCTGCAATTATCAGTTTCAGTGCCTTTTCCCTTCCCCCACCGACGCATGGGGTCAGCCGATAAATCAGGAGTGATATGAACTGATTAGAAGGGGACGCGGACTCACATACGGTGCCTCACGTAGCTCTAGCTCTAGCTGTGGCTGTAACGCTTGTGTGTGTAATGACATGTATGACATAATTTCAAGATATTCCACTCGCATCACCCAAAACGAAAGAAAGAACTCTCTCTCTCTCTCTTTTATCTTTGCATGCCCTTTGCTCTGCTTGTGCTTCTGCCTCTTCCACCATCACAGATGCAGAGATGCTCTCTTTGTTGGCTGGCAAAGAGCGAGCGCCAGAGAGAGTGCCTCCGACATCAGGTGCTGGCGCCCGACGTGACCCCTCAACAAGTAATCGCTTGGCCCTCAGCCTGGATTCAATTTGTTTGGCGGGCCCAGAGAAACGGGCTGCAGCTGCAGCATTATGCTGCTGCTGCCATGAGTTCAGAAATGGCATTCTGCGACGCGGAAGGTGGGGAGGGTAGGGGTAGGGGGTGGACGACCCAATAACTAAACACCAATTCAACCATCAACAAACAACAAAAGCCGCATTAGATGGTTGCGTCAAGACGCGTCCAAACGCGTTTCCAGCTCCATTTCGTCAGGTCAACCTGTTGGCTTGTTTGGCTGTTGGTGGGCCATAGGGAGTGGTGGGGGGAGGGCTTCCTTTTGGCGACACACATTCGGAAACGGCTTGACCATGAATTCGATATTGAATGCAAAAGTCCCAAAACCAAAACCAAAACCATCGACGCTCGAAGAGAAACGTGGAAAGAAAACCTGATGGACGTGAAAAAAACCCAAGAGCTGTGCGTGCGTGTATGCCTGTACATATGCACATATAAGTGTGTGTGTGTGTGTCAGTGTTGTGTTCCTGTGTGTTTGTGTGTGAAATGCCGTAATAATTAATTGATCGACAAGTGCGGGGACTCGATTTGGTATGCGGGGCATCACCTGCCTCCGAAATCGATCATGATCATGACGCTGGGCCCGGGCCCGGGCCCTTACAGCACTCAAAGTCAGAGGCAGCGCAGTTACAGCAGCGCCGAAAGCATATTCACCTGTTGTTGTTGTTGTTATGCCCTTCCCGCGAGAGAGAGAGAAAGCGAGAGTATGCTGACTTTAGGCAGAAGTTTTGCGACACAGAGAAGAGAGAATCTTCTACCCTGTTCCTCCATACATCGACCAATCAACAGCGCATTTGCAGCATCATACTCGAATGTAAAACTAGCACGGCCTTTCTTTCTTGTTTTCGGCTGGACTGGTCCGGTCCGAGGCAGATTTCCCAACGCAGCGCAACGCAACGCAAAGCAAGGGAGTGGTGCCGAGCTGGTGGGCGGGGAACGGTCCATCTTGAGCGGTGAATAGGCCAAATCAAGACCCACGAAATACCCAAATCGGGCATCCACACCGTCAAAGACCCCTTTCGACCACCAATCACAATATAAATGTATGCAAAGAAATTTATATTATTAATTCGTAACCGGGCGACGCCAGCGCCAACGCCAGCGCCGCTAGGGCTGAAGCTGAATTTCAAGTCACCGCCAAAGCCAACGCCAATGCCAGCGTCGAAAGCCCGACTCTGCCAGCTGCGACTTTGTCTGCGACTTCGCATTTTGCTCTCTCTCTCTCTCTCTCTTGGCTCTCTGGGGCTAGCTTCACGCATATCACTCGCATTGAGTGAGCTTCGGGATTCTTATTATTTCGGATATATGTAAAGGGAAATCGCAGTTACACTCTGAACCCAGTGAAAGCCCGCAACTAAAACGTAAGACTTATTCTTATTTCGCACCATTGCAATGCATCTAAACAATTAAATCTCAACTCTTATTGTCAAGCGAGAGCAGAAGAGAGCACGCTGCTCGATTTCGCGCAACTGGCAGCGACGCCAGCGACGCCAGCGAAGACAGCGACGCCAGCGGCGACAGCACGCTACTGGGGTATGGGCACTGGGCATGTGGCTTTAATATTTCAATACTTTCTCGGCCGCGGACAGCGAAACAACAGAAATTGTGTCTTGTTTCAAGTCGGTTGCTCTGGCGATATATCAATATATCTCCGACATCCCGGACAAGTTAGTCGTGCTCCGCTAGTCGTTGTTGACGGTTTTGTGTCTCTCTCTCTGTGTCTCCCGGTACCGGATCCGCTGCTGTCCCGCCTCCGCTTTAGCGCGCGGCCGAAACAGGCCCACGTCCCTCCGTTCCGCCCGAATCGGGCAGTGTTTAACAGGACTCGGATGCAGCCTGCAACAAAGTGATAAGAACCAGAGCCCATGAGTGGAGTGTGTGCCGACGTTCCCCACAACAATCGCCCCACTAAATTTTACAACATTCCCGACGCGCCGTTCCTTAGTGCACCCACGGGCCCCAGAGGAGCGCCACAAGCCAATATTCGGCCAATTTCGGCCATCCGCTATCCGCTGTCCGCCGTCCGCCGACCGCCGACCGCAGTCCTGATCCCCATCAAAGTGCAGCCACTTCGAATCAAGGTAAATTCCCGTCACATTGCGCATCAGAAAAGCACAGACAGGCCATGTGAAAGGATCGCAAGCTGGAGGATGTGCTCTGCAAATTGCAATTTGTTGGTTCTGTGTTGCTCGGGACGTGCTGCTCCGCGTCGCAGCTCCTCAGACCTCGTGTTGTTCCATTTTCCGCATCCTTCTCCCCTCGTCTGACACAGTTTTCCTTAATGTTGGTAGCAACTTTTCGGTATATTCCATCCACTCCATAATCGTATGCACAAAATTTGACCCAACTTTCGCAATTTACATCGAATTAATTATGAATTAATTATCGCATTTGGGTTTCTCTCCGTGGAAGTGATTGAACCTTTTACTGGAATGCTAATTTATGTTGCTGGGGGAGCGGGGAAGCGCGCAGGCGGGGAAGCGGAATACGAATTAGTATGTGGCTGTGGCTGTGGCTGTGGCTGGGACAAGAGCCAAATAACTCTATAATTTCATGTGGCATTTGCGACGACCCGTCGTTGCACGGTGCATGTCCATGCCACAGCTGCTGGACAAAATGTCAAAGTTTGTTTTTATTGGCGTAAGCGGCTGCCGTCCAAGAGCTCTCTTGATCAGCGGCATCCACAACCGATTTCTTTATGCGTGCCAACGCCACTCCTGCCTCCAATCATTGTTGCCCAAGCAAAGGGTTGCCTTGCCGTTGCCTCATCTCAAATCCCACCTACTTTTGTGGACACCACCAAATTGAAGACGCCACAATTCACGGATAGTAAAAATCAATAGCAAATAGAAATGGAAAGGGTCAGCCCCAAACTCCTTCACGCGCGTCACACCTTCTTCCTGGCACGAATTGATGAGGTGGATGATGATCCCCACCTGGGGTACACCCTCGCCATTACCCAACCAGCCAGCAGTGACTGACATAATAGCTGCCACAAAGACATCAAACCCACAAACTAGAATGGCAACCATGTACAAATGTATGTACATATGTATGTACAAATGTATGTACAAATGTATGTACATATGTATGTACATATGTATGTACATATGTATGTACAAATGTATGTACATATGTATGTACAAATGTATGTACAAATGTATGTACATATGTACAACTACAACTACAGGGAGAAGCCAAGCGCCTTTTCGGCGTCATTCATGGCGTGGTGGGCGAGGATGAAACGCGTTTTCCCCCCCGACTGGGTTTCCCTTGCTTTTTTAGTATTTTGTGCTTCAGTTTTTGGGCTGGTGCCAGGGCGAGCCTTTGGGGGGTGCGTCGAGTGAGTCACGCGAGTCCGACGGAGCTCGTCGCTCGTGGCTCGTGGCACGGAGGGACTGCTCTCACGGTCGCGTTTTTCATTCAAGAATCCGCCTCTAGTCTCTGCGCAAGAGCAGAGGGAAGCACTGGGGACGCTGAAGAGAAACCGTAGCAATGGCTCGGAATGGAATCGAATCGAGGGTCCCAAAGAGTCGTCATCACGTGACGGTGTACGGGCCTAGGGGTGTAAGGGTGTAAGGGTGAAAGGGTGTAAGGGGCGTGCATGGGGTGTAAACGGGTTTGAGTGTGACAACGTGGCGCCGGCTAAACGGCGTGTTGCTGTCTGCTCCACGAATGGGCATGGGCATTGGTGTGGGCTAGGTTTGGGGGCTGGGACTGGAACTGGGGCTGGTGTCGTTTTGGGGTGTCGCCTTACATGCTCATGTGTGCATTGTTGCTTCATGGGCTTGGCTTTTGTGTGGGCTTACATGGGCACTACCAACGGCAGCAGCAGCGGCAGCAACAACGAAATCAGGTCAATGAAATAGCAATATTTGGCACGGCTTAAAGTCGCTGGCTGGCATCGCTTTCCGAGCCCTCTTCTAAATGAAGGTGAGCACACGATTACCAAGAGTTGGGCCCATACCCATACCCATACCCGTACCCCTCGACGCTACGCTCTCAAATCAGGCGAAGGCGAAACAAAGCCATTGCCAGACCTCCTCCTCCGCCTCTGCCGCCCACTCACTCGGTTCGTGCCATTTTTCTGCCCCGTCGTCTTCCATGTATTGTATTTTGTGTTGTCTCTCTGTTGACAGCGTTTTCCTTTGGCTGTTGGCTGTTGCCTGTTGGCTGTTGGCTGTTGTCTGTTTGGATGTCTTCTTTTTGTTTCGTTGCTTTGACTTTGGGTTAGTTTAAATTTGGCTTTTCGGTGGCAGTGGCTTAATTTGCTTTCTTGTGGTTGTCGTCGTTGTCGTGTTGTTGTTTGCCAAAGGTGTTTGTACTTGTATTTGATTTGCTTACTTGCTGACTTGGGCCGCCAGCCGCCAAGCCCATCAAATGGGCAAACATTTGTAGTTTCTGTTTGCCCTCTGGCTGTCGAGTAGTTTCAGACCGAGTGGATATGGCAGGATGATCAGCATTAGAAACCATTCTCCCCACAGAACAAAGAACACACACAAGCAGCAGTGACACTATTGAACACTCATTTGCTGCCACCGAGAATGAGGCATTGTATTGGCCCAGTATGCTGTGCCCTGTGCCCTGTGCCCTGTGCCCTGTGGCCTGTCGCTTTCATTAATTATAAATACTCTTATGCGTCCTATCCGGCAGCAGTCAGAGGCACCGAGAAGGACCGTTGCAGTGCCATTAGCCGATGCCCTTTCACAGTGCTCCCCGCTCTCCACACGGACACACACAATCATCGCCAGCCCCCTCCCCGCCCCACCATCAGTTCAAAGACGCCAACGAGCTCTATTATTAAACATTTACGATACACTTTTCTGACGTACTACGAGGCGTATGAGTAATGAGGCGTGGGACGAATGGGAGATGGGCAGAGAGAGTGGGAGAGAATGGCAGGTCTGAACACAATAGATTGCAGCCAAATAAGCCCTGCTATTCAGGGGTCTCGATAAGGAGCTTTACCTCTTCTGGCTAACACGAGAGGGTCTGTGACGAGACTGGGACGGGACTGCCAAGTGCACGCTGAGCTGTCCTTGAACTTTCATTCTGACTGGCTGACTCGCGCCACCTCCCTATTCGGCTCCGATACCGGCCATCGGAGATAAGGGGGGGCGGGGCCAAAGTCTACGGCGGTGTCGCAAATAAAGTGCCAAAACAAAAGACAAACCGAATCGAGAACGAGAACGAGAACGATCGACCGACTGCAAACAAGATGTAAATGTGCCGATCAAATGATGACCGAGCAGCTTTTGTTGGCTGTTGGTTTATTAACCTCATTCTGATTCCGATTCTGATTCCCATTCCCGTTCCCATTCCCGTTCCCATTTCCATTCCGCTGTCTCTGAGCCAAGCTCTACTGCTGTGCGGCATATTCTATATATGAATATGAATATGAATATATATTAAAGAACCTACAGATACGAGTATTTGTGCCAGTATCTGTGCCTGTTGAAAGTGGGCTGATAAGGAGTACAAATTGGCCAGCTACCTGTATGGGTATCAGTTTCGGTAAAGCTGTCTCTCGTCTATGGGTTATTTTACATAAATATGGGCTAGCTTATACATAAGTACGTACATATACATATATGTATATGTAAACGTGTGTTAATGAAATTAAAAATAAACAGTCGGACGGACGGTCCGAGAGCAATGCCACATCACGTGCTGGCAATGGCTAGGTCAACGCAGATTTTTATTTAGAACAAATGATGAATGTTTTGTCTCTCTTGCAGCTCGAGCAACCTGCACCGCATCCGCTCCGCACCGAATGCTCTGACCAGACCAACTCGCAGAACAAGACAGACGCAGGATACACTCAGCCACAGCCCCCACAACCCACAAGGATTGCACTAGCGCAGGCAGCCACCACTACACAGTAACACAATGGCCTTAATTATGAAATACATCGACACCGTAACCAGGTACCTGGACTCACATGGTGGTAAGTGCGGGGCTCTTTGCTAATTTGTCTAACCTTGATTTTGGGGGGAGCTTTGACCAAGAACCAACAACCAACAGCAGCAACAGCAACAGAGACTCTCCATGGCAGCTCTCACAGTTCTCTGCAAAGCCTGCAAAAGGTTTGGCAAACGATTAAATCATTTTTGACACCCGCTCTCTAATTGGCCAGAGAAGAGACTGGGGCCCCAGTACAAATGGACTGCCTACATATCAATCTATGTGTTTGGATGGAGGCAGATACTCGTAAATACATATGGATGTGGTCCCACATTGATGTGGCACTCGCTCCCCACAAAGTTCACATATTTCATTCACATTTGGACCATTGAGGGCCGCATGGAGAAATACATATATTGTGTGCAAATATGAGTATATGTTGATTCAACACGATAACAGGAGTGATACCGTGTGCATATGTATGTACATATATGGTATGATACCAAGAACTAGTTTTGGGCGAGGTGAGTCCGTGTCCCTGCAGTTCTTATCGCGATATTCGATTTCTCATTTCGAATTAGAAGAGAGGCCATTAAATGGTCGCTGTTATGCCAAGGCGAAATCGATTTATGGGCCACGAAATTTCACAGAGACTTTCCATGGCATTTCTTTGCACGACTCTCCCCCCATTTTGATTATAAAGTTGCATTTTTTGGGGGTGTTGAATTTCCCGCACAAGTCAAATGAAATCACAGAAGTTTCAGTATCTCAATAGTTGTTTACAATTGTTATTAATTGATGATAATTCCCTCCGTCTTGGCCATCTTTGCATAAACAAATTGCCCAACTAATTGCCTTCGAAGTAAATTGAAAATTATGGCATTTAGCGGTGCTTCGAATGTGAAATTCGGGCATAGACCCTGCAGACACAGATACAGAGACAGATGCAGGCACTGATTGCGATGGAATTGGAATTGCGGCCGCAATTAAGAGTGTTAAGAGAGTGCACGTGTGCCCGTCCAGCGGCCAATGCTAATGGGATGTGGGAATGATAAGAGCACGGCGAGCGCTTATCTAACAGACGCCTGTAACTGTTGTTTTGCAGCTTTGATGCGTTGCTGCGTTGCTGCTTTGCTGTTGTGGTGTTGTGGTGTTGTGCAAGAGACAGCATCCGAGAGCCAATTTGCACATTGCCAGGGAACTGACTACTAAGTCCATTTTATTCCCTTTCGTAGACTCAAGGACAAAGGACTGGCCCATGATGTCATCCCCGTTTCCCACACTGGCTGTGTGCCTCACATACGTCTACCTGGTCAAGGTAGGTACCTGGGAGTTCCCTCTCCATTCTGAGTGCAGTCTGCCGACTCAACAGGTGTCCACTTGAGGCCACTTGAGTCCACTTGAGTCTGCGGATTTGGGTCAGCTAATCGGCCGCAGTAATCTGGAGTGCCAGTTCCACCTGGTCGCGTGGTCGCGTGGTCGCGTGGTTGCGGCTGAACGATAAGCGAGCAAGTGGGCTGGCCAATACGCCAATACGCGGCATATACGCAATTTCGTATGTAAATCGATGATGTGAAACTCTCGTTCGCAGGTGCTGGGACCGCGGTTAATGGAGAATCGAAAGCCCCTGCATCTCCAGAACACACTAGTCCTC
The DNA here is from genome assembly GCF_008121235.1 of Drosophila subobscura. NCBI lineage: Eukaryota > Metazoa > Arthropoda > Insecta > Diptera > Drosophilidae > Drosophila > Drosophila subobscura. The sequence continues at coordinate 1,113,335 of NC_048533.1, read as the reverse complement.
TACAATGCCATACAGGTTGTGTTCAGCGCGTGGCTATTCTACGAGGTAGGTACTCGCCCCCAACCACCATCCATCCCCCACCATAACAATCCCAACAGCCACATCCTCCACATCGCCTTGCGTCGTCGTCGTCGTCGTCGTCGTCGTCGTCGTCGTCGTCGTCGTCGTCGTTGTTGGCTGGAACCGAACCGGAGGAGCATCTACGGAGCGGAAAATGGAGAAAATGCTTGGCGCTTGCTATAATTTGTTCATATTTTGCCTTACTTTATGACATTTTCTGTTTTCTCTTTCCTTTCCTTTCCTTTTTGCAATTGATTTCTTTGTTCCAGTGCTTAATGGGCGGCTGGTGGGGCGCGTACAGCTTCCGCTGCCAGCCGGTGGACTACACAGATAGTGCCACATCCCGGAGAGTAAGTGTCCCGAAAGCCAATCCCCTCTTGCGTATAAATGTGTGCAGGCTCAGTCTCAGTCTCCCACAATTCCCAGTATCCCAGATACTGGGCTTAGGCTTAGCCCTGGCCCACCCGTTCAGAACAATCTGTAGGCCCACCACCCCACGATTCGCTCAGTTGTTCACGCATACCGTTCTACGTTTAGATCTGCATACATGACAATCCACGGCATTCCAGCACAGTACATTGCTTTGATTAAACCGCATTTTACGAGGCAGCGACTAAAAGCCAACGCTTCTTGGAGTATCTATCAATAACCCCCAGCAATGCTTCGCCTCGTTGTTCCTACCCTCCATTATTATTATTATTATTATTATTATTATTATTTTTCATTGCTACTAAGTGTACAATATTACAATATTACCATCCAAGGCACATTTAACTCTCTCGCAGCTGTGCTGTGCCGCTGGCTTTGACTAATCCCCAGGCGAGTGTTCGTTCGTTCTAATGTCGTACTGTCGGTGCCACTACCAGTTGCCAGTTGCCAGTTGCCAGTTACCAGTTGCCAGTCTGTGTGCCAGCAACAGAATGAAATGAAATGAATTGTTTGGCACATATGTACATAAATGGTAGAACACACCGAAAAACTCAAATAGATGGTGAATAACTTCGCTTCGATTAATCATATGTAGTTGCGCTTTTTATTTAAGTTATATTATGATCTAAGTAATTTCTTACTCATACTAACCCACGCACCCGCCTCCGATATACAATGCACATGTGTAAATACCCAGAGTGAGTAATCCAACAAACCACAAGCAGGGAGCCCTCCCTGGAGGACAGCGACACGACCAGAACAGCGACTGCGATTGCGACTGCGACTGCGATTGCATCCACCATCCACCATCCACCAATGACTTCAAGAATGAGCTCATGAGGGGCTCATCCGGTCGCAGATCGTACGATATAAACGTGAAATTTTGTGCTCTACATTTGCAGATAGGCATTTCCGGTTGGCTAACTGGACATTATAGCTTCCGATGTCAGCCAGTCGACTATAGTAATAATCCTAGAACGTTAAGGGTATGTGTTAACCTCACCACGAGCCGTAAGATAACGATAATGATAACGATAACAATAGCGATAGCGATAGCGATAGCTGTAGCGATTGCCCATGCACCCGTAGCGATAAGCATTCTAATTATTTAATTCGCCTTGGTTTGTGTGCGTGAAAATGGGCATTACATCATACATAAATAGACATATGTACATACATACATACATAAACACTCGTACGTACATATGTACATATGTATACACAAACCCTCTTGGAGTCTGGCTGCTATGGCACACAATGATAATGTGCACATCATTTATGGAATGGTTGGGTTAACGGACTACATTCTAGATACATACATACATACATACATAATAATCTAAGTAAAACTAATTCTAACAGCGACTACACTGAGATCCTAACCCCGCCAACGTCCACAGATTGTAGCATGTGTATGCCGTACATAACTGATAACTGTCCTCGTGTTTCCCCACTGTCACTAAACCCAAAGATTCAAGGCCCCGCCCCCTCCAGACATGGATATATGTAACTCTAACCTATCCGATCTAGGCTGATCTGAACAGCCACACTATTCTCCACACTTCTAGTCAACTAAAATAAATCAAGGGAATCAAACGAAAGGATTAATTAATTGAATACCCACCTGTTTCGTTTGATATTTTCGAGCAGAGGTGTCTACACAATTTCTATTTATGTATACCTTCAATCTTATGGAATCTCTCACTCTCACTCTATCTCTATCTCCCTCTCTCTCTTTCTCTTTCTCTCTCTCCTCTCTCTGCCCTGAAGAGTCTGCATGAATGTTTGATCTTGATTTGATTTGAGTTGAATAAGCTTTACGAGTAACAGTATCGAAGAAGTAATCATTAATGAAATGAGCTGCGAATGTGCTGCGTGTAGACCTGTTGTCGGTTGGATCGACACGTGTGTATACCCCATGCCAAACACAATCGCTATCCCTATCCTTGGAAGAGAGTTGAATTCCCTTCCGTCGAGACCATCCGTTTCTATAGAGACTTGACTACCCTTGAGGAGTTCTCTACAATGCATAGGGATAGGAGTATGGTTAGGGGCATACTCAAAATTAGATACATGAATGCCAAAAACCACTGAGAGACAAATACAAGCACCAACTGGGGAAAGAAAACAATGCTAATCCGTACATAACTTTCTTCCCTCGCTTCCTGCGTCTGTTTCGTTTCGTTTCGTGTCGTTTCGTTTCGTTTGGTGGAATCAGATGGTCCATGCCTGCTGGTGGTACTACTTCTCAAAGTTCACAGAGTTCATGGATACGGTGAGTGACAGATTAAAGCTCGACCGACTCTCACGAATCAACGCGCTCTGGCTGTTTTTTTTGTGTCGCCACAGATTTTCTTCGTGCTGCGCAAGAAGACCAGCCAGGTGACGACACTGCACGTGATCCATCACGGCTGCATGCCCATGTCGGTCTGGTTCGGCGTGAAATTCACTCCAGGTGAGTGTACGCGCAAATATGAATCCATCGACTGCTCCGGCTGACCCAATCCCCACCCAATCCCCACCCAATCCCCATCCAATTGCCATCCCCCAGGCGGCCACAGCACCTTCTTCGGACTGCTCAACACATTCGTGCACATCGTGATGTACACCTACTACATGTTCTCGGCCATGGGTCCCCAGTACCAGAAGTACCTCTGGTGGAAGAAGTATCTGACCACCTTGCAGATGGTACGTTCTTCATCATGGACATATGTACAGAGGTGGATATCTATACATGTATAACTCTCTCTTCCGCTTTCTCCCTGCAGGTCCAGTTCATTCTGATCATGGTGCACGCCTTCCAGCTCCTCTTCATTGACTGCAACTACCCGAAGGCGTTCGTCTGGTGGATCGGCATGCACGCTGTCATGTTCTTCTTCCTCTTCAACGAGTTCTACAAGGCAGCCTACAGGAACCGCCTAATGGTGAGTCCGAATAAGTATATCCGGAACTGAATGTTCCCCACCCACTGCCCCGACGAAGCACTTTCCAACACTTTCTCACGTTAATGGTCCTAACGGGCCACCGTTTATCGCTGACCAAGATCAGCTGAAAACCACAAAGAAAGACCAGGCCCCATTATTATCTATTGGACATTATTATCTTGTGGGCTCGCACTTCCCACGTTGCCCCGAAGCGTACGAGTATTTCAAGACCGCAATTAAGGCGGCGTGTCGCAAAGGGACTTGGAGCTCTCTGTGGCTCAGTGACGCGACCAAAAACAAAGCGTTCCAGATTCCGGTCTGTGTTAATGAAAATGAAAACGAAAACGAATACGAATACGAAAAACCATCCAAAAGCAGGCAGAGTGGGGCAAGAGCGTTGCCGCTTATATCATCGCCAGCGCTGCACCTTGCGGACTTCTCTGTCCGCTGTCCGCTGTCCGCTGTCCGTCGTTCGCCTATTGCATATGCGCCAGAGATGCTGTGGTCCAAATTCATTAACGAGATTTCGACAAGTGGGTATCTCGGGGACTCATTTGGGACTCAGTGTTGTGTTGGGTTCAAAGCACAAAGCACAGAGCACAAAGCGAAAATATGGTACAAAAGCGCCGAAACGAAGCCGTTTAACGATCGATTATAGCGCGGCAGCATCCACTGTGCGTGGCACAAGTGAAAGTTGAACGGAGGAGCCACCACAGCAACGGGAAAGACAAGAAAACAAACACAGACTCGGACTCGGCTTGGAATCGGAATCGGACTCGGACTACGACTTCGAATCAGACTTGGACTTGAACCAGCGTTGCATAACGATGGCTGTGGTGCTTTGATGATGTGATGCTGTGGTTCACGTCGCTGGGCCAAGGGGAGGAGGACTGGGGACTGGGGACTGGGGACGACATGCGTAGTCGTAGTCGCAATCGGTGAAATCGGGTGCCCCCACAACGATTCTTGTTAAACCTTTTCGTTTTTGTGTGTGCTTCTTCCAGAAAAAGAATGCGTTGCTGGCCAACGGACACGCCAAGCCGAACGGCTACTGCAAGAGTATCAATGCCCATGATGACCTGGCCATGCCCCAGCCGACGGCCGCGACAGTGACACCGGTGTCGAAGGCCAACGGCAGCGTGGCGCCCCTCACCAACGGCCATGCGAATGGGCTGAGCAACGGTTACGGCAAGCAGCTGGCCAACGGCAATGCGCCGGCGATGACGACGACGCAGAACGGCAGTGGCCACAAGGGAGGGGCAGGACCCAACGGCCTGCTGACAAACGGATACGCCACCAAGCTGCTGGACGACGCTTCCCAGGACCTGAAGCAGCGGAAGACGCAGAAATAATATCGGGGCAAAGCGGGGCGGCGCCAGCACAGAGCCTAGGACAGGGCACAGTCCTGGCAGCAGCGCTGGGAGCTACCCTCGGAACGGGGCAGGGGGGAGGGGGAGCTCCACAAGTCATTACCACTTCATACGTCACACGTCGCGTCACGTCACTTTCTCCCATTCTCATCCACACACAAATACAAATAAAACCACCCCACACACCTGGACACATTCTGGAGCAATGTCTCGAGCAATGGAAAAACTCCCAAAAGTCTGCCTATGGACATGTTTGACTTATACGTATACGTATACGCATACGGACAGGTATTCTCCAGTCAACACTCAACATTCACCCCAACCCACCCCACGGACACACGGGCATGCTGAGAGTATGCGGCCAGGCATACCTATTTATGCATCCCATAATCAAATGTATAGGAAAAATCAGACAGATCCCGCACTTATGCATACATACAATACATGCGAGTATGTACAATACATACAAACAATATTTTGTTGCTTCTTTTCTTTTAAACACACACACACACACACACACATACTTTAGTTGTACAAAGCTTTCTACATATTAGAAGTACAGAAGACCCATGAGAAGAATTGTATAAAACTCGGAGGAATCAACAACAAAAGGAAGGAACCAAACGGAAGCCCTGCGCGTAAACAATTTATAAACTAAAAGCAACATTCAAGTTTAATAAATTGTATTTGTGTGTGTGGAGGAACATGGAATTCAACTATTTAAGGCTAGAATTTAAATTATATTATATATACACACACACAAACACAAAACACACACACGCATCCGCAAGGAAAAACAAAACAAAAACACACACACATACACACTTATAAAGAAAAAGAATAATAACTAAAAACGAGAAGAAGAGAGTGTTTGCTGGTGTCGCAGTCAACGACGAGTTTTGTAAATGTATAGATCAGAAAACAAGTGTAATTTAACTCTAGGCACAATAATTGTTACAAATAAAAGTCAAGCAAAATAGCCAACCACTATTTAAGTCAAGCAGAACCAAAACCCAAACCCAAACCCGAACCCAAACCCGAACCAGAAACCACGCCCCACTAAAGCATACCCGAGTATTGAGGGATTTAATTGGGCCAAAGTAAAACCGAGAGATCGAGTACGAAGTACGTACCGAGTGTAAAAGAAAGAATCGAAGACTACCCCCACATAATGTTTCACTATTTTCTGATAAATAAATGATGCCGATGAGCGAAACGATCGATTGGTGAGAGAGATCGGAGATCGGAAGCAGAACATGCTCTGGCATTGGCACATGGGTGGTATTAGATCGATTTACACAACAAATTAGACTGTAAGTCCGGCACACACACACACCACACACAATCCAGGCCCTAACATGCGAGTATTCGAGACATTTTATAATCGAGAAACAGAAACCCATTTTTGTGGAGCATTTACGAGTATGTGAAAAGCACCTGTCCCATCCCCTGCACCCATGTAATTATTATTATACAAAAAACCAGAAACAGAAACCAACCACATTACGAAACAAACGTAAGAACAACATAGAAAATTAGGCGAAAACGGAGTGGAGCATTTTTTCAATAAAAAAACTAAACAAAATATTCTTTTCATTTGTCTTTGCATTTGCTGGAGTCCATGTAGACTTGAAGGATTTAGGGTTTAGGCGTTCAATACAGTTTTATTAACATTTATGTTTAATTTGGATGCGTTAGATTTTACATGTGTGCCCCCCTCCTCCCACCCGCCTCCTCGCTGTACGCGGCAGAAACGTATGGGCGGCCACCGTGGGGGTAGGGGGAGGGGGAGGCGCGCTAATATACTTAGAACTTAGAGCTAAACTTGTTGGCTACGAGCTAGGCGTGTGTTAAGCTGTCCATAAATGATAGGAAGAATTAGAAATACAAGTACAAGTAGAAGTAGAATTAGAGGCTAAAACATAGACGTTATCTAAGTGGTAGGCAATTGTACGATTCTACGTGACAAGTAAAACATTTTCAGGATCATCTTTTGAATGTAAACTATACAGAGAAGTGTTTAATATGGCTGTTCAACTGTTGATGGGATGGGTGTTGCCACTGTGTTGCCAGCCATCGTGGGGCGAGAAGGGAAGAAGATGAGTACTTGCTCGGCAACTGTTGCGGCTCCTGGTGCTTCTGCTTCTGCTGTTGCTGCTGGCGCATAGGTGTACAGGAGAGTAAAGTACCACGCAGCTGACGATGTACACGCGTGGGCATGGATTATAATTGTGGATTGGAGATTTTAAAAACACTTTGGACTCAGTTACGACGCGCCCGACGGCGTGCGTTGCCCGCAAAGGCATTGTGCGCACCCGGATGCTGGCCGCTGTACAAATTGTCCAAGAACTCGTGCAGCGTGGCCTCGCTGGAAGAGGGGCCAGTTATCATTTAAATGCTTTGGATTCGGGCTATTCCAGGGTGCTGCTTACCTAACGCCGCTGACTCCAACGCCGGGATGGTGCGCACCACGATCGTGGTGCGGGTGCGGGTGCGGGTGCGGGTGTGGGTGCTGTTGCTGCTGCTGAGGGTGGTGGTGTGGCTGCGGCTGTTGCGATGGCGGTTGCTGCTGGGCCCCGCGAACTATGCGATACTGAACCATATGCGAATTGGGCTCCAAGTGGGACAGGGCACCCTTTTGGCAATTGGCCCACTCTGTTATGTCGTACACCTTGCCATCCATCAGAGCCAAATATTTCCATCGCAGACCCATCATGCTGGTCTCGGCCCAGATATCCCCCTGGTATCCCCAAGAAACACACACACAAAATAAAGTTGCTGCCACAAATATTTGCCACTCGGCGGAGGGATTTCGGAGGGATACTTACATCCTTGGCAGAGTGACGTATCTTACAGGAGGCACATTCGCGAGCCGCATAGTGAGGACGTTCGGTTAGTTTGCGAGGGTGGCGCTGGGCACAGGTGCTGCATCTACATACACAAATACAGGAGGGGGGTTCGTAATGACAAGAGTCAAAACAATTTATCGTTCTATCGTTTTCTTACCTTATAGTGTTGGCTGCCTCAGCCATTTTGGTTTGCAGTTGCGACAGCAGATCATGCAGCTCCGTCCAGGCCTTCTCGGCGTGCAGAGTTTCAGCGATGCTTTGGTCATAGAGAAGGCGGTTCTCCTGGACAAATAAACTTAGTTTAATATCATCAGGGTGGGATTTAGTGGTTTGCAAACAGTACCGGTTCCCCGATCAATTCAAATGCTCGCTGCAGCACCTTGAAGGCCTCCTCCGCGCCAGCCTGTTTGTTTTTATCCGGATGCACCAGCACGGCAATTTTCTTGTAATGCTTACGGATCTGCTCCTGGGAGCTGTCTGGCGGCACTCCCAATATGCTGCAACAAAGGAAAATTGTGTTAAGGGCAAAGTGTTCTGCTGGCTGCTACAACTTTTTACTGTGGCTCACCTGTATGCATCTTTTCCTTTACAATTAAGCAGCGAGTACATCGCTTCCTCGCCTGTCTGTGGCAGGCGCCCCGTCTTGAACGATTCGGAGGTGGATTCAGGTGGTTTTCGTTTGTAGAATCGCCTCCAAAAGGCCCAACGCGAGGTCTTGGCGAAACGGGCATCGAAACGTCGCCAGTAGTTGCGCAACCAGATGCTCGGCTTGCCGGAATTCTGCTTTAGCTCCTTGTGCAGCTGCCGCGCATAGGCCAGCCCGGCCACATAAGCCACTGCCAACCGATCATAGGCCATGCTGAAGCCCAGCACAACAATGTCGTAGACCAGGTAGAACAGCCAGGTGAGCAATTTCAGAGTGTAAATCCACCAAGTGTGCAGAATTCGCTTCGCCAGCTCATAGTTCCTGTTGCTAGACAAGCTGCTGGCATGGGAGGGCGAGTTGGAGGAGGAGTAGGCGGCGTTGCTTCGATTCCGCTTCGAGGAGTACGAATAGCCAGCGCTGTTATTTGAGTTCAGATTCATATTCGAGGAGGAATATCGTTTGGACGAAGAGGAACTAACATTGTTGTTGTTTGTGTTGTTGCTGTTGCTGTTGCTGTTGCTACTGCCCGAATTTGGTGTTGTTGAGGCAGTGGAGTTCGACTGATTTGCATTGGCGTTGCCTTTGCTGCTATTGCTGCTCGGCTTGCGGGACGAAAGGCCTGGATTGATGGCAGGATTTGTTGTTGAATTGCTGTTGTTTGTGTGGTTCTGGGCGCTGCCGATGCCATTGTCGTTGCTGGCGGGAATCGATGAGGTGGTTGTCTTTTGCTCATTAGCCCTAACGTTGCTCCTCGGCTGCAAGGGCCGCTTCTTCTCCTGCTGGTTGGTGGCTTTATTCGTTTTGATCTGAGCGGGCTGCAGCGTTGCAGCCTGCTGTGGCTGTGTCTGTGGCTGGATCTGTGGCTGCTGCTGTTGTTGCTGTTGCTTTAGCTGCCCCGCGTGATTTGACTGTCCTCGCTTCTTTCCACGGTTGCCATGCGCATGGCCAGCATTCGGGGCGAGCACAAGCGGCGTATCCTTTGCATCATGCAGTGGAGAACGTTTCGCCGTACGCAACTCCCGACCTCCGACGCCCTCCTCTTTACCCTGCCGTCGCTGCTGCTGCTGCTGCTGCTGTTGACTTGCATAGTCAAATCCGTTAGCTGCACGCGTCTCGCCGCTTGCGCCGCTCGACTGTGTGCCCTTGCTGAGGACATCCGAGTACGACATCGGCATGGGCTTAACCTCGGCAACTATGCGCTTCTTGCCATCGGGCTGACCAGCCACCACAATAGGCGACTTGTTGATGCTGCCAGTTGTTGAGATGCTTTCAGTGGCCAGAGGCAATACTTTCAACGACTTGGCGGTCTTTGCGTTCGTCGGCAGAGGGCTTAGGGGCTTGCTCAATTGCTCCTTCTGCGGCTGCTGCTTGGGCTGCTGCTGGGGCTGCTGCTGTGGCTGCTGCTGCGTGGCCTGCGATTGCTGCTGATGGTGTGCAGGCGGCTGCGGCTGGTCCATCTGGCTGGTGGCGTTTTCATTAATCTCGTCCCCGAATTGTATGTAGCTTCCTCCTGTCAGATTAGGCGACCAGTTGTTCACCAGGTTATTGATGAGCAGATTTGCACTACTTGGGGGATGGAGGACTTGCGGAGGAGGGGGCGGAGGTGGTTGTGGATTAATATGGGAGTGGGTCTTGGTCGGCTGAGGCTGGAGCTGTGATGGTTGAGGCTGGGTTGCCGCAGCTCCGACAATATTCATCTCGGGCTTCGGCAGCAACGGACCGGCGGCGAAGAGTTCATAAAGAGGTGTTGGCTGGGGGGGTGTCGGTGGTGGGCCTTGGTGATGTGGATGCTGGTGGTTCAGTGATGCCATGTTGATATGCGTGAAGTGGGGAGCGGTGCCATCGTTGACGGGATTCTCGGGACAGTGATACACTTTGAGAAAGTTCCCATGCCCGACGGGCAGGACCGAGTATGTCTCGGGCTGTCCAGGCTGCCCCGAATACGCCAGGTTATACAGATATTCATTATACACATGTGGAGGCTGCGGTGGTGGCTGCGGCTGCGGCTGTTGCTGCTGGAGATGCGGTGGATACGGGCCACCCAAGTGCGGAGGTGGCTGTGTCCACATCATGGGTCCGGGGGGAGCTTGACCATGTTGCTGATGCAGCAGAAAGTTTTGATGCTGATGCTGCTGCTGTTGTTGTTGATGGGCCAAATAATTCGCCATTTCCTCCGTGTGCGGCAAAATATGATAGGAGGCAGGCTCACTGCCCCCACCAATCTCATCCCCGCGGTCATCCTGACGTGTCGCCATATCCCGCGACGTAAACGCAGAAGCGTGCTCTCGAGCCTGTGCTTTTTTCACACACTCAGCTTTGCGCTCGCCTATTGGAATTTCATTCGTCTACGCGTGCCCTTCGCCTGAAGAAACATTTACGCGCTACTGCACTCCCAGTGAGGGACGAGTTCTGAGGCATCCAAACAATCAATAAATGTGCTGATAGCTGATATGATGTGCCTTTGCAACGTTTCAAATCGCAAAAATAATGTCCAACGCGTTTGAGAGTGTGAGTGTTTTTTTTATGTTTAAGGCCAATGGCCAATTCGGGTACAGCACAAGACACGACACGGGAAAAAGAAAAAACCATACCATTGTGAATTGGCAATTTGGACCTTTTAGGGTTGTCAAATATTTAAAAGCTATCGAATCGGTTCTTCAAAATGTATTAATTTTATACATGTATAGATATATTTTGGTTGTTTATATGTAGTTGTTTTAATTTAATTCCGCAGGCTGTTCCTAACAGTTCCCTGCTATCCCTCTATTCACAACAAGTGTAATGTTTTTAAGAACATCATAACCGTTGTTAAAAAATCTAAAACTATTAACAACAAATATCAATATATGTATGAATATTTTGGCAGACAAAGTGCATTATGCGAATATATTTTTATTTTTAAAGAATATCGATAAATTGCTTTTATCTGATAACTCTGTCAACCCTATGCAAGGCGCATTGACCAGCGAGATGACGTCTTCACAGCGTAGAAATATATATGTTGGCGAGAAAATTTGTTGTAAAACCTAGGCATTTTTGTGTTGATTACTTACGGAAATTATGAACTGCACCATATCACTATTTACCATGTCTTTCGTATCCGACCTAATCACCTCAATTGTAAATTCGCCTTGACTCACTATCGAGAGACTATCGCTGACCAGTGCATATTAATATTTCGATAAGCCATAGCGATAGTCTCCTTATATCATCTTTGAATGTACCGTAGTGAGTGTTTTTTTTATCGCAAAGCAGTGTGACCGCGGACCGCGGAACTCTCAATGAAGTCAGACCAGCAGAAATATACTGAAATATACCTTTCCATTTTCAAAATATACCGACGACCATAATGAACTTAACCCATTTAACTCCGATCTTCTAAACATTTGAACGCCTTGAGTTCAATGGGAATGTAATGCTGTTTGTAAATGTTACTTGCAGCCCCCATCCTTCCTCATTACTTACAAAAATTATGGGTCACTGTATCCTACAATTTATTTTTTCTAACATTTTTCAGGTGATCTACAGTGATCTACAATTTGATAATCGTTATCGGTCCTTTCTGAGTATCATATGCCACGCCTTGATTTTCTATTTAATATTACTAGATGGCTAGGACTCAGCCCAGAAACTAGTGAAACCAGAATTTTCGGTTAATTGTGTTTTTATTTATTTATTTTTTTATTTATTAATTATATTCATTTTTTAAATTTACAAATTAGGGTGCAATTTACTATATAGTTGCTTTATGTGCATGTGCACCCTAATTTGTAAATGTAAAAAATGAATATATCGCTTATAAAATCAGGGAGAAGATCCGTCAAGCCCAATACCTAAGGAAGGTAGAAATCCATTTCATACCCGGCCACGCAAACATTCCTCAGAACACTGCAGTAGATTCATCAGCCAAAGAAGCACAGACTGGGAAAATATACAGTCGTTAAATGCAATCTTAAAGATGCAATATGTGAGAAACACCGAATACTGAAAGAAGAATGGGAGAGAGAGTGTGCCGAGTTTGCCAGCGTTAAACGCACAGGATACTGCTCACTTTTTCCCTCTACCTTAACAAAACCATGGTTCCTAAATAGAAAAATAAAAGCCATTGACGCTAAAAGGATCAATAGACTTCTTAGCGGCAGTGCATTTGATAGGCACACATTTTATAGTAACATTAGTGATACTTGCGATACTATCGATGACGCATCGCATATAATATTTAATTGTACCAAGTACAACACAACAAGACTAAGCTACCCATCGCTAAGGAAATATAATAAATTCTTCGAAAAAGAACAAATTAGCTCATACTAAACATTAATCGAGTTCATCGACAAAATTTGAGTAAAACTGTAACAAGTTACATATCTCGACGTGGCGATTTCCACATTGTAAAGGCGGGCGGCCAAATAATCCCCCTCTACCCCAACATAAAACCTCAAAAAAAAAAAAATAATAATAAAAAATGAATATAAATAATAAATAAACATATTATGTGCGTAAGGCAACCGCTCGTGACCGTGGTGCGTTGTGGACTCCACAGCTATGCCAGCGGACTGAAGTTGCAGCAACTTTTGGCGAAGTCTACACAAAACTTGGACGATTTCGCTGAATTTCGCAATTACATTGTTCTCCAGGAGCACGATCCTGTATACACAATAGGCATTCGGACCAAGAACTATACAAAAGAGGACGAAGATCGGCTGCGAAAATTGGGAGCAGAGTTCCATCGTACGGATCGTGGGGGTTTGATCACTTTCCATGGGCCTGGCCAGCTGGTCGCGTACCCCATACTACACCTGCGGCAATTCAAGCCGAGCATCCGCTGGTATGTAGCCTCCCTGGAGCGCACGGTGATAGAGACATGTCGGCAGCTTGGTATTCCAGATGCTACGACTACCCAGGACACAGGCATTTGGGTGGGCGACCACAAGATTTGTGCCATTGGCGTGCACGGCTCTCGTTATGTCACCACCCATGGAATTGGCTTGAATTGCTGCACTGATCTGAAATGGTTTGAACACATCATCCCCTGTGGTATCGAGGGCAAAGGTGTCACCTCTCTCAGCAAACAGCTCGGCAGGCATATCGGCATCCCGGAGGCCACTAACGCCTTTCTCAGCAGTTTTGCCAACATTTTCAAGTGTCGTCTAGCGGAGCAGGCAGATGCAGTGACACGGGACATAAAATAGCAGATTGTGATACAAATAAAAAAGAAAAAATATCTCATAAATGTTTATTCAACGTAAAAATGAGCTTTGGCTGCTAGGCGAAACGGGCCTTGTTCAAGTCACATTTCTTCGCGCGTGCGTCAGTGGGAATCTTTCCCCGGCTGGCCATTTCCAGGCGTCCGAGCTCGCGTAGTTCTGATTTGCGCATTCGGCGATCCTTGCGAGACTCCAGAGCGTTGTTGAAGTAGCGATCCCTGAAGTCCTCCGAGGGCGTATTTACAAACGTTGTTCGGGACTCCGAAGCCTCTGAATGGCTGTACTCCGAAATCTTTTCATATGTTAGTAGGCGACGGGAAGTGTTGCCAGTTAAGGGCTGCTCGGAGTTGGCCACCAGCCGCAAGTGCTTGTGATGTGGCAGCATTTCCTCATCATAGTCCTCTCTGCGTGGGCGACGTGAATGATTTAGTTTGGCCAATCTATCTATTCAATGATCTTACCGATGGAAGGGAAGCCAGCACACGAGGCGTCCTCCTAGTTTCAGGTGCTTTGCAGAAAACTCGAGCAAATCGCAGTACAAGCTCTGCAGCGAGTAGTGCGAAGTGGACGGATAGTGGATCATGTCCTCACTGCGTGTGTCCTCTTTCGCACTCTTTTTTGTTTCCACCTTTTCCGTTGCCTCGCGAATTCCGTATGGAGCTAAAACATAGTACATATTTAAGTTTAGCTAGATGCTAGGCGACATTTTGCATAATCTCTACCTACGATCGGTTATAATGCTATCGAATGAAAGGCGGGGATGCCAGAGAGGATTCGAGAAATCGGCTACTAACACATCCATGTAGCGATCCGCACACCCATATTGCTTTAAGTTCGCTCGAATGCTCTCGTCCTTCTCTCGAACCCTTTGGGATATGCGGCTGGGCCGGCATTGCGCATGCACCATCATGTAGTCAATGTCAGCTCCCAGGACATACCCCCCGAACTTGGCCGCGCTTACCAGCAGTGAGCCCGTACCGACGAAAGGATCAAACACCAAGTCGCCGTCCCGAACCATAGCCTGGTTGGCCATAAGCAGACTTAGCTGCGCATCCATGCTGGTGTTCCCGATGAATTTGCGCTTCTTCAAAGAGAGATCTTTGATCAAATGTCGCTGACCCTGGGCCAGAAGACGTCCAAAAAGAATGTCCTCGGGAACGGGGGGCACTGCTTTTGGATCCAAGCCCCAAAATTCGAGGTACCACCACTCAACCAGAGGGTTTTTCAGATCGACAGCGCCTTCGATGGGTAAGTAGTCCATCGTCTCAATCTTCTCAACCTTTTCCCGCTGGCTAAAGTGCTTATTGTAGGTCTCGACAGTGATTTTAAAGCTACTATCGCTACTGAAGTGTCGCGCAAGCTCCTTCTGGTGCGTATCCACGTGAGAGCGAAGTCTGTTGTGAAAATCTGGCAGGGTATTTGCGTAGGAATATAGCTCGAATATAGCACGCAGGGCAACGGAGCGGGAGGCATACTGCAAGGCAGTCTTTTCGCTGGGAAACTCCACTATCCAGAACGGTTTCTGCCAATATAAAAGTCATTTAAATAAACGGACAGGCAATTGTGTGTTCTCCATCAACTCACCAACAGCTGTTGAGACACTAGTCGAAACTGAAGGCCAAACATTTTAGCAAGTGACTCGAACTCTGATATTCTGAAATTTACATGCTCCTGTGCAAACCATAGTATGCATTTAAAAGCCATGTTTAACATTAAATTCAACTTGATTAGGATGATTAAGACTGTTCATATTGCGATATGGATGATATTTTTAATTTGTGTACGATAGTATCGTTTAGTTGTATACTTTTCAATATATTTTGATGTCGAAATAGAGTTTCCGGTATATTTTTAGGGCCTGTCTCCTGCACTCCGGAAAATTCCCGTCAGGAATTTGCTACATATTTAAAACTGTGTGACCGTGACACCTCAAACGTGCATGGTCACTCTGATGATTTTGCTGTGTTTGTAATATGCAAATAAATTCAATATAATCTCATTTATCTACAATAAGTTTTTTCTTTTTTTCCGTTGATGGCCTCAAGCTCGTTGAGAAGCACGGTGGTCATTTATATATCCACTTCAGCGGCAATTTTGTCTCCATTTTGTTAAAACTTTACTGTCTGTTTGCTAGGTACCCTGGCGGAATATAAAATAGATCTATATTTATCGAGCTGCTAGAAACCTACCATCGAAAACCACAAAATACTATCGGCTGATTTTCTAGATTTAATCGGCCAGTTTTTTTTTCCAATCTGAGTACTGCCACTAACCAAAGAGTATAGTGGTAGTGGTATATATTCGGCATACTGCAAGGCAGTCTTCTCGCTGGGAAACTCCACCATCCAGAACCATATAGTATAGTGGTATAATATAGTGGTATATACTACTATACTATATGGTTAGTGGCGTACAGCCGCTAGAAAGTAGTTTGTGCGCGACAACATTTCCTATCGGTTCCATACGAATATCATCACTGATTTTTCTAGCGGCCTCTTTTTTCGATCTGAGTACTAGGCTTAAACGAAAAATTCCGGGTGCAGTTTATTTTATATGAAGTTTGAGACATTTTTTTTCGGCGGTGTTGGATACTTGATTGACAGTAATTTTTGTTTTCCGCAGTGTTTACCCAGTGCCTAAGAATGGAAAGGTACATTTCGTTAGATTTTAGACGGTATCCAAATTTTGTAATATATGTAAATCGATATTAATATTATAAATTTAATATATTCGTTATATTATTTAAAATTCGAAAATTTTATACATCAACTGATGAGCTGCTTTTTTATTTCGATGCATGCATTTCTTCCACATTCTCATTTGTGTTTTGTCTGAATTTGCGAATTGTTTCCGCGAGTTTTGTTTACATTTGGCAGGCCGTGGTTCAAACCGTCTATAGCTATCGTCAACTAATATCGATAACAACAATGTCGTGCAGCCCTCGGCCGTCAACTCGGCCATTTTGTGTTAACCTCGTTGGCCACACGTAGGCGAGCCGAAAGTTTTTCCAATTTTCAGCATCTGTCGGCCCCAGAAACATTATAATTCCAGCTGCCAGTGTCGGTGCGTAAACATTCAATTGAGCAAACATGGCGCGTTATACCCAACGTCCGGAAAATGCCCTTAAACGAGCTAATGGTAAGTGTGCAGAAATTTTCCATGCGGTGGCCGACGTCAGAGAGATACTCTCTCTCACTTGACATTTGCATTTTAACGCCTCTCGCTCTCTTTCTCTCTCCACAGAATTTATTGAGGTGGGCAAACCTCTACGGGCCCTGGATACCCTTCAGGAAGTGTTCCGCAACAAAAGGTGGAACTATGCCTACTCGGAGACGATTATTGAGCCGCTCATGTTTAAGTACCTGTACTTGTGCGTGGAGCTCAAGAAGTCGCACATTGCCAAGGAGGGTCTCTTCCAGTACCGCAACATGTTCCAGTTGGTTAACGTGAACTCGCTGGAGAATGTCATCCGCGGCTACCTGAAAATGGCCGAGGAGCACACCGAGGCGGCCCAGGCGCAGTCCTCCGCGGCTGTGGCTGTGCTGGAGCTGGACGACTTGGACAACATCGCCACTCCCGAGAGCATCCTGATGAGCGCAGTGTGCGGGGAAGATGCCCAGGACCGGTCCGACCGCACCATTCTCTTGCCCTGGGTGAAGTTCCTCTGGGAGTCGTATTGTCAGTGCCTGGAGCTGCTGCGTGTCAACACCCACTGCGAGGCTCTGTACCATGACATAGCTCGCATGGCCTTTCAGTTCTGCTTGAAATACAATCGCAAGAGCGAATTCCGTCGCCTGTGCGACAAGCTGCGCAAGCATCTTGAGGACATCTGCAAGAGCAGTAACCAGACCACTGGCGTCTCGATCAACAAGGTGGAAACGCAGCAACTGTGCCTCGACACCAGGCTGTATCTGCTCGACTCTGCCATCCAGATGGAGCTGTGGCAGGAGGCCTACAAAGCCATCGAGGACATCCACGGCCTGATGGCCCTCTCCAAGAAGACACCCGTGCCCAAGACGATGGCCAACTATTACCAGAAACTTGCGATGGTCTTCAGCAAGGCAGGCAATCAGCTCTTCCATGCCGCCGCTCTGCTAAAGCTCTTCCAGCTGACGCGCGAATTGAAGAAGAACCTGACCAAGGACGACTTGCAGCGCATGGCAGCACACGTTCTCTTGGCAACTCTTTCGATCCCTCTGCCGTCGGCCCATCCGGAATTCGACCGGTTCATTGAGGCAGACAAGAGCCCTCTTGAGAAGGCCCAAAAGCTGGCAGTCCTTCTTGGCCTGCCCCAGCCGCCCACTCGTGTCTCTCTCATCCGCGAGGTGGTGAGTAACCAACGCTGGAGCAGTCGCTCAGCTCCATTGAAGTAAATCAAGTGTTAACCGGGCATTAATCCCCTTCTCTAGGTGCGCTTGAATGTGCCGCAACTCGTCTCCGAAGACTTCCGCAACTTGTACAACTGGTTGGAGGTGGACTTCAACCCTCTAAATCTCTGCAAGAGGATCCAGACCATTGTGGACATCATCGAGACGGGCCCCACGGAGACCAATCTGCTCAGCCCGTACATTCAGTCGCTGAAGGACGTGACCATCATGCGCCTGATCCGACAGATCTCGCAGGTATACGAGAGTATCGAGTTCAAGCGCCTGCTGGAGCTGGCCACCTTCTGCAACATCTTCGAGCTGGAGAAGCTGCTGGTCGAGTCGGTGCGGCACAACGACATGCAGATACGTATCGATCATCAGAAGAACAGCATCTACTTTGGAACCGACCTCACCGAGAGCCAGCGCGAGTACCGTCCCGATGGACCGGCCCTGCAGTCGATGCCATCAGAGCAGATTCGCTCCCAGCTGGTGAACATGTCCACAGTGCTGACCCGAGCCGTGTCCGTTGTCTATCCGAATCGCGAGCGCGACCAGCGGGCTAAGCTTCGCACCCAGATGGTGCACCACTACCACGAGATCAAGGATCGCGAGCACCAACGCATTCTGCAGAGGCAGAAGATCATCGAGGACCGCAAGGAGTACATCGAGAAGCAAAACAACGCGCGCGAGGAGGAGGAAGCGCGCCGCCAGGAAGAGGAGTCCCGCAAGGCCAAGCTGGCCGAGCAGAAACGCCTGGAGCTGGAGAATGAAGAGCGCGAGCGCAAGCGTCACCAGAATGAGATTCAGGCCATTAAAGAGAAGAGTCTCAAGGAGAAGGTCCAGCAAATATCGCAGACCGCCCACGGCAAGAAAATGCTCGCCAAGCTAGATGATGAAGGCATCAAGAAGCTTGACGCCGAGCAGATCGCAAAGCGCGAGAGCGAGGAGTTGCAGCGCGAGGCCAAGGAGCTGCAGTCGAAACTCAAGTCGCAGGAGAAGAAGATTGACTACTATGAGCGCGCCAAGCGCCTGGAGGAGATCCCGCTCTTTGAGAAATATTTGGCTGAGAAGCAAGTCAAGGACAAGGAGTTCTGGGAAGCCACCGAGAAGACACGCATCGAGAATGCCATTGCTGAGCGCAAGGATGCGGTCAGCCAGCAAGAGCGCCTCAAGCGCATGTATCCCGACCGTGATGAGTTTCTTGAGGCTCTCAAGAAGGAGCGCGCCTCCCTGTACGTGGAGAAGCTTAAGAAGTTCGAGATTGCCCTGGAGGCGGAGCGCAAGAAGCGCTTGGCCGATCGCGTCATCCGTCGGCGGGAGGAGCGGCGTCAGGCCTTCCTCCGCGAAAAGGAAGAGGAACGCCTTCGAAAGGAAGAAGAGATCCGCCTGGCTCAGGCCGCCGAAGAGCGTGCCGCTGCCGAGGCCCGTCGTCTCGAGCGCGAGGCCGAGGACGAGAAGCGTCGCGCCCAGTACGAGAAACAGCGAGCCAAGGAGGAAGAGGCCGAGCGTAAAATCAAGGAAGATCGCGACCGCTTGGCTCGCGAGGTGGCCGTTGAGCGGGAGCGCAGTGACAAAGAGCGTGACACCTGGCGTCCACGTGGTGGCGACAGGCCCGCCGCAGCGGCAGCTACTGGTGGAGGAGGTGCCGGAGAGTGGCGTCGTGCTGCAGCACCAACAGGTGACCGCATCGAGCGAGGGGGAGAGCGTATGGAGCGAGGCGGGGATCGGATGGAACGTGGTGGAGATCGCATGGAGCGAGGCGGAGAACGCATGGAACGTGGAGGAGACCGCATGGAACGTGGAGGAGACCGCATGGAACGTGGAGGAGATCGCATGGAGCGTGGCGGCGAACGTGGTGCAGACCGTGATCGTGGTGCAGACCGTGATCGTGGTGCAGACCGTGAACGCAAGGACAACGAGGGTGCCGAGTCTTCGTGGCGTGTACGACGTGAGCCAGACTTCCAGCGTGGTGCTGCCGTCAAGGATGCCAACAACGGCAGTGCCGCCCCACCGTCTCGGGACGATAAGTGGCGTCGAGGCGGAGACCGCGATCGTGACTTCCGCAACGATGGACCACGACGCGAAAGAGATGACAGAGATGATCGCGACCGTGGTGGCTTCCGTCGCAACGATCCGCCACGCCGCAATGATGATGCTGCACCGCGCGAGACCGGTGGCAACTGGCGCGACGCTCCACGACAGAGTGATCGTGAAAATCGTCGCCCTGCTGGCGAAAGACGCGACCGCGAGGTGCGTGGCGATTTGCGCGGCCCAGAATCCCGCGGACCCAAGGAAGGTGGACCCAGCGGTGGTGGTGGTTCTGGTGCCGCTGCTGCTGGCGGCGGCGGAGGAGGTGGTGCCGGCAATTGGCGCACTGCACCCGGCCCACGGGATGAGCCTGCTCCCAAACGCGATCAGCCCCAGGAAAAGGGTAAGTTAACCTTCACTCTTCTATCGATTAATAGTTAATAATAACAATATTCCTACAGAAAGCAAGGCCGTTGAAGATGGCGAATGGACTAGTGTGAAGCGCCGTTAAATTATCCGCGAGTTGACTCGACTTATATATGTAGTTATCCCCGCATTTTCGTCTATACAAAACATACTAACACGAACATGTTCTTTTGATTGTAAACTACTTGTACGTTGCCGGAAGAAGCAGAGCGCGTTATTCAGCTCAATACATAAATGCTTTCACCAGCTAACCGCCGGGCAATCTGTCTGCATCATTAAAGAAAAGTGAAAATAAAATAGATATGTTCTAACCCAAACAAGTCGGAATATTTTAATCATTCAATCGATCCGATTCCTGGCGTACAATCAGTTCCTACAAAATGTTTGTGTAACAATGCGTATTCGTCAAACTCAGTGTCAGTTTTCATTTTAGCGCGCCTTACAGCGCTGTCCCGTAACAGTGCGTTATTTAGGGATATTTCTAGCGTAGAAATTGGGTTCACGTCCGTTTAAGGTATATTATCTGTATATACTGGTATCTCTCATCATTATATTTAATTAAAGGTTTAAGGTATATTAATGATGTATTAGTGTATTAGAGTACTACTCTAATACGCAGGTTTTATGCATTTTGACTCCCACTAACGATTTATGATTTCATATTTTATTGACCTTTTTAGTTTGAATGTTTTTCTAAAAACAATCCAGTTCCGAAAACCAGACAATCTTGTGGAGAATTGATTTATGAAGCGAATTAAATAATTGGTTTATTGCTAAGGTTCTTCACTAACGGGTAATATTAATTAAAATATCGAAATCGAGTACAATTATTTAGGATTTACGGTATATTTTGCCAAATTTTTGATGGTCATGCGGTATATTTTTTTAGAAAAGTCTGCGGTCACACTGCCCCGTTCCAGCGAATAGTGTTGACAATCGAGCTATTTTCCCACTAGTTTTAGAATTTCAATTGCCAAATGCTGGATGGATTGAAAAATAGTCGGTAGTGGGAGCTATAGTAACGTAATTTTACATTTTTTAAACGTCTGCCAACTTCAAGTATTTTTATTGCTTCGTTGAATTTTTATCTTTTGAAAAAAAAAAATAGTGGCTTTAAATGCAGCCGATGATGGGAAATGCTTATGCAATTATTGTCAATTAAGCAATAGTGAAAAACAAAGCAATTTGTGCCTGCCAAAATAGCCGAACATAAGTATTCGTCCTCCTCTTTTGCACAAAAGAATAAAATACTGTTTGTTGCGTCTGTCTCTGAAGGCCCTCATTATGTTTAAAACATATAGGGATCACTACAGACTTACATTCTGCCGCAGAAGACGATATGTTTGACGAACTTGATAATATCTCAAAAGTACTATTAATCAATAAAAATATCGTTTCCCTATCGTTGCTTTTTTTGGTCTTCTTTCTAGCTTTTTTCAAAGGATAGTGTAGCTTTTTTATGACCCGAAGAGTTGGCAACACTGCCCAACAGAATAACATTGCCGCGCTGCGAGGTCCACGTTCCACGTGAACATATTTTGAGCAATGTGATTCAGATAAACCGACCGTGAAATGAATTATAGTGGTGTTCGAATACTTTGAGAAATAAATTCGAATGAAAGTGACAGTGCAACATAACTTGAAATTGAAAAATCGAAAACGAATAACGTGAATTTAGGGACCTGTGCTCGCGTTGGTGCTGCAGACGCGGCGCTCAATGTGTGAGGTTAAAGCAGACAGCCAAACAGACGGCGACAACAAGCTATAAAAAACAACAATTTATACAGTTGACATAGGATTAGGATTAAATATCAAGAGTGAATAGGTGCCGGGCGCAAGCTGAAATATCCCAAAGGTAAAATTTGGCAACTGGAAACCACCTGAAAGCTGAACAGGCGCTCCAGCCTCGGAGTGGGGACTCCGGCGGGCCATACAAATTCGCAAGAATGTGATTGTCGGTGAATCCATTTCGCATTTCGTCTGTCACGTATTTACATCGAATGAAAACAGCTCTTTAAACAAAACGCGGCTGTTGTGTGTGAAGGTGTGCGGGTGAAATGGGAAATGCGATAGTGAAGTGTAGAAAAAAGTTTTCGGATTGATTGTTGTGTTGGAGCATAAAAAAGCACATGGCGTGGCGGCGGCATTTACCCATACATTCGTATGCGTGCGCACACACACCCACACGTGGTTCGTTGGCTCGCAACACATGTGAGGCGGCTTATCTTCTTCTTCCATCTGTCGCATGTGTGTGTGCGTGCGCATGTGTTTTGTTTTTGTTGTTAGCAGCCCGTGATTTAAGTTTGTGCAATGTGAGAGGGTAAAACTGTTGCTTTCTCCTGCTGTCAACATGCCACGCTGCTTTTTGTCGTTCCTCTTTGGGTCTCCCTTCGCTGCACTGCTGGCGTTGCCAACTTGTTGAGTCTAGCGCGCAAAATTTGAATTTGGTAATATCTATTTTTTTGATTGTTATTTATTCGCTACAGCGAAATGTGATGGTCGCCTGACGATGAGTCCGCATTGACCAGGTACTTCAGTTTATGTTGAAAAGGACTGAACTCAAAAAGAGTTGTTTGTCGAACGAACACCAAAAATAGAATGTGATATCTAATATCTAATTCTTACGCGAATTTAATTCTCGCGTTGAATGTAATTTGTAATGTATGTACATGAGAAGCTTATGAGTTTCTGTTCTTCTGATTTAGACGCAGCCCGCGTCGCTGCGCCAGCGTATTAATCTTTGAGTGCATTTTCTCGAAAATCTCTTCACGGTTCAGGTGCAATTGCTGCAATTCCTGCAACAGCTGCAACTGCTGCAACACTCCCTCCTCAGTAACCTTCGGGAGAAGCACGGACGACAGAAACCCCTTGGGCCTTCAAGTCAATTAGCTTTTGGGCCAACTGCTGTTCTGTGCCGCTGACAATAAAGTATCCGGTTTGATCAACTACCTTGATGTAGTCATCTGGACGGATGGATACGGATGTCAAGGCTTTCTCGGGCTTTTCACACTCTCTGTGAGATCAGCTGTGACAGAGCCAGAGTAATTAGTCCGAGGATTAGCCGCAGATAACTGTTTGGTCGACTCGGGCGTCTTCTTCGGCAGCCTTTCACTCGCCACTGGAGTCTTTCTGTAGATGAGCTCCACCAATTTATTAACCCGCATTTTCTTCTCTGTCTTGATTGGCACAATCCTTTTTATACCCGGTACTCGAAGAGAAAATAGGGTATATTGTATTTGTGGTGAATAACGGATGTTTGTAACGCACAGAAGGAAAGGTTTCCGACCCCATAAAGTACATATATTCTTGATCAGCATCAATAGCCGAGTCGATTGAGCCATGTCTGTCTGTCCGTGCGTCTGTCCGTCTTGTTGAGCGCCTGGATCTCAGAGACTATAAAAGCTAGAGCCACCAAATGTTGCATTCAGACTTCTGTATGCTGCTCACACTGTTACAAGTCTATTTCAAAAATGAGCCCCGCCCCTTAAAAGGTCGAAAACCTCTAAAAACTAAAATTGTGAAGATAAAAGAAAACTACAAACGCCACTCCGTAGGCAAGGACCATATTTAACAGATCATTTAACATTTAACAGATGGAGCTAAAGGAGCGTGTTGACGTGAGAAGTGATGTAGATGAAAGATGTAGAAAAAATGTAAAATCGAAAATAAAAAATTTAAAAAAAACCGTTAAGTTACAGATGTTCTACTTAGTACCGGGTATAAAAGTTGTGACGCGTAAGAAGCGTCTCACACGTCCCTTCTCGTTATTGTTTGGTCCAGCATGGCTAGCTTTTGTAGATGCTGGACATTACACTGTCTATTCCCTGCAGATGATGGCTCCCAGTAGCGTTCCAGTGGCGGTTATGTGTGTTCGCATAGGATGATAGACTGAATCGATTGAAACGAATTCTATGTACATGGATATAATTATCTACCAATAACGAATCTTATTCTCTCTGCAGCAAACCACTTGACACGCGATGGACTCCCGATTGTTGAATGTTTTTCACGAGGATCCCTTCGAGGGAAACTTTGCAAAGTATGAGACAGAGCCGAGCTTTTGGTCTCCCAACGATGAGTAAGTACCGAGTAGAGTATTGGAACTGGCGGTTCGCATTCTCATTTTATTCACACTCTATTTCAGCCTGCAGTTGACGGACACTCTGAACGGAATACTGCCCATTGAGCCCACAGACGCCCACTCCCTGCTGGGACACGAGGTCGACGGCGAGGTGGAGTTGCAGAGCAGTAAGAACCTGGTAGGTGATGGCAATGGCCCGAGAACTTGAGAAAAGTAACTGTTCAGGCAGGAGGCTAAATGTGTGTTCATCTGTTTGAATAGCTGATCTACAGCGATTTCGTGGAGCAGCAGCTAAGCGACCAGGAGGCTAACGTACTCAATGCCCAGGTCTATCAGGCCCTCACCGACGGCGAAGTGGAGGTGGCCTATGAACAGCACGAGCGTCATTTGAGCTCCGTGGTCCAATATAATTATCCAGACAGTGTAAGTCTTGGAGGAGGTCATATAGAAGAGGATGTGCAGAGTCAATGCAGCAACTCTACGTTCCGCACGCGCACAGACAGTTCCTCAATTGGCGACTATGAGTCCCACTCAAGCGACTACGACGAAGACGATGATCAGGAGGAGGAGGAGAACAAAGAGCAACCGATACTGGATTCAAGTCTACTCAAAGACGAAGTTAATGCATTGGACTACAGTGACCGCAAAGGTCGAACGCTGAGCACCAACACCATAGCCTCGGAAGCCGATGCCTTGGGGCTGAACATTGATGTGAATAACTTTGATCTAGCTGATTTTATCACCAAAGATGACTTTGCAGAGAACATAAGCGCCTACCGCGCGACAGAGTCCAAGAACAGAGTCCAAGAAACAGGTCCACAAACTCACCCTAAACTGGCATCAGTCGTTCCACCTTCTGCTCCATCAGGTGCTGTGGCTGTGCCTGCGGCTGGTGCTGGTGTTGTCGCTGCTGTTGTACGCAAACCTACAGTTGCATCCGCGAGGCAGCGCGAATCTGACGACGACGACGACTCGGACTCAATCATTGATGTGGAGACTATTGACGTGGTTGACGTGGATGAGAGCGTGTGGTCCACAGGCCAGCTGGAGAAAGGGGAGGCAGCAGCTGCCGAGGATTTGTGCTATGTGGACAATGTGAAGGCGGACCCCTCCTGGTCCCCGAAATTGCCCGCCAAGAAGCCAATGGTCATCAGTAAAGAGGTGAGTACGAGGAGTTAAGAGCTCGAGTGCATGCCGCGCCAAAAACATTACTTAAATGCTCTCTTGCTCTCCATCCAAAATTCAGCAACAGACAAAACTGGGGCCGATGGAGAACCAAGAAAATCCAGCTCGAGGAGCAACCATCGTGACCAAGCCCAAGACCACAAACAACATTTGCCTTGTGCCCAACAAGAAACAGTGCGACTTCCTCAAACGAAAAGTGGGTTCTGCCGCGTCCAAGTCCAATAAAGTAGCCTCGAAGAAAACTCAAGAGGGTACGAAATCTGCAGTCGGCAGCAAGCCACAGCCAGCCGCCATCACTGGGTTGGGCTTGGGAGGGAAGAATCTTGCGCTTCTCAAGCACGAACGGGAAGCTTCAGCATCAGGCGCGCCTGTAGCACCAGCAAAAGGTACTACGCCATCGACTCAGGCGCCCAAGCGAAAACTTAATCTGGAAGAGTACAAGCAGCGTCGCTGTGGCGGCGGCAGTACCATCATCCCAAAAGCCAGCCCGAAGGCTAAGCCCACGCCTCCCAAACAGCCCAAGTTGGCTCACCAAAGCTCCTCCCCAGCGGCCGCATTGAGCGCGCTGAAACCAATGACAGTTTCAACAACATCAAACCACCAGCAGAAGACAGCGGCCATAGTCAAGATTGTCAACAGTCTCAAGTGTCCGCCCATTAAGGAAGGCACAGCGGCAGCACTGCCCATGGATCCGATTACTGTGGCGAAGAACAAGGTGCTCCGAATGCTGGAGATGAAGCGGGCCCAGCAGCTGAAGATTATCGATTCGCGTGTCTCGGCTAAGGTGCCGCGCGTGACGAAGCTGCCGCCGCTCAAAGACATTGTCAAGGACACGTACCGCGTGGAATTGGAGGAGGAGAGCTGCGATTCGACAGCAACAGCAACACTAACGACGCCCAACAAGGAAAAACTACGTCCCGATCTGGACGCATTGATTATTGTGTCTGCCAGCTGCAACACGGACATAACGATACCTCCGAACCAGCTGAGCAAGGCCTCGCCCCGTTCGTTGCTCAAATCATCGGTCCTTCTGTACAACATCTCCAACGGCAAGGACCCGAACAAGAACATAAGCAACTCCCTTATAGCCAGCATACAGAGCGAGGTGGTGAGACAGACGAGTAGCACGGCCATGGCCACGTTGCTGCCGAAGAGCAATGCTGATAGCATTGATGGCAACCGGGTAAAACTCTCGTGTGTGGCTGAGAAGAACACGCCGCATGGCGAGGATATGGTCATCATGCATCTGCCCAAGAATCGCGAGCGCAAGACTCTTGTCAGCATGGCGACCCAGACCGATCTGCAACCCGAATTTCCCCTGCTGGTGCTGCCCGCTAGCACGCGGCAGTCGCGCGAGCGATCACGGCGCCACTACCGCAAGCGTCGAGCGCCAGGCTCGAATGAATCTAGTTCCACGAGTGGATCTTCTTCGGATTGCAGCACCCTGGCCTCGTACAGATCTAGGTCTCGGTCACGTTCCCGCTCCCACTCAACAGAGCGGCTGCGCAGCCTGGATGCAACGGCTACGTGCGGAGGCAGCAGTATTGGCAACGGCGGCTATTCCTCGCGCAGCACACACCGCCACCGCAGCTCGGTTAGTTCCTCATCGTACTCGGAGGCGGGCAAATATGAGCGCCGACAGCGTCGCACCAGCTACAACAAGCGACGCTCAAAAAACCAGCAGCCAAACCGGCAGGCCGTCTATTCTAGTTCAGGATCCGAAATCAGCGATCGTGAGCGCAGCCGTAGTAGAAGTCCGCAGCGTCCCTTGCGGCGTTCCCGTTCCCGCTCACAATCTGAGGCGCGCTTCGAAAACAGCAACAACAATAGACGGGGATTTGTGGATCGGAACGTATCGCAACCCGCGGTGGAGGAGCGCCGCATTGTATATGTGGGTCGTATTGAGCAAGAGACCACCAAAGAGCTGCTACGCCAAAAGTTTTTGGCCTATGGCAGCATTAAGCAGATAACAATCCACTACAAGGAGAACGGGTAAGAGGAGAGGAGAGAATGGAGAGTAGAGAGTAGTACTCAGCCAAACAGAAGTGCATTTAAAATTGAATGATGCTCTTTGTTTCAGCATGAAGTATGGCTTTGTGACGTACGAACGAGCGCAGGACGCTTTCACGGCGATCGACACTAGCCCAAGGGATCCACAGATCAACATGTATGATATTAGCTTTGGCGGAAGACGCGCCTTCTGTCGTGCCTCGTATGCCGATTTGGGTGAGTGCCTCAAACGAGTCTCTAGCTATAGTTAAAGTACTTTTCACTGACTGCCTTAACCTTTGCACTTGGCAGATAATGCTGGCATCAACAACTACCACTCATATGTGTTTCCCAAGGAAGCACCAGCCCCAAAGGCGCAGGAGGACTCCTTTGAGGCATTGTTGCTGAAAGTAAAGGCAAAACTGAATGCTGGCAAGCCAGAGACAATAGCACCTGCCACTTCAGTGGCAGCACCAGCTGCTCCGGAGCAAGATCACAGTCAGATTTGACCTCTTTACTCCCCCACAGGCACAGTTCTTCGTATTTTTACTTTACTTTTTTACTCTATCCTGAAGGTGATATGTGTCGCAAGCATCCCTTCCTATCCTTACCTTTAGACCCAAATCCCAATCGTTTCCAGCTCTGAACTGAAAGCCTTATTATCATTTCAAACTATTTCGATATCGTACATTAATTGACAGCTGAGCTATGGCGTTGCAAGCAACGAGACTATTACACAATACATATATACTAGGACAATCCTGAGAAGACCGAGTTGAGTGGAAACTATTTCAAATACAAATGAGAGCCAGATATTGGAACGAGAATGGAATTGTGATAGCCGCACATAAAGTGCACACAAAGTCATTTATTGCAGATAAGTAGCAGATAAATTCGGAGAAGATTCAGACTACATAGAATCAGAAAAGCCTTGTAACAATCCATCTATCCACCCGTATACACCTATACTGAACACTGAACTAAAGTAAACACGTCTAAGCAAAAGAGAGCAGAGACCAGAAACGCAGAGACAGCGCTAGAAATACGCTACACCACCGTTCGTTGAAATTTAAAATATAATATATGTATGTACAGCGATCATATACATATATAGTTGAGAGAGCAAGGAACGCGCATGCTGCATGCGACGGCCACGAATTAAACTGTTGATAACTAAACTTTGATATTAGTTTGTTAAGAGAATATTTTGTATGTACGTTTAATTTACTCGATGTCCTTTGAATAGCCACCAGAATAGATACAACCAGAACCACACAACACACAAACGCTGCACTAAACCAATTTTTCCGAGATGTAAACTCTGCAAGCACGCAATCCACAAAAGCAAGACCGAAATCAAAACGTAATTCGTTTAAGCAAACAAATCTTAACAAAGCAGGGAAATGATTGCATTTTTTACATTTGAATTCCAATAAAAATGAAATCTTGTCTCTGTGGCAAGGCATGTCAGCATGAACTGACTGGATCTGACCGCCCAGGGACCCATTGAAGAATGCCTATTGTAATTTGTAAGATTGAACAATGTTTCATGTTTCGTGGGTTTTATTTAATTTCAACTCATTAAACAGATGCATTTCTGTTAAGAAACTCGTTCAAAGATGCACTGATGTACTGTGTACTTAACCTAAGTCACAACAAATCGTATTCGTACGAGTAGCTAAGTAGAGACCACAATATGTTCTTTAAGTTCTTTTGTACAATTCTCCTTTTTGTAGATTAATAAATGCTTGCTAGTTTCAGCAAAATGAATTGAAATCAAACCGCCCTTTCTGGTTTGTGAGGAAGAGAGAAACCACTTGAAGTTTTCTGTTAACTTCCACATTTAATTGCACTTCAAATGACAAAGAAATGGAGACTTCACCCAGTCTCTCAGCACCGTCAGTGACTGTAATTTCTACCAGCGAGTCGGACATTATCACGAGCTGATAATTACGTTGTGTCACTGCCAATCGCACCGCTGTCCACTGGAGTGTGGATACCCGTCTTGATTTCCATCATTATTGTAGCCATTAATGTCGAATTGTTTCGCCATTAGGCTTGTGGCTGTATTTTTATTCCCGGTACTCCATGGGTATATTTGCAAGATTTGATACATATTTTACATACATATGTATATATACTTATAATATATCTAATTTATAATACATACAATGTATACCCAAAACCTTTGTGGTTTAAGCGTACCGTATGCAAAATATTAAGCTTTGAAAAGCAAAAATGTGGATTTTTGTGCGGCAATTTTTAAAAATTTGGACTTTAAAAAAAATCGAAAAACATTTATATCCTGGGTCCCCTTATTTGTTGTGAATAGGTGAATTGATTCAGCGTCGTTTAAGTTATTGCTAATCTAAATCTATGGAGAGACGGCTGAGCTTAAATTGTTCAACTAACCCTACTCAAACAGATGTAATGTGAAACGAGAAGGGACGTTTGAGACGCTTCTTACGCGTCACAACTTTTATACCCGGTACTAAGTCAGTGTAGAGCCACCAAATTTTGCATCCAGACTTTTTTATGCTCACACTGTTACAAGTGTATTTAAAAAAACGAGAAGGGACGTGTGAGACGCATCTTACGCGTCACAACTTTTATTCCCGGCACTTAGTCAGTGTACCTGAACCATATTGTTTTTTTTTTTCGAATTTTACATTTGACATTTTAAATTTTTTCTACACCTGTCATCTACATCTACATCTACATAACTTCTCACGCCAACACGCTATTTTCGCTCGCCCTCCTTCCCTAGAGCCTCACACTACAGATCCACGTCAGAGGCAGAGCCGCGGCAGAGGCAGCGGTCAGCGGCAGCTACAGAAGCAGAGTGTGGATGAGAATGTGAAAAAAAAACAAAAACTGCTGGACAGGGTGGGTTTAGCCACTGCAAATTAATTTATCCATTGTGGCTATAATAATAGTCCAATCGGATCATAATTTTGTGAACTGATAGATATGGTCATTCCCTACAGAATGGCGGTTTTAGTTTTCTGTGAATTGTGAATACCGCAGATTTTCCCGATTTGTGGTGGCGGAAGGGGGCGGTGTAAAATTTTGAAACCGCTTCTGACCACAACTGCTACTAAGCACTAATTCAGATGAAACGAGAAGGGACGTGTGAGACGCTTCTTACGCGTCACAACTTTTATACCCGGCACTCAGTACTTCTGCACTTTTGCGGTTATTTGTCAAATTTTACATTTTTTCTTCATCTGTCATCTACATCAACAACACTGCTCACGCCAACACGCTCCTTTAGCTCGCCACCCTCCCCTAAAGACACACACTGCAGAGTCGCGGCAGAGGCAGAGGCAAAAACGTGTCAGGGGGAGAGGCCATAAACAGCGCGAAGCAGAGTGTGAATGCTGCGGGACGGGGTGGGTTTGGCCACTGCAAATTAATTTCTTCATTGTGGCTATAATAATGATCCAATCGTATCCCAATTTGGTGATCTGATAGATATGGTCATTCCCTACGGAATGGCGTTTTTAGTTTTCTGCTATCAAAATTGTAGATTTGGGAGGTTTGAGCATACAGAAGTCTGGATGCAAAATTTGGTGGCTCTAGCTCTTATAGTCTCTGAGATCCAGGCGCTCAACAAGACGGACGGACAGACGGACAGACAGACAGACAGACATAGACTCGGCTATTGATGCTGATCAAGAATATATATACTTTATGGGGTCGGAAACGTTTCCTTCTGTGCGTTACATACAACCGTTATTCGCACAAATACAATATACCCTATTTACTCTTCGAGTACCGGGTATAATTATCAGACATAACAGACAGAAATACACAACTCTCGGCGGGTTTTTAGGATATTGTTGTTTTTTCAAGCTAAAAGAATTTGCTGGTGATACTTTTCATCCATGAGACAACAGTAACCGACCCAGACACGCAGAGATAGAGCAGAAAAACCATTCAAATACAGAATGATGCTTTCCCCACATTCAGCCCAGACATTAAGTGCCCGTCCCTACGCTTTCAGAGTCCGTACTGTCCGGTCTTTTGGCCTTCCTACTGTGCCTCACGGTGAACGCGATGAATATTTATATTGTTTTTTTCTGTCTACCAGTTTGACTAAAGCAACAAATGCAGTGCAATAAACGAATTTTATTTACCGGCCACGTATGTACATTTGTCTTGTACAATGCACATGAGAAGTGTACGACAATCAAAATACACGACTAGATGTGCATCCAGATGTGTGTGTGTTTTTTATACCCGCTACTCGAAGAGTAAATAGGGTATATTGTATTTGTGCACAAAGTGAATGTATGTAACGCACAGAAGGAAACGTTTCCGACCCCATAAAGTATATATATTCTTGATCAGCATCAATAGCCGAGTCGATTGAGCCATATCTGTCTGTCCGTCTGTCCGTCCGTCCGTCTTGTTTGTCGGCTAGTTCTCTAAGAGCTAGAGCCACCAAATTTTGGCACCAGACTGCTGTATGCTCACACTGAAACCAGTGTATTTTAAAAATGAGCCCCGCCCCCTTCCGCCCCCGTAAAATGGCGAAAACCTCCCAAATCTACAATTTTGAAGATAACAGAAAACTAAAAACGCCATTCCGTAGGGAATGACCATATCTATCAGATCACCAAATTGGGATCCGATTGGATAATTATTATAGCCACAATGAAGAAATTAATTTTCAGTGGCCAAACCCACCCGGTCCCGCAGCTTATAGCAGCACACTCTGCTTCGCGCAGTTTATGGCCTCTGCCCCATGACACTTCTCTGCCGCTGCCTCTGCCGCTGCCTCTGCCGATGCCTCTGCCGATGCCTCTGCCCTGACTCTGCAGTGTGTTTTTCTAGGGGAGGGTGGCGAGCTAAAGGAGCGTGTTGGCGTGAGTAGTGTTGTTGATGTAGATGACAGATGAAGAAACAATGTAAAATTTGACAAATAACCGCTAAGTTGCAGATGTAGTACTGAGTGCCGGGTATAAAAGATGTGACGCGTAAGAAGCGTCTCACACGTCCCTTCTCGTTTTTTGTTTGTTTGTTGTTTGTTTGTATCTATCAGATCAACAAATTGGGATCCAATTGGATCATTATTATAGCCACAATGAAGAAATTAATTTGCAGTGGCCAAACCCACCCCGTCCCGCAGCTTATATTTGTTTTTTGCACATTCTCTCATTCACAATCTGCTTCGCGCAGTGCTTGCGGCCGCTGCCTCTGACACGTCTCTGCCTCTGTCTCTGCCGCGTCGCTGCCCTGACTCTGCAGTGTGTTGCTCTAGGGAAGGGGGGCGAGCTAACGGAGCGTGTTGGCGTGAGTAGTGTTGTTGATGTAGATGACAGATGAAAAAAAATGTTAAATTTGACAAATAACCGCTAAGTTGCAGATGTAGTACTGAGTGCCGGGTATAAAAGTTGTGACGCGTAAGAAGCGTCTCACACGTCCCTTCTCGTTATAGTTAGAAATAGTTTTATCTTCAAATTTTTAGATTTGGGAGGTTTTCGGCTTTTTGCGGGGGAAGAAGGGGGCGGGGCTCATTTTTGAAATACACTTGCAACAGTGTGAGCATACAGATGTCAGGATGCAAAATTTTGTGGATCTAGCTTTTATAGTCTCTGAGATCCAGGCGCTCAACAAGACGGACGGAGGGACGGAAAGACGGACAGACGGACGGACAGGCAGACATGGCTCGGCTGTTGATGCTGATCAAGAATATATATACTTTGTGGGGGAATATATATACTTTACACTTCGAGTACCGGTATATATTACTACTTGGAGTAATGTCCAGCCACCGAGCATAATAAATCTCACTAAAACAGATCTGAACGTGTGACGTGTGACTTAAGAACTTGGATATTAAATTGGGCATAAATATTTTTGGATTTATCCCCCATTGATTAAGAGGCCCACAATTGGGTGGTAAATGCTGTCCGGAAAGCAACGAATTTGTACCAGCAAAATTTCGATATGGATTTTTGGGGATCCTTTCCTGCTTACGAACACCCAAATCGTTTTTACGGCAAATGGCAATTGGCTGTTTCAACAAGTTAGCAGTCGTACAAGTGCAAGCTGCCTCCTCGGGACAGAAGGGAAACGCATCCATGCCATCCCACCTACATATGTATGTATGAATGTACAGACGTATGTACATATGTACATATGATGAGCGCCAGCCAATATTCCTGCAAGTATTGAAGCCGCTCTTTGACTGCCACTGCGACTGCGCCTGGCACCGACACCGGCAGTGGCACCGTCGAAAAAAAGGCCTTACGACTCTGAGCCAAATAATATTCAGTTCGTTTTTATCCTCTCAAGGCGCGGGTGCTACACACGACGAAGATTCGGGCGGATCAAGCGAACGAATACCAAAAGGCGTAATATCCGGAAACGAGACGCGAGAGCGGTTTGGGTGTATGTTGGTACTATTGTCGGGACGGTATCGGGTGTTGGCAGGAGTCGTCTGCCTCTGCCGTTCGCATGTGGCAAACCTTGGCGCCAGTCGGCATTGTGCATATAAATATCACGTATTCGCATAAACATCCTCGACAGTGGAGGAAGTGGTGTGGGGCGGAGATGCTCCCATCGCATGATAAATTCACTTAACTAACCCTTCGCAGACACCTTCAAACGGTAAGACCAGGCCAGACCCAGTACCCGGGCATGACAGATTGATGCACGGGTTAAATGGGACTTACCTTAACCAGCACTAATTAAATCCACTTGTTCGGTGCCATGAAATCTGATAACTCGTTTGCATTTTTATATATATAAGCAAACTCTGCCCACATCTGGTGTTTCAGCATTTGTGCAGCCAGTGAATGGAGCATTAATCAAGCCAGTCAGAATCGCCGATATGCTGCCCAGAAAGGGCTTCCCAAACCTGTGCATGGATTGTGGGCTCGGGCCTGATGGATGCGTGCCATTAGTTAAAAGTGGACAAAAAACCTGGCAGCACTGGGCGCAGTCGCCTCGAAGGTGGAGAAGGATAAGTGGTGGCGGGTATGCATGGCTTAGGGCTACGGCTAAGCGGCTATTTGCGGGTCCGAAGGAGCGGTATGAAATAAAATGGAAAACTCATTTCCCGTCGCCAGGCATATGGCTTGTATGGGCTGCGATTTTCTATTGGCTTAGCCCTAAACAGGATATTGTTTTTGCTCAAGGGAAATGAGCATTTCGGCAGGATTTGTTCGGCGGTTAAAAGAGGTCCCGATGAGCCAGGGCTTTTGATGTTTAGCCATGCAAGGCAAAGCGCCGCCCCAATTTGTACCGCTTGCTTCAGGCAGCTTAATTAGGTTCCTAAATAGCTATGAAATTCTGGTGGCACTGAACTTGGGCGCAGTTGGGGAGCGAACAGTACACGGAAAGGGCTCTTGGACATACATATGTATGTACATACATACATGCGCTTCACCGCGCACGTGACCATCAGCAAAGAACGTGTCCGCGGACCAAGTTGGGCAATCGTTCGCCGTCAGCCGCCTTTGGACATCCAACACGGAGCGACGCCACGTAGCGAATGCTTTATGACAAATATTTATATTGAATTTGATTGGTTTCTATGACGCTTTCTGATTTTCTGATAGGCCACGTCGCCGAGCCCTGTCCAGACGCACTCTGGGTCTGTCCTCAACCCTACTTTGGCACGCATACGGTTTTTGGTTTTTGAACCGAATCGAGCCTGAAAAGTTCCTGGCTGGGGTAATGGACGGGGACCTGGGACCGCGTCAAAGTGTTGACAAGTTAATTGCCTGCATTTTTAAATTCAATAGATTCATACTTACATATGTATGTACATGCCATGGCCTATACAATGGAAGGTGGCCATGGAGGGAAACATTAATTTGAATTTGGGATTTTTGGGTAAATATTTGCCGGCACTTTGCCCGAACCAATATTGTCCCGTGCAGTACGGTTCTTCCGAATGACGAAACACTAGTTTTGTTCTTTCTGCTTCAAATAACAATAAAATCATTTTGAAAAGCTGAAAATGGTTTTCATTCGACGGAAACAAATTAAAGTGCGATGTCAGCCGCGGGATTGATAGTCCCTGGAACCCTTAAGGGGTCCAGTGGTTGTCGGCTCTGTAGCTCAACTGTTGCATATTGTATGTACTTCTCAGCTACTCTAAATATCCCATGTCCCCTCTAATTAGCATACAGCGGCTACCCCTACAGCTGCTCAGTCAGCTCCAACCACGAATGAGGAAAGAGTTGGCGACGACTCAGTAATTAGTCACATCCATCACACGCTTTGATGAGCTCGTTCTGAATATAGATATATGTATGTATGTACATAGGTTGGTTGCCTATCCGGGAGTCTCCGAAATCCAGATCCGCGCAGGAGCTGGTCTCGTGGTCTTGTATTTTGCAACCATGCAGGGGCAGAAGGAACAGGCACTCCTTCTCTAGACGGGACTTCTTGATCCGCTTGAGTCGCTGAACTGTCTATGGCACCACCTCTATCCAGGTCGTCCCCTTCGTTATCGTCCTTGTCCTCGTCGAAGTCGTCCTGCTGTTGGGTGGTGCTGGAGATCAGTTGCCACTCTGCCCAGAAAAATTTCGGAGTCTGGGAGCCTGGACGTGTTGCACGTATGGGAAGTGATATGGACGTAGATGACAAATGTAGTGATCGACTGTATGGATGTAGTGAAAATATAATTGTTTTGCTTCTCATGCTATGCTCTCTCCCTCTCCGCAGGCCTTGCGCCGTTGTCGAATGTTGAACATGTTTCAAATATTATTATTATTCCGATTATTCGATATAGGCCGATTATTCTTTACCTTCTTTACGGTGTGGAATCGTTGAATCAGTCAAGCAAATTGTACATTGACAATTCAGAATAAAGCAGAAATTTGCTAAGAAGCTGAAGCAGGAACAGATCTGTTCCTCAATGGGTTCAATCAGGGCTGATCGTCTAGTACATCTGTGCAGTCTCTTCTAAAAGCTTTCTGGCTATCATTCTGCGCATACGATGCATACGTCTCAATCACATCCACAGTTTGTCTCTCCATTACCTCCATTACATGCGATATCTTTGAGTATTATGTGATTTGAGCCATTTCAATGATTGGAATTTAATATGATTAAGGTGTTTATCATTTCCAGATTGTCCGTGGGCATTAAAGTTGAAAGTTGTGTCTTGTGTGTGTGTAGGCCAAAAACGGTTCTGCCATGACATATCCACACACTCAAGTCCGCGCCGGGGCTCTTTGATATCTATTGGCGTTTGTGTAACCTTGATAACACATTCAAGTTTTCCGTTTTTACATTCTGGGTCTCCGTGCACTGGGGTGTGAGAGGGCGGTATGTTGCGCAGAAGGACGGGACCCGAACCAAAAGACCCTTCCGTTCTCCTGTCCCATTGTTCAACTAAACGAAACGTAAATATTATTTTCAGTTTGTTTGCCTTTCGCCATCGACTTAAGCCAGGGCTCTGAGCTATTGACTGCTGGCTTCCAAACACTTGTTTGCCTAGGCCAAAAGGCAAAGCGATGGGTCTGTTTACCCCATTCGATTGCCATCTTATGCTCAGCTTCAGCTCTGCTTTAGGGCACAGCCAAGGCCAAGGCCAGGCCACTGACATATGTACATGTGTATTCGGGGTTCCGTATTCGCACCCAGAAAGTCAATCCGTACCACCTCGTTTTAGTGCATCAATTAGAGTCACTTTTTTACAATACTCTGACTAGCATCGTTCTGTTGCTGTTGCCTATCCTTGGGCGCTCAACTAAGATATGTTGAAGTCAAAATGGTCAGCACACAGTACTCGGCTGAGTATTGAGTGGAACAGCTTGAACTTGCTCAATCGAAAACGGCAAGTTCGTAAGCCAGTTGGCAGCATAAATAATGAAAACTTTAAGCCCGCAAAGTCTGCTACTTGGCATTGCCCAGAGCTTAACAAAGTTTTGTGTGTTTGCCTCTACCCGTTGCCGGTCCGGTTGCCGTTGACGCTCCCTCCCGTCCACTAACCACTCGGAATTGCACTTTTTCTCCGGTTTTGTTGACTCTGGGAAAATTGCTTTCGAGTGCAGCTCTTTGTCCTCCTCTGTGATCTTCTTTTGTGCTCTTCTTTACTGCGCCCGGTGACCGTGAAGCCAAAGTGAACGGCCACTGCACACGGAACTGGCAC
Organism: Drosophila subobscura; assembly: GCF_008121235.1. NCBI lineage: Eukaryota > Metazoa > Arthropoda > Insecta > Diptera > Drosophilidae > Drosophila > Drosophila subobscura. The sequence continues at coordinate 1,075,657 of NC_048533.1, read as the reverse complement.
AATGGAAGAGACATGCAACAGTTTACTATCAGCTTTAATAACATTATTGGCTCTGCCATGAGTGAGTATGGCAAAGCGTTTTCCGGCCGCACTCCTTCAAATGCGAGCCCACTTACCATGATCCTCTGCCGGCATTTCCTTGTCCGACGGACGGCTTATTACCCCTTTACAACTACTAAGCGGCCAGCAATAAGACAAGCAGACAAGAGGGCAGGTCAGAGCCTGGAGCAAAAAGGGATGCAGAATGATTTCAGAAAAAAAATCGGATTAAGTCTTTGTGGGTGCTCCTGAGCTGTGCAAATGTTTCTTTATTTTTATACCCGGTACACGAAGAGTAAATAGGGTCTATGGTATTTGCGGTGGAAAGTAGATGGTGGATTTGTGTATCGCACATAAGGAAAGCATATTCCTTATCAGCATCAATAGCCGTGTCTGTCTTTCCGTCAGTCTGGCCGTCTGTCCGTCCGTCTTGATGAGCGCCTGCATATCAGAGACTATAATAGCTGGAGGCACCAAAAGTGGCAAACAGATGGCTGGGATATCGCACTGTTACAAGAATATTTCGAAAAATCTCGGCCCGCCTCCTTCCGCCCGTACGAAGGTCGAAAGTCTGCGCTATCCAAAATTTGAGAGAGAAAATATAAAAGTGTAAATGCAATTCCGTAGGGAATGACCATATTTATCAGATCACTGAATTTTGATTAGATTGGATCATTATTATAGCCATAATGATACAATTAATTTGCAGCGGCTACCCCGACCCAGTCAAGCAGCTTTACTTATGCTTGTTCTTTGTTGCTCATTCTTTCTCGCTAGCACACTTTGCATCATACAGTGTGCATCACTGGGGGAGGGTGGTTAGCTAAAAAGAAGTGATGTAGATGACAGAAGTAGACAAAATGTAAAACTCTAAAAAAAAAACCACTAAGACACAGATATGTATATGTACATATGTACATATGTACTGCCGGGTATAAAAGTAGTGACGCGTACGAAGCGTCTCACAAACGTTCCCACTCGTTAGAAATACATTTTCTTACGGAATGTGATAAAGGAGCTTTTCAGCATTTGTTCTCAACATAGTAATTGAAACTCTCAGAAAATGTATATAGCTAAAATGTGTGCATTCATCAACGGACTCTGTTCACTTCTTCGAAATGTTGTAGCTTCTTTACTCAATTTTGTAGTTATGAGAGACAAAAGAAATTTGACCATTCGAGGCACCTGAGAATAACTAAATTGTATACTTCGAAGCTGGAAGGCGAGCAGAGTAGCTTCCCGTCGGTCACGTACATGGTCATTCGATTGCCTGCTCCCGAAATCCACCCACGGTAAATTGCTGTTGGGCGCTGTTGGCCAGAAGCAAACAAACCTCTTTTATGGCGCGGTTGTTATTATGTTATCACCCAGAGGCCACATTGAAGGAGGCTGTGAGGAGGTGATGGTTCTTGGAGCGAGGTGCCAAGGCTTATCATAACATATGCAATAATAATCCCCCGCCGGACGACATCAGGTTTGATAATAAAGGCGAATTGCGACCACGGAATTGCCCAGCGGGTGAATACCATCTGTCTGGCTGTCTGCCTCCCTTAGCAGAGTAGCCTTCAAAAGTTTATTGTTTTGTCCGACCCACATTCACACCCACACATGCGAGCCTGCATTGTCCATGAGGACCCAGTGATTGGCATTTATGACTCATGCTTGTCTAGCAGGCCCATTAGGGGCAATTATTGATGGTGGCCCAGAAATGCCTACAGAAACTGAGACCAACAGAAGCTTTGGGCACACAGGACATGAAACACGGGACGGAAGCGGTAGCGAAAAAGCTTGAATTGATTACTTGTTAAGCATAATTGCAGGATTCAAGTTTTATTTAACGGGAAATAGATAGATTAAACGGTGATAGTAAAATTACACTTAATTGAAGAGGATCGAAATGCTCATATGAACGTTTGTGTGTGCTCTTTTAACACCCGGTACTTGAAGAATAAATAGAGTATATTGTAATTGTGCTCGAAAGGAGATCTCTGTAACACACAGAAGGCAACGTGTTCGACCCCATAAATTATATACATATATTCTTGATCAGCATCAATTGACGTATCAATATAGCCATGTCTGTCTGTCTGTCCATTTTCCGTCCGTCTTGTCTGACGCCTGTTTCTCAGAGACTATAAAAGCTACAGCAACAACATTTTGCATCCATATTGCTGTGATTTCACACAAGTGTATTTCTAAATTTTGCCCCGCGCCCTTCTGACCCGAAAAGGGCAAAAGTCTCTCACAATTTTAAGAATAGAAGAAAACTAAAAAAGATGTACCTTAGAGAATGGCCATGTCTATCAGATCTCCCAATTCAGATTGGATCAGAAGAAATACAATTGCAGTGGCCTCTCCCCACACCTTCCAGCAGCCTTGCTTATGCATGATTATTGTTGTCATTCTTTTTCGCTCGCACACTCTGCCTCATGCAGTGTGCTGCTCTGGGGGAGGGTGAAGAACTAAAAGGGCATGTTGGTGTGAGAAGGTGTAGAAGATGTAGATGCCAGACGCAGAAAAAATGTAAAATTCGAAAAAATTATAGTTCATAAGTAAATAAGTAAGTATATACTGTCTGAGTACCTGGTATACAAGTTATAACACGTACAAAGCTTCTCACGTTCCTACTCGTAGTTTTAGTACAAATGTAAATAGTTTTAAACGCATACAATAGCGAGACAGAATTGTAATTGCCGCAGCGACTATCACAGTCGCATTGGGGAAAAGTCATTAATCGGATTTTCATCCAAATCCCATTAAATACATTTACATATGTATAATCCCATACGGATGAGCGGATGTGGGCGAGATGCCAACCCAATGCATGCACAGAGCTTTTTATGTTGAGTTGGGTTCGGGTTGGATCTGACATTTTATTCTCTGCAGAAACACAACGGTGATCCGGGGCAACAGAATTGAGTTTGACAGAGAAAAATAAAAACAAAGGTTTTCAATGCAATAATAGAGTGCGAATGGAACCAAAAAGTATGATTAATGGCTTGTTCGCTAATTAAGCGACGGCCAGCTCTGAGCAACCGCCAAAATGAACCCAGTTGGCAAAAGTTTACACCACCGAGCAAGAGCAGACACAAGTCCAGGGGAAAAAGCTGTTACCAGCTATGTCTTCATTTCTACGAATACGGACACGCTCATACCCGTAACCTAAGCTTTAATTATGTACCTATATATGTATGTACATATGTATGTATGCCATGTATACATAATTAGTAAAGAAACTTTGTTTTAAAAAAGTTTAAGTTGTTCATTCGCCCTGTTGGTCAAAGAAGAAAAGTTGCCTGAAAGGCGGAAACTATCTGAAAACTGCACTGTTCTCGTTGACTCACCTAGCAAAGAGGCAGGAATGCTATTATCCGGGTCGACCGAAGATTTGGATCGGCGTCAAAATCCGACGGCACCTTTGCATCTACCGTCGTTTTGCTTCTCTGGAATCATTCACTGGCAAAATGGTCCAGAAAAACACTACTTTCTTTATTGAACTTTAGTTTAAAAATATTCCAAAATAATACATTTGGTTTCGTAACATGCTCCATCGCAGTGAGAGGAATGAAGACGACAACAATTTCAATACAATTTGCTATGAATTACAGCTGGAAAAATACAAAGATAATAACAGTGGCCACTGCATAGAAACTTGAGATTTAATGTTTATTTATGCAGATCGAAGGCAGCATCCTGCATGTGAATTGAAGATCATTTCCAGGTAGCCAGGTGGGGATACAGATAGTTGGACAGTAAGTACCACAATACAACGCTCGTATGCCCTGGACCTCCTCGAGCAGCGACTCAGGAGAACGAACTGTCGCAAATTACTTTGCTTTGCTGGCCAAATGAGCCACACAAAATCCTTGGTCGGGACATCCGTTTGTATCCGTCTGTATGTTTGGACATCTGTGCGGCTGGGTTAGCAAAAAAATAAAATCAAATACTTTGTACCAAATACCTAACTTTTGGTTTTGGATCTTGCAGACTCTTGCCGCGCCGGAATGGCGGATGGGTCATGCGTGCATAACTAAACCTCGGCATGTCTTGCATCTATAGGGAACTGTTATACACGCTCTTGCATCTCCATGTAGGCCACTCGACTTGGTAGCTTATGAAGCGTTAATAAAACCATCGCCATGCCAGACCACACCACGCGCTGTCTCGCCTCAACGCCCTCCCCCTAAGTGACATTTGACTGGATTATGAGTCAGTGCCAAAGGACACCAAGGACTCAGCGACTGGGCGATCCCAGCCACTCGGCAGAGCTGTTTGCACTTTCCGACAAAATCAAACTTTTTGTTCCTCAAGGAACTAAACCGACTTTTTCTGATAGATTTGGGGCCCTAAAATTGTTTAATGAATTATGGTTTTTTTCTATAGCAGAACTTTTTTTTGAAGAATTTCTAAAATGTTTGCTTTCTTGACGGCAAATTGTGTCGGGTAGTGTTATTAATGCAAAACAATTAGCGCAACGCCCGGCGCATTTAACGCGCTGAAGCGCTACACGGACTTGCTCTCGGAGCAAGTGGTGGCGTAGGAACCCAATGGCACGGCACGGCACGGCATGGCATGGCATGAGCATCGAACAAATTTTGCAATGGGATGGTGCCAAGAGGGACTTTATACCCAATTAATAATACATAAAATATGACTCGATTTTATGCTGTGACAGGATTGGCAGGGGCTGCCTCCGCCTCAAAGCATGCAGCACAATATTGAAACTTTTAATTGCGCGACTTTCCGTGCCAGTATCCGTCTCTTTTCTGGCCATACCATCTTTGAAAAGTACCTGTAAAGAAGTACCCGAAATACCCTGTACTCCAAGAGTAAATAGGGTATATTGTATTTGTGCGAATAACGGTTGTATGTAACGCACACAAGGAAACATTTCCGACCCCATAAAGTATATATATTCTTGATCAGCATCAATAGCCGAATCGATATAGCCATGTCTGTCTGTCCGTCTGTCCGTCCTGATGAGCGCCTAGTACTCACAGACTATAAGAGCTAGAGCCACCAAATTTTGCATCCAGACTTCTGTATGCTCACACTGAAACCAGTGTATTTCAAAAATGAGCCCCGCCCCCTTCCTCCCCCGCAAATGGGCGAAAACCTCCTAAATCTAAAATTTTGAAGATAAAAGAAAACTAAAAACGCCATTCCGTAGGAAATGGCCATATCTATCAGATCCCCAAATTGGGATCCGATTGGATCATTATTATAGCCACAATGAATAAGTGCAACTTATATTTGTTTTTTGCACATTCTCTCATTCACACTCTGCTTCGCGCCGTGTTTGCGGCTGCCTCTGACATGTCTCTGCCTCTGACGTGGCTAAACACACCCCGTCCCGCAGCTTATATGTATTTGTTTTTATCATATTCTCATCTGCTTCTGCAGTGTGCGGCCTCTGCCTCTGCCGCGTCTCGGCCTCTGTCATGACTCTGCAGTGTGTGGCTCTAGGGCATGAAGAAACTATATAAGGAGGTTACTCGTCGCTTCTGCTTATTTTCAGTGCTCGTTTGCTTGTCGACGCGGAAGGTTGGTTGCGGACAACATTTTTTTTCTAATATTTTCAAAATGTTTTTTTTTTTTAAACAAAGACTACTATCATGTAGCGAACTATTAAAAATTTAATTATGAAACAATTATTATGTTTTTCACATTGCCTTCAAATGGTTAATCAGCCCACTCCATTGTCGTCACCCTCACACTTCACTCACACTTCACTCGCACGTTCATCTTAGTTTTGCCGACGAGACCTCCTTATATAGTTTCTTCATGCTCTAGGGAGTGTGGCGAGCTAAAGGAGCGTGTTGACGTGAGAAGTGTTGTGGATGTAGATGTAGACAGATGAAGAAAAAATTTAAAATTTGACAAAAAAACGCTAAGGTACAGCTGTAGTACTGATTGCCGGGTATAAAAATGACGCGTAAGAAGCGTCTCACACGTCCCTTCTCGTTATACCCTGTACTCCAAGAGTAAATGGGGTATATTGTGGGGAATAACGGATGTAGAAGAGAAGGAAACGTTTCCGACCCCATAAAGTAAATACATACATATATTGTTGATCAGCATCAGCAGGCGAGTCGATATAACCATGTCTGTTGAACTCCTGGATCTCAGAGACTATAAAAGCTAGAGCCACCAGATTTTGCATTCAGATGGCTTTATGCTCATACTGTTAAAAGTGTTTTTCAAATTTTCGCCCTGCCCCCTTCCGCCCCCAATGTACGAAAATCTGCGGTATCCACAATTTTGAAGATAAAACACTTTACACTTTATGGGGTTGGAAACGTTTTCTTCTCTGCGTTATATAAATCCACTTTTCCAAAGAAATACAATATACGCTATTTAATCTTCGAGAACCGGGTATAAAAATATTGTTTCCTTTGGAAGTTTTTAATTTTGGCCACAAAAAGTGGTCCAATTGCCAATGGTGCAATGGCTGCAACGACGGCAATAACAGCCGCAATACGGACGAAACAACTGGCCATCCAGCCACCTTGAGCAATAACATACCTTCCTTTTCACGTCGCTATTATTTGGTGTCGGCTTTTCTCCTCTCTCTCCGCCGAGTCTGTGGCATATTTGATTGTGCTTGTGTCCGTCCATACATGTTTGAAAGGGTGTTGTGCCCACATGACCAAGGGGTGGGATTTGAGTTCTCTTCTCATATTCATCCCAGGAAATTCTGCTTAAATAGAGCAACTAACGAGAAGGGACGTGTGAGACGCTTCTTACGCGTCACAACTTTTATACCCGGCACTCAGTACTACATCTGCACTGTAGCGGTTATTTGTCAAATTTTACATTTTTTCTTCATCTGTCATCTACAGTAAGCACACATATTATTCGTACACCACCATCACCCTAGTTTGAACACCTATAACTTGGCGTACGGTCAACGTAAACAGGAAAAGTTAATTTTGTATCAAAGATCAACATATCTACTATATGTTTATGAAAAAAGTTTCTAATTTTCCTTTATGGTATCCTTATAAAAATTAACTTAAGCAAAAAAGACCTTTTTTTTCGCACATAAATTATTCGTACAGCCGTCCGATTCCTTAAGTAAAATTAAAATATTAAAGGTAAAATGAACAATGAAAATTTTTGTTTGCTATATTTAGCCTTAATGATAACTAAAAGCCCTAGAAACAATCTTTCCCCCAAGCTATTGATGCCCCATGAATTAATAGTGACCCCCTCCACAAGCAGTACCGGTTGCAATAACTCCCTCGATGTAATTTTGGGCTTCCGTATCCTTTTCTACAAATATTTTTACACAGGCTTCATGGAACTCAAGTTTACTAACCGTAGTGAAAGTTTCAGCTAGTTGCAGTTTTAAATGAGCCAGATTTGATCCAAAAAAGATTACATTTTGTGTAATTTTTTGGGATGGGTCAAGTTTAACTTCGAATTATGACCAAACGGAATGATACATGGATGCCAATTGTCACTCAAAATAATGTTTAATACACCCTTTTTTATATTTCCATTACATAAGACCATTCGTAAAGCTCCAGTTAAAAAACAACACAGGTGAAAAACTAGGCACCCTCTAATGACCCATACGATTTTTTTTTTTTTTTTTTAAATTAATTTTCCGGAAGACTTTTGGAGAAACCCATGGCCAGATTCATTTCTAGAGAATGAGAATGACTAGTGAGTCCATCTAAGACAGATTTTTGATTGGTTGGCCTTGCGAAAGTTCATTTAGCCCATGATGAGAAAATGGTGGTCCCTCCTGTATGGCATTTCGGAGGGTGCCTAGTGTTTCACCTGTGTTGTTTTTTAACTGGAGCTTTACGAATGGTCTTGTTTAATGGAAATATGATAAAGGGTGTATTAAACTTTATTTTGAGTGACAATTGGCATCCATGTGTCATTCCGTTTGGTCATAATTCGAAGTTAAACTTGACCCATCCCAAAAAATTACACAAAATCTAATCTTTTTTGGATCAAATCTGGCTCATTTAAAACTGCAACTAGCTGAAACTTTCACTACGGTTAGTAAACTTGAGTTCCATGAAGCCTGTGTAAAAATATTTGTAGAAAAGGATACGGAAGCCCAAAATTACATCGAGGGAGTTATTGCAACCGGTACTGCTTGTGGAGGGGGTCACTATTAATTCATGGGGCATCAATAGCTTGGGGGAAAGATTGTTTCTAGGGCTTTTAGTTATCATTAAGGCTAAATATAGCAAACAAAAATTTTCATTGTTCATTTTACCTTTAATATTTTAATTTTACTTAAGGAATCGGACGGCTGTACGAATAATTTATGTGCGAAAAAAAAGGTCTTTTTTGCTTAAGTTAATTTTTATAAGGATACCATAGGGGAAAATTAGAATCTTTTTTCATAAACATATAGTAGATATGTTGATCTTTGATACAAAATTAACTTTTCCTGTTTACGTTGACCGTACGCCAAGTTATAGGTGTTCAAACTAGGGTGATGGTGGTGTACGAATAATATGTGTGCTTACTGTACATCAACAACACTGCTCACCCCAACACGCTCCTTTAGCTCGCCACCCTCCCCTAAAGACACAGACTGCAGAGTCGCGGCAGGGGTAGAGACGTGTCAGGGGGAGAGGCCATAAACAGCGCGAAGCAGAGTGTGAATGCTGCGGGACGGGGTGGGTTTGGCCACTGCAAATTAATTTCTTCATTGTGGCTATAATATTGATCCAATCGTATCCCAATTTGGTGATCTGATAGATATGGTCATTCCCTACGGAATGGTGTTTTTGGGAGGTTTTCGCCCTTTTGCGGAGGCGGAAGGGGGCGTGGCTTATTTTTGAAATACACTTGTAACAGTGTGAGCATACAGAAGTCTGGATGCAAAATTTGGTGGCTCTAGCTCTTATAGTCTCTGAGTACTAGGCGCTCATCAGGACGGACAGACGGACAGACGGACGGACAGACGGACAGACAGACATGGCTCAATCGACTCGGCTATTGATGCTGATCAAGAATATATATACTTTATGGGGTCGGAAACGTTTCCTTCTGTGCGTTGCATACAACCGTTATTCGCACAAATACAATATACCCCATTTACTCTTCGAGTACCGGGTATAAAAACAGCAAAATATAACCCAAAATTATTATACACTTGAAGAAATATTGTATGCACTCTCAGAGCTCTCTTTTTAAACTTTAAAGTTTAAAGTTTAAAGAGTCGAAACACTTCGTCGCTTTCGTACCATTGTCTAATTACATTTTTAGAACAACTAAACCAGCCACGAATATGTACATATGTACTTATGTACATAGATAAAGAGAAGCTTGAGCTTGAAGGTTGAGACCTTCTCCCCTCCCGGGTTATGCAATCGAACCATTTTGATTGCTAGCAATTGGCTCTAGAATTTAATTGGATACTCGAGTGACTGCCTCTGAAAATGTGGCGAGCATTTCTCCACATCTCGCATCTAATCAAACATATGCATGACTTTTCCGCTGAGCTGTTCACACATATACATATACATTTGTATGTATGTATGTATGGATGTACAAACACACAGGACAGGCAAATGGGATGAGTAAACCGCTTGAAACGCTCTTGTTCCATTTTGTTCTTGGGCGATTTTCGCAAAGCCCATGGAACTATTGCAGCTGTAAGCTTTTTGTGGCAATTTTGAAAACTACCCGAAACCTAAACGAGTTTTTGTTACGTTTTGCTCCCGTTCCCCTACTTTAGTTGGTTTCGTAGCCGAAGTTTTAGTTCCAATTACGATAGCAGCTCACTTTGGCACTTGTACATTTCTGTTGATTCATAGTTTGCAACCTCTGTATTGCAAACTATGAATACCTGGGATACAACGAGCTTAAACATTAACGCGTTGTAGGATAAAGTTGAATGCAAATTAAGACCCAATAAAAGAACAGAGAAATTCACATTTCTAAGATAAAAGTGCGAGGGCGGTTAGAATGAAAGTAGAATCCAACGGCAAGCTGCCTGGGTTCTTGTTAACTTCTGACGAAAGAAGAGCAGAAACCCATTGAATTTGAAATTGAAAGTTTAAATAACTGTCTTGATTTTCGATGCGAGTGCTTCAGCCGGTTTCACCTGCTTCACCTGCTGCCAAGAACAGAAACGCGATCTAAACAAATTTGTTTAACCTCTGAAATTCCATGGAGAGGATACAACTGATACAATAGCACATACAACAAGGATACAAATAGATTTTAGGGAACATAATCCAGTCAGTGGGATCTCATATATACATATGTATGTACATATGTATACACGTGCATATATATATGTCTATATATATATGTATATATATATATATGTATATACGAACGTATGTACATATATGATATACATACATATGTATGCAAGAATGTACCCTAGCAACAACGAATATCCTCTTTTCAATTCTCATTCTTAGTGATCTTTTTAATTGATTAAAATCGGTTGCAAGTTACGGCTGCAGTTGCAAATCGGAGCGAGCTCCTGTGAGGAGCTTGCATGCATGCTTCACTCTGCTTTGGCCTTGGCATTGAAATGTCTTTGAGACGTTTTGAGACTCGTTTAATTCAATTAAAAGAAATCCCAAACGGCGCCTGTTGCTTGGGGCGTAATGAAGTGCGGTGGGTTGCGGCAAGTGGACGGTCGGTCGGATATGGTAAAGAAAAAGTTCCCATGGCCGTGTAGGAGCGATAAGTGGAGAGGGCACCTGGCAAATTGAAATGCCAGCCAGCAGCAGTGGAATCATGTACAGCAGGCAAAACACCGAGTACACATCCATCCTTGTTGGTTTCGCCTTTGTGTGCTTTGTACGTCACTCTTTGTAAGGGTATGAAACGAAGCGAAGCCCACTAAGGAGTAGAGAATGTGGGAAACAATCCGCAATATTAGCAGAGGGTCTCACAGTACATGGCATCACTCTCAACACACCTCAAAGCTACACGTGGCTTGTGTGGAATACCTGTATGTTCTTCCAAGAGACAAGAGTGTTAAATAGGTACATCCCCACATATGTATGTGTTTCCATCCAGCTTTCGTCAGCTGATTAACCCTTTTAAGAAAAAAATCCCTAGCACGGAGGGTGGCGACGTTTACGTTTCTTTTTTTTCCGCAAACACAAGCGGCTACAGATACACATTGAAAGCGGCGCCTTAAACCGCATTGGATTATACATATGTATGTACAAATACATTCATTTACGTATTGACCCAGCGCTGCTTGTATTGTAACACAAACAATTTCGACATTGTAGAATTTAAGTGGCCTTTTAGGCGACAGGAGCATTTGGATCGCGGGGTAGGGCAGGGGCTGGCGGAAATGTTGTTGATTGTGAGCAAGTATTCCGGCAGAAGTATTTCGGTTGTCTTTTCTATCTCTTTGCAGCATTATCGGCAGAATAAACAATGCAATTTTGAGTAAACAATGCGAACAGCTCACAAAAGTAGCTTTAGGTCCTTCAGGTGCCTCTGGTACTCGCATGAAGAGCTACAAGTGTAAGCTCACTTAACGGAAGAGAATTAAAACGATGTCTGAGGCGAATATTATTTGTAGGCACTTTAAAAACGAGAAGATACGTGTGAGACGCTTCTTACGCGTCACAACTGTTATACCCGGTACTTAGTGTCTTTTTCGAATTTTACATTTGACATTTTAAATTTTTTCCACATCTGTCATCTACATCTACATAACTTCTTCGAAGCTCGCCCCTCGCCTAGAGCCGCACACTGCTCGAAGCAAAATGAGAGAGAATGTGCAAAAAGTAAAAAAAAAAAACTGGTGTAATAATTGCATTAAGTTACCCTACCCGCCTTAATATTTATACTAGAAGACAAAAGACAGACAATCTACCGAGCATGTGCTCCACTCTTCAGCCGGGTGCCGAATGCGTCACCGCGACGGATGGCCGTGTGTCTAGCTGTTGAGCTCTGGCTCTGGGCGGTAAAGTATGGACCAATCAATTTGCGTTTAGGCTGATGCCCCTCTGTCCCTAGCGGCTGCTAGCACCGTGGTAAGGACCTCATTTCTAATCAAAAGCATAACATAACGAAAATAATCACGATAATAAAGTGTAGCCATAGCCAAGCTTTGCTAATTAGCATTCATTCATAATACTCGCCACAGATTTCCCTGCGAAAAGAGCTGCACGCTCTCTCTTAGCGCTCCAGCGAGTCTGCGCACTTGTGTCCGCTAGGTGCGTCAGTCCGGCAACGCCGTACGCGTAAAACCGTAAACAATGTGTGCATCCATTTACGAGCATTTCTGTACTGTTTTGTGTATCGTCTTCTGTTGTTTTCCGGCAATGGCGGCCACCGGTTGTTCGCCGCGCACTCCGTGGGCACGGCCAGAGACACAGAGGGGCGGTTCGTGAATGTGATTTGCCGACGGCGATGCTAACACTAACTGTAATACTAACGGCAAGAGTAACGGTAATGACAGCGGTAATGGTGCCTATCCATGCCCATAGTAGCATGTGTGTTTGAGTGCCTATGTTGAAAATCGCGTGACTTTCCGCCGGCGTGTTTTAAAAAATGTACATACAATCCATACATCCATCAGGAGTTCAAAGTAACAAGAAAAACAATTTCCATGTGCTGTTTCCAATGCAGTTACTCAAACGAAATACATATATGTAAATGTATGTATGTAAGTTTGTATGTACAGTGCCCCTTTTGGGTGTGAGGGTCGTGTCCTAGAAGAGTTGGCATGTTATGAGCCGACATTTTAGACCATTAACAACAGAGAGATGTTGCGAGTGCAATTTGAATAGCCGAACATACACATGTCTATATGTACATGTACATATGTATGCATGTATATGATATGTATGTCATATATCATCATTCATGCATGCATATCTATGAGGAGGATGAGGGACCAACTTCTTGGCAGTGTCTCAATCGATAAATTCAAAGGAGCCAAGTGGTACCACCGCCCCACACCTCACCTTAGGAATTCTAGGAGCACTTCCCCTATACTCTAGCAAATATTTCCAAAGTGCGCTGCTGACTTAAGTAAATTTGATGTGCCCGATTGGGGGGGAGCGTGTTTGCTTGTGTACTGACATTTTTTGCTTCCCCAACTGGCTGGAAGGGCCGGGCCTTCTCCTTCCCTTCGGGATGTCAATGAACCCCATTTCGGATGGGTCCGTACCGCAGCATTGAATTTAGTTGTCAGCTCTGAGGGTGGCGTTGACTTTTGACACCACAATGCTTGTACATACATTCTGTACGTGCCTCCCCCTTCTCCGGCGATGCTGCCCTATTTTCCATCTATGATTTATCCTAGCACGAATTTTGATATTGACTTTGCTCGAGATCGAAGCCACTACCCTAAAAACCATGATGTGAAAAACTGGCATAAATTAAACGTGTACAGAGCTCAGCGTATCACGGCCCCACCGAGTCGCTTCAAATTCGAGATTTTTCCTCTGGCTATGACGATGATGTCATCATTCAGATTCTGACTAGCATTCGGTTGATTCCGTTAAGGCAGTGCCCACAGAACAGACTTGTAATTAATTCACATCCACATCATTTCCCCGCAAGAAGACACAATTGTCCATTTCGAGCCACAAGCCACAAGCCACATTTTCCAAACCCATAACTGATACAATTCAGAAGCAGTCAGGAAATGCGTCTTTCAATCTTTCACTAACAGACACACCATTCCTTCAGACGAGTAAACGGGTAAACTCGAAAATATTAAAACGCATGTAACTTTGTTCTTATAAATTTTCCATAACATTTTCAAATCATAAAACGACAAAAACACGGCAGATGGAGGCTCGTAATCTGACTACTGTTTGTTTGTTTTTGTTCTCTGAGGTCTCTGATCGTAAACACCAAATATCATGAAATGCAGCCGTTTACGAGGCCCTTGTCCGCAATGAAAGGGAGCTTACGGCCGCCTATCTGCTTCGCTCCTTCTCCTGCTGGGATTTGTGTTAATGTGCTGTGACGGAGGCATACTGTGACACTTTCCCACTGTCCAGACATCCTCATATGAATTATGATTAAGTAATCTGAATAGTGGGGGCGTCGTCGTAAAGTTGTATCCGTACACACGCGTCCGGAAGGTCGTGGTGGATGGGATAGGGGCAGGTCGTGGGAAACATGTGTCTGGCGGTATTCCCTCTCACTCTCGCTCACTTTTGTCAACACTTGTAATCCTTTAAGGAGCTCCCGGCAGGGGCGACGCCTGGAGGAAAGGACAGGACCTATTGTTACAGAGCCTGAGGCACGCCAGGAATTAATGCGCATTTTCAGCTTCGTTTACTTCGGAGCGCACAGTTTGGAGTTTTACTGCGAATCGAGTTAGGAATTTAAACATATGTAGGTCTGCAAGCAGCAGCCACCGCTGATGGCTTTTTCAGATTTTCATTGTAAGGGTTTTATCCCATTAGCGGCCAGAGAACAATAACTGGATAGACGGACGACAAGGCAAAAGGGAAAACGCACGAAAAAATGCAAATATTCAGAGCTGATTTCCCGGTGTTTGCTTTTGCCTTTGGCTCGGCTTCTAATGATTGGCTCAGGTCAGATTCGGCGCCATTTTTCTGAGATTCGTTCCTTGAGGAAAATATTTTGAGCGTTGGCATTAATTAGGAGCTCTTCTAATTGTAATATGCAGAGAAACGAACAGGAAACTCGTGACTCGACATTTTGATTGATTCTGCTGTCTATTTGGCGTCCAAGGGCTCGACATTTGATGGGACACCGCTTGCGACGGGACTGTCCTAGTGTAAACAGCTCAGAGTCCTCTCAGATCGAGTTTCGCTTTTTATGCGGTGTTTGCCTATGGCGCCGCACCATTTAATAAGTGCATGCCCCATTAGCCAATGGCTGCTCCGAGCACCCCAGCCACGTGACCCATTTCGGTGCGCTCGAATCTGGCGACTGTTAATTATGTATAATCGATAATTGAAATAGAAGCCCCAGGCTGAACAGACTGAATTATTTTTGGCAACCAGTGTGGCGTGAAATGAGAGGTGTGCAACTCCGGCTGGGCTGGCGGCAATGAGTCACTCGCAGGAGACGACAAAAGGACGGGCAAAGAAAAAAAAGGCTAAGCACCAACGTCTTTATCGCATCAGTTCTAGGCTCAGTCCCGACCGCAAAGAGCCACGTGAATTGAAACCCAAAGTGGAACTCCACTCTTTCACCCTTTGCCCTGCCAATCCCTTTGTCGAGGCAACTTCGTTTCCCGTGAGATCCCGTGGCGTCTTATGGTCCCTGCCTTCATAAAAGCCGAAATCCGCTTTATGAGTGCTCGTGGCACAGCCACACGCGAGTGAATCGAGACACGAAAGGATTTGCATGCCACCGTCACCATGGACATGTTATTCCCTGATGATGGACCATAAAGCGACAATCTTGATCGTCCATCCAAACCGCTATTCGTTGGTGTTCACTTTCAATGCGAATAAATACTACTGACTGGAGCGAATGAAGAAAATGTCTGAGGATATTCTACCGGCAGATGGTTTATGCGCTGAAATATTGATATTAAGCAAATAGGCTGATGTGGGGCCCTCCCTGGCTGCTACCGCAGCTGAGGCTGGCCACAAACCACAGCAAAGTTGACGAAATTGTTGCTCACGTAACTCAATAAACAACTGATAATTTAAATAAAAGCAACCAAAGCCGCAGCCCACGTCAATTTGCAGAGGAACAGGACAACACGACCAGGAGCACACGTACATATATGTACTAACATTGAGGGCAAAAGAAAAAGAGAGAGGAAAAAACACGTCGTTCGCTCACTTTTCCACTACCACTGGGGATTTGAAGGTGACACATGGCTCAGGGATATAATGCTGGCTGGTTTTCTTTTCCAAGCAATCACATCAAAGGACAGTCTGAGTTGCTGATCTCACTCCTGGTGCTGGCGCCAATCCATGGCTTTTTCGAATTCATAAAATATTTAAATGCAAAAATGAGCTGCAAAACGGACGAATGTTTCGCTACATTAGCGATGAGGACAACAAAAGCGCCGTCCCACCGCAACCGGAGGCCATTCCCTCTCCCCTTTAGCATTTAATGAAGCAGCTAGACTTTGAAGCAATTTCGTTGGCTCAGTCGGCACCCGTGGGACACTTTTTCCCGCCAACTTTATTCCATTGTTTCCGTCGGCAATAGCGCGCTCAAATGCTCTTCGCCCCATGAAGTTAAATACCTAATGGTGGCCCTTTTCCTACACTCGCTCCCCCAGTCTGGAATTATAGAAACAAAAATCATCATTTTTATACCCGGTACTCGAAGAGTAAATAGGGTATTTTGTATTTGTGCGAATAACGGTTGTATGTAACGCACAGAAGGAAACGTTTCCGACCCCATAAAGTACATATATTCTTGATCAGCATCAATAGCCGACTCGATTGAGCCATGTCTGTCGGTCCGTCTGTACGTCCGTCTTGTTGAGCGGCTGGATCTCAGAGACTATAAAAGCTAGGGCCACCAAATTTTGCATCCAGACTGCTGTATACTCACACTGAAAACAGTGTATTAGCCCCGCCCCCGCAAAAGGGCGAAAACCTTCCAAAGTTAAAATTTTATAGATAAAAAAAACTAACGAGAAGTGACGTGTGAGACGCGTCACAACTTTAATACCCGGTACTCAGTCAAAGTACTTGTCCCATATTGTTATATGGGTTGGTTGTCCCGACCCCATAAAGTATGAATATTCTTGATCAGCATCAATAGCCGAGTCGAAGGAGCCATGTCTGTCTGTCCGTCTGCAAACGGATGACTATAGATAGCCACACACTCACTTAAATCACTGCGATTTATACAGCATGACGAACATCTCAATATATCTGAAGAGATCATTCCTTTCCTATATTCTGGTAGAACCGTTTCAATGATGGAAATCATAGACTAATTCATACATACATACATATATATGAGTATATGTACATACTTTTTTGAAGGCCTGCAAAAGGACCTGTGGTTGGTGGCGAATGGCGTAAAGTTGATACGTTTCCAATGACGACGGGGAAACGGCACCCTTTCATGGAAGAGACACGATGAGAACTGTCAGAGGCTGAACGCAAAGACGTCTTGATGGATAGAGCTCTGACGGAAAGAAAAGAAGGAGTGGGACAAACAGAAGCCCCCCAAGACGAAAAAATTGCTTCAATCAATCATAGAAAAACACTGATTCCAATTAAGCCAGCGTAGCATCCTTTGCGGTTGTTTATGCACCATTGGTAAGAAACAAAGTATAATACAAGCGAGTAGTCACAACTTTTGTACCTGGTACTCAGTCAGTGTCTACATATATACATATGTATCTTATTTTCTTCATTTTCTCTTATCTTTAAAACTGTGGCTGTGGGACATTTTCGCTGTTTGTTTGGGTGGGTCGAAATTTTGAGATTCAATTGAAACTGTCTGTTATTACAGAAGTCTGGATGCAGAACTTGGTTGCTCTATCTCTTATTGTCTCTGAGTACCACGCGCTAATCAGGACGGACAGTCGGACGGACAGACAGACATAGCTATGTATATAGACTCGGCTATTGATACTGATCAAGAATATATACATATACTTTATAGGGTCGGAAACTTTCTTCAGTGTGTTACATTTTTCGACCACAAATAGAGTATACCCTATTTACTCTTCGAGTACTGCGTATTACTAAATATATTATTTCGAAACTATTAAACTTTGGATTAAACTAAATGGCGAGCGACTTGCATATTTAAATTTCGACCACTCTTAGTAAAATAATCAGAAGAACTCAATCAAGCTTTTTGAACACATACTGTGAGAAGGGAAAAATGTTCACGAACTATCAGCGGCAGGACTCGTATATTTAACATCACTACGTGGCCGAAAATAAAATAGTTCTCTAATCAATATAACTATGGAGATCTATCAAGTGGTCCGACAATATAGGTTGCAGTGTGTCTATGTTATTTGGATCTTGATTTGGGAATGTAATACTTTGAAGACGTGCATATGTATGTAAGTTTAATCGAGTATCTACTATTCCGATTCATTCCGATAAATATTTGTGATATTCAGAATTTACATCTAAAAACTAATACCTGGTAAATCAGCTGATACCATTTTCTGGGTACAGTTACACAAAAACCAGTCGTGAAATTAATTTGTTTCTAAATAATCATTCCTCGCTCTTTTCCCACCAGCGAAGTACAATCCGTCCATTATGTCCCGCTCACTCCGTCAGGGGCGCCACTGGCCGTCGAAGAGATTTAGGGAGATCGAACAGGTGCAGGCATTCAGCCACAGAGAATGGAGTTCCTCGTTTTGGGACATTTTATTTAATTTTTATACCCGGTACTCGAAGAGTAAATAGGGTATATTGTATTTGTGCGAATAACGGTTGTATGTAACGCACAGAAGGAAACGTTTCCGACCCCATAAAGTACATACATATATTCTTGAACAGCATTAATAGCCGAGTCGATTGAGCCATGTCTGTCTGTCCGTCCGTCCGTCCGTCCGTCTGTCCGTCTTGTTTGTCGGCTACAATTTTGAAGATAACAGAAAACTAAAAACGCCATTCCGTAGGGAATGACCATATCTATCAGATCACCAACTTGGGATCCGGCGATGACCAGCGCGGCTTCGCCCGACACAGTCCGGAACGAGCACGCGAACCTTAGGGCACACAGCCTGTACGTCGCCTCCACGCCTCGCATGTAGGTTTTCACCTTTCGCCCACGCGGGCGCGGCGTACAGGATCTGCGACGTCACAACACTCGTCAGGAGCTTCCGCGTTGCCTGCTTCGGGCCTCTGGTGTTGAGAAGCATTCGCGAGAGTGCTCCTGTGGTTCCGCTGGCCTTCCTCTGCACGTACTCCAAGTGCTCCTTGAAGGAGAGGCGAGTGTCGATGACCACCCCGAGGTACTTGATTGCCCTCTGCGAGCGGATCGTGGTACCACCGACCTGCACACATGCTGTTTCTACAGCTTTCCGGCTCGATATAAGCACCGCCTCAGTCTTCTGCGCTGCCAAGTCCAGTCCGGCGACCGTAAGCCACGACTCCACGGCACGGACGGCAGCGTTGGCGAGCTCCTCCACTGCGGCGAGGTGCTTGGCCACCACCACTATGGCGACGTCGTCCGCAAACCCCACCATGCTGGTGTTGGCTGGCATCGGTAGTCTCAGGACTCCGTCGTACATGGCGTTCCAGAGCAGGGGTCCCAAAACGGAGCCCTGCGGGACTCCGGCTGAGACTTTGTATGCCCTGGAACCCAGACCGGTCTCGTACGTCAGCACCCTGTCGCTGAAGTAGCTGCGTGCTATCCTCTGCAGGTAACCAGGGATGCTGAAACGCTGTAGGGCCTCTAGCGTGCGGCTCCAATCGGCCGAGTTGAATGCGTTCCTTATGTCGAGTGTCACCACTAGACAGTAGGATTTGGATCCTCCTCTCCATCTGGAGAGCGCAGGCTTCCTCTGCCGTTTACCACCTTGGAGATGGCGTCCAACGTCGACTTCCCCTTCCTGAACCCGTATTGCTCCGGGGAGAGGCCGCCTGCTGCTTCGATGGCTGCACTCAGCCTCGTGGCGATCACCTTCTCGAAAACCTTACCTATCGTGTCCAGGAGGCAGATGGGCCTGTAGGAGGACGCCTCGCCCGGCGGCTTTCCCGGCTTGGACAGCAAAAAGAGCCGCTGCCTCTTTCACCTCGATGGGAACGTACCCTCGTGGAGGCATCTCTCGCTTGGGATCAGCGCTAGTGCAAGCTTCGTCGCTCGGTTCGGAATAGCGTCCGGCCCCGGTGCCTTCTTGGGGTTCAGATCTCTGCCTGCCTGCAGCACCTCTTCCTCCGTGACCTCGCAGATGTCGTCCAGGCTGTGCTCGGGGCTTGGGGATGTTGTTATGGGCCGCCCTTGCGGGAACAAGGTCCTAACAATACCCTCCAGCACTACTGGGTCCGTTGGGGCTCTGCTTCCGGCGTTGATGCTCTTGACCACCATCTTGTAGGCGCCTCCCCAGGGGTCCTCCTCGGCGGCGTCGCACAGCTTGAGGAAGCATTCTCTTTTGCTGTCTCTAAAGGCGGTCTTCAGCTCCTTCCGCGCGACTTTGTATGCCTCGCAGCAGGTAACTAGTCGCGGAGTTCCCCTGGCTCGTTGAAACTGTCTGCTCCCGCTGTAGCAGATTTTGCGGAGCTCGGCGATGTCCTCGTTCCACCAGAAGACTGGGGCATGGTGCTTCCCAAACGCGCTTCGCTGGACCATGCTCAGGTCGCAGGCCGCTTCCACTGCATCCCCAGATGGGTCGCCCACTCGTTGGCTCCATCGGACTCTGATGCCGTGTAGGTCCTGAGGGCGCTTGCAAAGGCCTGAGTCCTCAGCGTGCCCTGCCGATTCGCCTTCTTTAGCTGGGTAGGAGCTGCTCTTCTCCGAACCGGTCCGCCAAGCACGCACTCGATGGCCTCGTGGTCGCTAGCTGTGTAGGCGTCGCTGATTCTCCAACTGGAGTTTCTGGCCAACGCGCTGCTGACGTATGTGAGGTCGATGACTGACCCCATGCCTCCCCTGCTGAACGTCTGTTGGGATCCTTCGTTGAGCAGCACCATGTCCACGGTAGCGAAGGCCTCCAGCACCGTGCGTCCTCTAGCGTTGGTTAGGGAGGACCCCCACTCCAGGGCCCAGGCGTTGAAGTCGCCCCCGACTACGACGTCGCTTCGTCCTCGCAGGTCTCCGATCAGCTCGTCGATGATTCGACTGTGTGTGTGTGTGTCCGAAAGGGCCATTAGCGGCTCCAGACTTTCAGTAGCTTGATGGCATTCTCCAAGCAGCCCAAAGAGATGACCGGAGCGAGCATATTGTAAAAATGATTATTGAAGCCATCTCGATCAGCTTCTGCAGCTGCGTACGATAGCGCTTCTGTACGTGTACATACGACTTAAAACGAGGTGTCCTGAACGCTGGCTAGGTGCAAGGCGTTGCACGTCGGCTTCCAAGGGTTGGGCAGAGGTAGTCTGTTCTCGAGTCCTCGCTGGTGAGTCCTGCCATTGCCAGGGCCCATTGCCGGGAAATGCTGATAGGTCATGGCCACAGAGTTTTCGTAGGACCTGCGCATTTTGCCGTCGAGACGGGCCAGAAGCTGGGGCTGGAGCTCCATACGCCTTAATTACAGATCACGTCGGATGCGATCATACTCCTGCTTGGCCGGACATTGGGCCAGCTGAATGACTTTCATGCGCACATTCCGCTTTACCAGCATCTTGAGGCGATTCGAATTTGTCATTTTGGCCATGCAGTCGATGGACATCGACGAGATCGGACTGTCCTGCGACGTCAGTTTTGGGGCCGTATAATGGCCTGGAAGTCGCTTCCCTTCGCCAATATGTTAATGGAGTCGCCGCAGTTCATGGCGAGGGCTTACCAATGGCGTCCACTAATATGTATGTTTTGTAGATATATGGATCGGTTGTGTTAATTTTAGCTGAGCGGAACTTTCCGACTGAGTGTTTGTTTGTCTACCGATATCTGGTTGGAGAAGTTTGATCCTTGCTCAGCCAGCTCTGATCGCATCAAGCCTGAGAAAATAGTTTCCCAGATTTTGCGGCAAGTTTTTAAATAGTAATCTGGACTATAAGTCATGCTCCACATGTACTTGATCTTGTGCTAGATATGAACACGTAATGCTTGCTAATTAATCGGCATGTCTATCAGCTTCATCAACACTAAATTGCCTATAGACTCTATAGGAAATATAGTATAGAGGCACAATCAAAACTTTATTCATTTTTTGGATGGTTCCGTAGATCGACAACAGAAATGGAGCTACACATGCCGGACTATTTATTCCATTTGCACTCATCCCCACTCTGTCTATCGTTTCAGTCGGATCGAGCTTGCAACCGTGTCCACAAGTGCGAGTGCAGATACAAGAGTCCACAAACAGAACACACCCATACTCCGCTGAGAGTGCACACCCCTCCGCATCCACTCCTGCAGGCAGAGGCCGCTAGAACGGACAAGGACCTGACAAGGAACACCACAGGGACGGGCCACAACCGAATCAATTGGAATTCAACAGCCCGAGGTGGATTCTCTGGTTGGGGAGACTGAGACCCATTGATGTAGCCGCGATGGGGGCCAATACATCGAGCAGAGCCGACGCGAGTCTGCTCGCCGACGATGACGGTGAGTGTGGATGGGGATGGGGGCACATAAAATCAATTAGCTTAGAGGGCGACTGAAAGCAAATCTCACAACCTAGTAGCCCGGCCATGACTGGACAACGTATTGAAATCGCAAACGCTCACGAACCTAACCGAGTGGCCTAGGACCCTAGGACGGGGCATGCAGCTGTGGCGAATTGACGAACTGTGCCTGTTGAAAATATTGAAATGTCTTGCTCTGCCTGACCAGCTGGCCATGCTCCAGAGCTGCGAGCGGTGTCGAGCACTCCTGGGGCGCATCTGGCGCATGCAGCTGACCAAGATAGAGCTCAACCTGCTGGAGGTGCCGCTGCAAAAGGACGACTTCGACTTCCTTCTGACCAATGGCCGTGCGCAGCTGATCCAGCTGAGGCTCAACTACCTGGCCAGGGAGCATTTCGAGGTGCTTGTCGGGCACAGCTTTCCCAAGCTGCTGCTTCTGGAGGTCGATGTTCTGCCTCCGTTCTTCCTGTGCCCGCGACTACTACATCAGCTGAGGCAGACCATGCCGAGGTACCCTAACGAACGGTAGGAGCTAATGATGGGACGCCATGAGACTGCCAGCTCCATTAAATGCCAGACTCTTAGTTAGAATTTCGGGGGTGCGAACTGTTCAATTTCAATAAAGTGTTTAATGTACTCATTAAATCTCTCTTTCGTTTCCAGTTAATTTTGATCACTTCCAAATACTCCGTGCCATCGGCAAGGGAAGTTTTGGCAAGGTAAGAGCAGCTGCCCGACTTGGGTGCGCCCAGGTGTTATCCTCTGACGCTTTACGAGACGAACAATCCAACATTCGCAGGTCTGCATAGTGCAGAAGCGTGACAGCGGCATTCTTTATGCCATGAAGTATGTGAGTCGCAACGCCTGCGAGATGCGTGGAGCGCTTGGCGGTGTCATCAAGGAGGTTGAGCTGCTATCCTCATTGGAGCATCCGTTTCTCGTCAATTTATGGTTCTCGTTTCAGGGTAAGTGCGCACAGAGCGCAGACAGAGCCAGCAAACGCCGTCGTAACTACGCGAATGCAAATGAGCTAGCTTTGGCCGCTTAGCAGCTCCGTTCCTGGTTCTGTCTCTGTTCTTGGAGCCACTCCCGCTGCCGTGGCCGCTTCTGTTGCTGTGGCTGATTGCCAATCAAAATGCAAATTAACTCTGCGCATTTCCTTTGAAGGCCGAGACTCTGACATTTAAACTCATATACCTTTCATCCTTCTGGCACACACCAAACTACACCAACACCCCCATTCCCAGACGAGGAGGACTTATTCATGGTATGCGACCTGTTGACTGGTGGCGATTTGAGATATCACTTGCAGAACCGAGTAAGTCCGCATACGACAACTCTTAGCTCTCAGCTTCAGAATCTACCCTTATATTCTCCCATTGCCAATGCCTCTCCCTCTCTCTCACCCACGCCCACTCCTACTCCTGTCTGTTCTTCTTTCAGGTTGAATTTTCCGAGCAGAGTGTGGCCTTATTAGTCTGCGAACTTGGTAGTGCGCTGGAGTACCTGCAGACACAACGGGTGGTCCACAGGGACATCAAGCCAGATAATATTCTATTGGATGATGGCGGTGAGTATGCGGATAACAGGTTGGACGTGGGTCGTGAAAGTTTTGCCCTTTCATTTTCTGAGACAACAGCCAGGCAATCCGCGTCCATAATTCAAAATAATGTCATTGAGGTCGTGCTCAAAAACGTATTAATTTTATACGGAAAGCTCTGAGCCAGAACCCAGCCACTGTACGGCCACAGAAGCTCCTCCGGAGACGGTAAAAATTGCTCATTCACTAACTGAGCAGGACTATCAGACACTATTAGAACGGACGGAAGTATATTTAATGACATTTAGGCGATCTAACGAGATGTTCATGGCAACGTTGGAATAGCAGCCGCAGTTTAATATACATACATACATGTATGCTAGATACTGGATTTGAGACTTATTCATTCAAATAACACAGAATCAGCGACGGGAAATTGTTTTCTTCATTCTGTCTAGATAAGGAATTATGGATGGATGCCAAACAAACATCTATCTGTTGAATTTCTAATAGATCCTGTTGCAAGTGCACCAATCTTGTTCGACTTAAGATTCTCGAATGAATTTCCTTCATGAGCATTGCAAAGGGCACTAAATTGGTATTGCAAACAGATTGTGTAGCCATGGGTGGTAAGGGGAAAAGTGAGAAATAGGACGAGTACGTAGACACTATGCATGAATTCATGGAACAGAAAATCAAACGCAATTAGTTTACCACCCACTGCTACGCTCAGTTGAAGGAGCCACTTGCATGCTTAAGGAAAGTCCCGCACCCACTGACGAGATATTAATTCCAGGACACGCTCATTTGACTGATTTTAATATTGCGACAAGGCTGCAGAAAGATGCGATGGCCTGCAGCATGTCGGGGACGAAGCCGTATATGGCGCCAGAGGTGTTTTTGTGTGCCCTGGACGAAGTGGGTGAGTGTGTCTGCCCAGCAGGCAGCAACTGAATTAATTCAAGAAGAGCCCTGAGCAGCAGCTGGAAATGGAATGGAGGTGGCGATAATTGACTGCTTCCTGATTGTTTCAATTGAATTACAGCTGGCTATAGCTACCCAGTGGACTGGTGGTCCCTGGGCGTTGTGGCCTACGAGATGCGAAGCAACGTCCGCCCTTTTGTGGTGCACTCGAACACGCCCCTGGCGGAGATCAAGAACATCCTGAACACACCAGTGCACTATCCCCGCCATTGGAGCAGCAACTTCATTGATCTGCTGCAAAAGGTGTGTTGCTTGCGTGCGCCATTCCATTGATTGTCGTATCAGACCCATCTCAACTTTCTTGCAGCTGCTCTCCACGTATCCCGGCGGCAGGATCAGCACCCAGCAGGAGCTGCATCAGACCCCGTTGCTGAGGAACATTGACTTTCAGCAGGTGCTCGAGAAGAAAATAAAGCCCATCTTCAAGCCTCCCGAAGACCACCTGAACTGCGACCCCTGCCTGGAACTGGAGGAGATGATTGTGGAGACGCGGCCGCTGCACAAAAAAAAGAAGCGTCTAGCCAAACAGCGCTCAGCACAACGAGACAGCGATCCCGAGACCGTGCTCGTCAAAGAGTTCATCGTCTACAATCGGTACAAAGAGCTCAAGCGGAGGAACATGGAACAGAAAGAGAACGACTGGCAGCGGGAGCTCGAGTTGGCCATGGCCAACTCTATAGTCAACAGCTTGGCCCCCATCCAAGAGAAGCCCGCTTCGTCCACTTCCACGTCTATTAGCCATGCAGCAAACCCCACGATCTCCACTCCCACCACGGCGCACGCTCCAGCTGTCACGAATTCACCATCTAGAAGCTCAAGGTGCTCCGCCTGCAAAGAGAGTGACAGCATTGAATTCATAGATCGCACGCCCTCCCCGCAGGGCACAGCCGGCGGAGCCATTGCTGCCACCCCGACACAGCTCTACAACACTTTGGACAAGGCAACGATCACGGCACAAAAGTAGTGTCAAAAAACTATGACTGTCACCCGAACCCTCCCTCCGCAAGGAACTAATGAAAAATATATGTACACATGTATCATCATATGGCAACGTAACAGGTTTCACTGCGAACACACCCAAACGCCCCATGCCCCAAACACATAGCCTGCACCGAACCGAACGATGATTGGACGACCAGCACCTTTTTTCAAGTTCCGCTGAACGTGTAGATATAACACATAAAACTAAGAATAATTTATAATTGGATGTCTTTAAGGGTATTTATATTATCTATCTAAGTCTTAAGTCTAAGTCCCTTTGTACATACATATGTACATATGTGCGTATGTGTGGTTAGATGTTAGCTGAAATCAAAATAAATGTAAAGAGGCACTGCACCAAGCGGGGTTGGTTTACCTCTTTCTTTTCGAATGTTCGCAAGAGCTCAATCAAACTGGCAGCGTAATTTCGATTTTTTTGAAGTTTTTATTTCAAGTTATATTTTATTCATGTTTCACATATTTTTTGTAATGCCTTTCTTTGTATAAAAAAGAGTAAATAATTATGTTCTGTATGTATAATTGTTGTATTCACGCACTTGTTGATCTCTCGTTATTTATTTTAGTTTTGGGTTGGTGTTATTATTGGATTGGTGTTTGTGTCGAAAGTGGCAAAACACTAACCAAATTACGATAATAAACTAATCCCCTTCTGTATATTATTTATCAGCAAAATGCAACATGTTAATAATTTTTAATTTCTCTGGTTCTATCCGCGGTCTCTCGATTTCATTTGTGGGCTTTCACGGTTAGTTTAATTTCACATGTGACGAATATCATTTTAACATCTTTCCACCATCACTCCCATCTCACACACCCCGTCGTCAGCAGCTCAACTGCATTGCGGGGTGTGGTGCGGTCGGAAGATGGTCGCTGGGTCTCGTTGCGAGTGTGAGAATGTAGATAAATAATCAAGAAAGTCCCAAGAAAGGGAGCATTAACTTCGAGAAGCGTTAAGAGCAAGTGTGTGAATTATTGTTTCTGTGTAGAAATCGTGTTCCACTCTGCATTTGTGGAAGGAGTATTTCAAAGATTCAATTAAGTTGAATAGCTTACAAGGTTTAACGAATTTTTCTTTTGTTTTTCTTAAGCAAAAACAAATGCAATTGTTTAGAAAAGCGTCAGTTATTTGTGTTGTGTTCTGTTCTCTTTAAAAAATCTGTTTTTCTCTTCTCTTTTGAATTTTGTTGTTTTTGCTGTTCTTTGAAGAATGAAGAAGAAACTACAAGCTGAAAAATTATGATCGGAGTATGTGTGTGTTTTGAAGATGAGTGTAAGTTTGTGTGTGTGTGTTTGTTTGTGTGTGTGTGTTTGTGTGTGTTTATGCATGTAGGGTGTCTGGAGTTCGGCTTATGTTCATTTTTTGTTTGTTATTTTTCGGCTTTTTCTAAACAAAAGGTTACTTTTTTTCGTTGAACTCCATGCGTGGCGCTGCCGGCGGACATCCGCCGCAGCCGTTTGGTGGCTGCGCTAAGCGCTTGGTCATACTATACTGTGGTTGTGTCCACAGACTCGATACGTGAAGCGCTCACGTCTCCGCCCTCTACAGTAGCAGGCTCTGCCCCGTTCAGCGCACCTTCATCGACATCGTTGCCCTCCTCGACAGCGCCTGCATTGGCAGCGCCACCACTCTTCTTGGTGCCAAACTTGATCAGCTCGACATGTACGTTTATGGTTTTCGTCTGCGCTGGCTCTGCAGACTCGGCTGGCTCTGACTTCACTACATCACCCTCAGCAACAGCTGTGACTGCCGGGGCCGGCTCGCCACCGGTGGTGATGGTCAGCGAGAGATCGTTCAGTGACTTCAACACCTTGTCGACATCGTCCTGGGTGCTGGGAGTACCATTGCGGTTGCCAAAGTAGAGGAAGCACTTTCCAAAGTGGCCTGTCAGGAAAAGCGTTAGAGTTAGTAAAGAGACACTGTTCTCCTCAAAAGATTTTTGAACTACATACCCTTCCATGCGATTGACATCGGATTGCATTCGCGCTTGCGAAGCTCACTCTTCAGATCCTTGACGCGAATATCACGGGTCAAGTTAGTCAACTTAACGCAAAAGTCACGCGGTCCGCGGTTTTTCTTCTTCGTCTGACGACGCTCGCCAGCGCCACCCTCATCGAACTTACGATCCTCACTCTTGGCACCTCCCTCAACTGCAGACTGATCGCCCTCAGACTGCAAATAAATTAAAGTGTAAGCAGGTGATCCACAAGGCACGAACTACCATAAAATTAACCTTGGTTGTGCGTCTGCGGCGGTTGACGAAACGACCCTTACGGCGTGGAGCGCGTTTCTGGGTATTTTCCTGCATCGGTTAAACACACATCAGTAAAAAGAATATACATATACCCTTTATACAGATTTATCAAATATTTTACTTACGCCCTGTTGTTCGTTGTCAGTCTGTGAGGTGGTGCGTCCTGGGTTTCCTCGTTGGAAGCGACGACGCAACGGCCCACGACGGCGCCTGTTGTTTTGATGCTGCTCAACATCAGTGTCCTCCGACTTCAATGCAATTGTCTTGCCTGATTTCTCTTCTTGCTCCTTAAGCTGCTGCAGCACGGGCAAGATCTTAAGGCGACGTTCAGACAAAATCTCCCAGAAAACACCATTGGGACGGGGCAAGCGCTTTGCAACGCGTATGACTTCGGTGGGCGTTACGATAATATCCACTGGTGTGTCGTACTTCTGAAATAGATCCAAGGGAAGAGTGTCCACCACCTGCAGATCGTGCACAATCGTGGCTATCACTGTGTCCGGTGTTATTGCACCCAACTCAATGAGCAGACCAATGTCCAGGTCCGCAAACCCATTGCCACGACCAATTCTATAGCCCTCGCGTGAAACTACGACGGAGCCAATCACCACAAGATCTAGTTTCAGTTTGCTCTCTAGTCCTATTTCCGTGCGGAACTTGAGAATATCCTGAACGCGCAGAGCCTCCTTCTTCTGCTCCTCGGTGGCGTCGGCTGGTACATCAACCTTAAGACACAGCGCCGACGAGTCGCGGGTGCTGGGCAAATAGACAGACTTATCAGCAAGCAAAGCCTGCTCCTTAAAGTCGTGGAGAGCGCGATCGATGTTCACCTTGATGTGCTCTGCGGAATGAACAACATAAAAAGGTGTTATGTATATGAACATGGGTGTTTACTTAGTCCACTTACCGGCCTTCTTGAACTCCTCCTCCTGAATGAGCAAAGCAGCTGCCTTATCGGCATCCACAAACGCAGGAATCCGATTGAATATGTTGTTAAATCCAATGCCAACCTTGCCCTCCTGAATCTTTTTCCAGGTCTGCACACGAAGCGAGCGCTTTGTGGGCTCCACGGGCTGAGCTGAGGAGAGAACAATATGTGCAACATATTATTTTCATGATGCATATTCAAGTAATGCCTAAATAAAAAAAAAAAAAAAGCAGAAAGCTCTGGCTGCCGCCTGTTCTTATCGCTGACCCGAGCTCATAGCATAGGCATTTTATCACGTCAGTTTTATGCGGGAATGAAGGCAAATATATTACTCAACTGATATTGGAGCTGATAAACCGGTTTCCACGACCAACAATCAGATATCAGCAGTTTAGCCTAAACAAAAACTTTCAAATGCTGGCGGGGGAACTGTGTTTTAACGAAAAAAACTGTATGGGAAACATTCTCGAGGGTTGCCACATGTCTGAATTTTTTTGTCCCATGAACGAACACACACACATGCACACGTGCATGCATGTGCAGAATTAATGATTACAAACAAATTCTGGTGCACTGGAATATACTAGAATGCATGTTCATAAATGTGTGCAGAAAAGAATTGGGTGTGCGTGTTTGAAAATTCAATTTTAGAGCATTTAAATATCGATGTTGACGCATGACCAATAAAGTTGGCAGCGCTCTATCACACATACAGGCACACACACACGCACTAAACATTTCTTGGCGATGAGCGCATCAAAACGCGAATTTCTCAATTAATATACATATGTATATGTGTGAGAGTAGTGATGTGTGCTTGTGTGCGAGTATGGGAAGGGGGATACCGACAGGCGACAAGAATGACATTAGCACGGGGTGAACACTACCCAGAACACAGATCAGGCAAGAGAACAGTGAAAATGTTTGCCGAAAATGATTCACTGTGTACTATGTATTTGCGGGCACCACTCAGTAATAAGAATGCGCGCCACGATGACGTAATTACTATCAACAACAAAAACTAATACCACCGACCGTCATGAAAAAAGCGGGCATGTTTTGTCATCTCCCTACTCTCATCCTTATTCATCAGTGATTCCCTTTGATTTACAGTTTCGTTTCGTGAATTTGACAACTCATTTACCGCAAGAGCCGCATAGAAAGAAATATGGCGGAATTTTTGACAACTTTTTTGTGCACTGTATGTAAAATGGCCGATTGTAAAAGGGGGGAGTGAGAAAAGAGAAAAATATTCGCTTTGGGCAGCCCGCTCCGCTACTATTATGGAATTGATCCCTTTTAAACACAGAGCAATGCACTAACTTAACACATATACGAACACGGCGCAGAATATTTATGATAACATTCTCACACTCGCGCAAAATACATATATGCAAGTTTTCTGTTCTACTTTGTCACCCTGACGGAGAATACTTACTTGTCGACGATACCTCCTGGGCTGTGTTAGCGCCATTTTCCGCGGCGGCTGCAGCGGTATCTGCGTTGCTTGGATTTTCCATAGTAATTCGTTTATAAATTGTGTACTTAAACTGTTTTTCCTTAGTTTTTTTTCTCAACAATTTTTTTTTTCACTGAACACAAGTTACACGGCAACGTCGTCTTTCTCCGGCTGCTTCCAACAAACCACGTTTCCAGCGGAACTATCGATAAAACATACCGTCGGGGCCTCGTAAGTATACCGAAATATACCATTGAATCCTTAAAATATACCGTAAATACACCGTAGTCTCAAATCATTTTCCTCATTTTTCTGGTGTTCGTTCGGCAAACAACTCTTTTTATACCCGGTACTCGAAGAGTAAATACGGTATATTGTATTTGTGCACAAAGTGAATGTATGTAACGCACAGAAGGAAACGTCTCCGACCCCATAAAGTATATATATTCTTGATCAGCATCAATAGCCGAGTCGATTGAGCCATGTCTGTCTGTCCGTCCGTCTGTCCGTCCGTCTTGTTGAGCGCCTGGATCTCAGAGACCATAAAAGCTAGAGCCACCAAATTTTGCATCCATACTTCTGTGTGCTCACACTGTTACAAGTGTATTTAAAAAATGAGCCACGCCCCATTCCGCCTCCGCAAAAGGGCGAAAACCTCCCAAATCTACAATTTTGAAGATAGCAGAAAACCAAAAACGCCATTCCGTAGGGAATGACCATATCTATCAGATCACCAAATTGGGATCCGATTGGATCATTATTATAGCTACAATGAAAAAATTAATTTTCAGTGGCCAAACCCACCCCGTCCCGCAGCTTATGGCAAAACACTGGCCGTCTGCCGCTGGCTCTGCCTCTGCCGCTGGCTCTGACTCTGCCGTGAGTCTGCAGTGTGTGGGTCTAGGGAAGGGGGGCGAGCTAAAGGAGCGTGTTGGTGTGAGAAGTGTTGTAGATGTAGATGACAGATGAAGAAAAAATTTAAAATTTGACAAATAACCGCTAATGTACAGATGTAGTACTGAGTGCCGGGTATAAAAGTTGTGACGCGTAAGAAGCGTCTCACACGTCCCTTCTTTTTTGAGTTCAAAATTGTCAGTAACTTTTTTATAATATTCAACATAAACTGAAGTACCAGAACAGCTATTAATTGTGTGGTATGTGACACGTGCAGTCGCATGACTGATAAGCATATCAAAGAAAGGGTGTTTTTGAAATCCTTAAAAAAGAGTTTTGGATGCTTCCTTGATAGGTAAGGAAAAAGAATAAAAGTTATGAGAGTATTATATGTAAATGTAAGACGAACTATGGTAATGTTATAAACAATTGTCAGACTGAAATAAGAATAAAAGATGCTATAAACAAATGCAAGGGTCTGATTTCTATATGGCAACTATGTATTTCTGCATCGCGGAATCGAATTTCAACAAATACATACAACCAAAAAAATATCAAAATATCGAATATATCGATATTTTTTCAGTGATATATTTAATATCATTTTGATATTTAAAATAAAAAAAAATATCATTGATATGATATTTTTAAAATATTTGACAACCCTAATTAAAGCCTAGTACTCAGATCGAAAAATCAGGGATGGTATTCGTATGGAACCGATAAGAAATGTCGCGCACAAGTTACTTTCTAGCGGCTGTACGCCAGGCAGTACACAGATCGACAACAAAACTGCCCGATTAAATCTAGAAAGTCAGCCGATAGTATTTTGTGGTATTGATAGTATTTGTGTGGTAATGATAGTATTTATGTGGTATTCGTTGGTATGTTGCTAGCAGCTCGACAAATATAGATTTGTTTTATATTCCGAGAGGGTTCCTAGCAAACAGAGAGTAAAGTCTCAATCAAATGGAGGCAACAATGCCGATGAAGTTGAAAGTTAAATGACCACCGTGCTTCTCAACGAGCTTGAGGCCATCAAACGGCAAAAAAAGGAAACAATTATTATAGATTGAGATTATATTGAATTTATTTGCATTTTTAAGTTGTCTAACTTATTTGAACGCCAGTTGCTTTTCAAGACACAGACCCGACTGGGCTGTTAACCAAATGTTTTAAGATGTTTTCCTTTTGGGACCAAGTAC
This sequence comes from Drosophila subobscura, assembly GCF_008121235.1. Lineage (NCBI taxonomy): Eukaryota > Metazoa > Arthropoda > Insecta > Diptera > Drosophilidae > Drosophila > Drosophila subobscura. The sequence continues at coordinate 1,043,221 of NC_048533.1, read as the reverse complement.
TGCTCTACAGGGTCGTTCCGTGAAGGGGCCAAGGTGACGATTTGGACTCGAAACTATCAACTTTTGAATATGAAGGGTGCTTGGGGGCAACGTTTTACAACTTCGCCACGGGCGCAAATATTCCTTGACACGGCCTTGTTGCTCCATCAATCCAAGAAGGCAGCAGGTGTTAATCCCAGACATATGCCAAAGAATACTCATGGACTTTGAGTCATATTTTCAAACTGCAGAATGTGAAAAGGGTATTGTTAGATGGGTTCCTTACACATATTCCATACTTATACTACTCACATGTATGGACACACGGCCCTCCTGGTTGCTTTCCTGCAAATATGGGCTTAACCAATGAAGTCGCCTCTTATTTTGTTGATTTTCCTCCCCTCCGCTAATGCAAGAGCCGCCAATCCCTCTAAATCCCACATTTTTGTTTCATTGTTTTTATTAACCTTTTATTCACTTTTCACACATTTTCAAAAAGTAAACAAAGCCAAACGGCTTTCTGAGAAGTGTAACCGTACGGCATGTGGTTTTCACTTCTGTTCACACTCTGCCGCCAGCAAAATATATTGTACAGTTTGCTAGCAAACGTGCTTACTTACGTGAGTACTGCGCTATAACATTAACAATTAGTTTTCTTTTTCTGTATATTGCACAAAGCCTCGGGCGACATTATTCTCCATGGTGGATTTTGAGAAAAAAGGAATGAACTTGATTGTTGTAAAGATGAAATTGAGAGAGAAAATGATTGATAAAATATCTATCGAAAATTTACTGATATTTATTGGCAAAATAAACAGTTCGGAAAACAACACTTTTTTGAGTTCAAAATTTTTAGTCAAATATTTGTTTTCTAAAATTTCCTCAACATAAACTGAAGTACCTGGTCAATGCGGACTCATCGTCGTGCGACCATCCATTTTCGCTGTAGCGATTAAATAACAAAAAAAAATATTTGTATTTACGTCTCATTTATGCCTATTGAATAGTATAAACTTCACTGCCGTTTGTACATTGCACTATGGGTAAGAAGCCCGAATTTTTGGCAATTATGTAATTTTTTTAGGTAAAATATTTGAATTCAACTTTACTTCTCTGATTCCTAAATATCCAGATAGAACACAACTGGTTTTAAAAGATTTTTACCTAGTACCATATGATTTTTGCGTGCTTTCAAAGTCGGCTGATTTTGAGATGCTTTTACTTGTAAAAAAGCGCGGGAAAAATTGAGAAACTTGCAGCTGTAACTGTAGCTCGATTACAAAGTTTATATACAAGTAAAAATATGGAAATAACAGGTCGAGATATTTAAATTAATTGTTAATACATGTTTTTGTATAGTTGTGTGTAGTTTTATAATTGTCCAATGTTTTTTTCGTGTGTCTTTTTAGCTTGGTACTAACAATTGCACGTGTTTTCTGTGGAATATTTCTTTTGCACAGCACAGCACAGAAGTTCAAGTTACTTGTTATTAACCAAATATTATAGAATCACGTGGTGATAATGCTTTTTGCCCCGTTTCGAAAAATTTTAAATTTTGCAGATGCTTATGAGTTCACTCATAACATTCGTGGAGCAGACGCAATAAAATATTGTAAAATAAAGAGTATTGACTAAAACTGACTAACTAAAGATGAAACTATTACAATTCAAACGAAAATTAGCCAATTTAATGCTTAGTTAAACAAGTACTAAGCGAAATTCAATTGTACGTTGGAGCGATTCCAATCAAATTACTTTTAACCAAACAATCATTCAATCAAATGTATTTTTTAAAAGTTCTAAAATGTTTTAAAGGATCTTTTATCATAATTAATCCTTTGAATACCTTTTTTTATAATAAATACGACGTAAATGGGTTCCTGTTTTAATGGGGGCGGGAGGAAGGCGGGGTCCAAATGACTACATTTTTTTTCCGAAATTTTACTTTAGTCTAACGAACATTCATGCCAATTTATAGAGCTCTAGCTCTTTTAGTTTGGTTAATGCAAAAAAAACGGGCTTTTTACCCATAGTGCATTGGAGGAATGGAGGAAGATGATCGCCGCACTTTAAAAAGCGGTGACATGGTTGAGGTCTAGAGTGGTAACACATTTATCAAACGGAAATTGACTGGAAGTACCTATTAATCCCACTTCTCTTTCAGGCTCCCGTTATGGTATTCAAAACTTATTGGACGAAGAGGGTGTTCTGATGGTTTACCGCCATGCAGCTTGCAGTCTGCCAATTCAATGTATGATTGTTATTCATCTTATTATTATATTGTCTTTGCCCTTTTAGCTCGCCACCCTCCCCCATTGCAAATTAAATTCTTCATTCTGGATATAATAATGATCCAATCTAATCCTAATGAATATGGTCATTCCCTACAGAACTGCATTTATAGTTTTCTCTTATCTTCAAAATTGCGGATATAAGAGATTTTCGACCTTTTTGCGGGCGTAAGGAAGCGTGGCTAAATTTTGAAACAAACTTGATTCAGTGCGATTCAGTCACAAAATTTGGTGCCTCTACCTCTTATAGTCTCTGAATTACAGGACGGTTAAAACCTATTTAAAACATATATTAGCAAATAACATATATCTGATATTAAAATTTCAAACTATCGTGGATTTTCGACTCATTTAACCTCTGCGAACTGGCGTATTCAAGATCTCGGAAAAGGAGAACCTTGACGACTATTTATACATATTTACATATACAGTACCATCCAGTGTACTGTATTAGAAAAATTGGTCTGCTAACAAATCTTATGGCGTTACGCATTTTGATATTGTATTTTCTTTAAAAAGGGCGTGTTGGTGTGAGAAGTAATGTAGATGTAGATGACAACCAAGTTTTGAATCCATATTTCAAAATTTCGCACCGCCCCCCTTTTATTTTTTGCACATTCTCTCATTCCACACTCTGCTTCGTGTAGTGTGCGGCACTAGGGGAGGGGGCGAGCTAAAAGAGCGTTTGTACATTTGTAGAAAAAATGTAAAATGTCAAATGTAAAATTCGAAAAAAGCAATAAGGACAGATATACTAACTGAGGACTGGGTATAAAAGTTGTGACGCGTAAGAAGCGTCTCACACGCCCCTTCTCTTTTTTATGTGTGCATTGGTACTGCTACTGGTAACACTAGAGCTGGACACACTTTTTCCGCTTCGAGATCCAAGGTCCGAGCTGTAGTCTCATTTTAAATCAGACTGCTCTCCATAGATTTTAATCAGCAATATCTTTAACGACGCCAAATTTATTCACCTATACACAAAACATTAAGAGGACACAGGACTAAATTTTTCGACTTATCCTAAGTTTTTAAACTTTAAGAAAACCTCACAGAAATTAATTTTTTTTCATTTGCAAGCTTAATATTTCCCAGACGGTAAACTTAAACCACAAATTGTTGAGCTGCATCAATTCGCTTTTTAAAAGGGCCATTTTCTTTTCAACCAGATCTAAGATACATAAGTTATGTGAAAAAGGAACTGCTAACTCTGAAAATAGAATAACAAAAAATACCAGTTAATTTTAATTTATTACAAATAAATGTCAGCCATTGAAAAAACCATAAGTCATTAAAATTTATTCATGCCCCAAATCTATCCAAAAAAAAATTCGGTTTGGTTCCTTGAGAAAAAAAAGTTCGATTATGTCGAGTAGGATAATCGATTGAAATGCGTGTATTCAATTCTCCGCAGAAATTAATTTTAGGTAGGAACTAGGGATGTGAGAATGGTTGCTGGATTCGCTTTCTTCGACTTTAAAACTATTATTTGTGACCTCTAAATCTATTAAAGTGCTGTATTAAACAATACAATTGACATTTGAAATGTAATCTTAATACTGTTTATTTAAGGGACTAGGCTTAAATTATTTACAAACATTATTTTTATAACGTAATCTGTTTCAATAATTTAGAGCTCAAAGGAGATATGTAATTGCACACGGTATTGTCCCTTCTATGTAGCTAAAAACAAAAAAATTAAAAAAAGACTTCCATTCGTCAACGTATGGCTTGCGACATGTGCAAGGGGGTCACCATTAACGTCAATTCGGCATCCTTTAGGTTCGCTCCTCTCAGGTTCGCTTCCTGGAGATCGCTGCCGGACAGGTTGCACCGTTCCAAGTCTGCTCCGGCTAGAACGGCGGCACGTAGATTGCAGTTCTTCATGTTGGCATTCTTTAGGTTGGCCACTCGCAAATTGACACCCGCCATGTTACTGCTCTCCAAACAGGCGCTTTTCAGATTAACGCCCTCCAGATTGGTACGCACGCCTGTAGGATCCTCAAAGTTGCACCCGCGTAGGTTGGCCCCTTCCTGAATCGAGAGTGATATGTCTTAAGCCAGCAATTCCTTATATCATTTACTGGTGTCTTACCATGTTGGCGCAAAGGCCTCGCACCGAAACCAATTGCGCGCATTCTAGGTTCGCATACTGTAGATCCGCTCGCTCCAGACAACAATAGTTGAGGTTGGTGTGTGAAAGGTTGCAGTGCGACATGTTCGCGTACTGTTGGATGGTGTAGCGTAAGAAGAATTAAGAAGGATCTCACTTGGCAGCACTCACCTTAAAGTTAATGTTCCGAAAATCCAGCTTTCGTAAATCAGCTCCAGACAGATTGACTCCCTGGAAACGCAGCTCCGTTATGACGGAGGTTTGTATGATGGCCTTTATAACATCCATTCTAGTAAGAGGTCTGTCGCTTTGCGGCTCCTCCTGCTGGCCTAGTCGCTCCTCCAAATGCGCTATCAGCGAGTAAATGCCAAAGAACCGCGCTTCCTCTAGAACTCCAATCACGCTAACGTTGGCGTCACACACAAATTGGCCATGCCGCAAATAATTTATTATAGGCTCAAAGTAGCGCGGACTTCGGTCTATCAAATAGGCACCCTGCTCATCCTTTTCGCTGGGCTTCATGCTGCCATCCTGCAGAAACATTCGCGCTAGCATAGAGTCCGGCTCCCTGGAGCATAGAGTGTCAATAGTGGTAGTATATATCTGACCGCCCACATTCAGTTTGACCCAACGATTGGGGGCAAAGCTACCACTACTGACCGCAAGGGTCCCACTGGCGGTCTCGTCTTCTCCAGTATCGCTTTTCTTCGGCTCATTGTCCATTTATTTTCGAAAGTTAAAAAATTGCTTTTGATTTTTGTGTAGTTAGTTTAGTTGATTCCACTGTTGCCTTGCTTCTTCTTCCATAGACTAGTCTTGACATTCACAGCGAGCATGTAAGGGTTGTGTCGTCGGGCAAATCGGTTTCGATAATCTATTCATCGGGATGTACGTATATACATATAAATATAAAATTATAGAATTATAAAATTAGACTTGAAAATCACCAAGAAATTGCCTAAAAGTCCAGTGCCGCATACGCTATACACAATGACCACCGCCGAGATTGCCAGCAGCAGCTCGACTTCCAACTCCACGGGCCAGCGTGGTGTTGGTCGTGTACTTGCCAAGTTGTCCCATTCTTTGGCCGGGGGGGAGTTCTACGAAGCCCACATGATGTACAGGACGTTATATTTTCGTTACACGGCGCAGAAACGCTACCAGGACTGCCTGGACTTGCTTTTTGACGGAGCGCAGAAGCTGATAGCCAAGGAGCAGGAGGGCAGCGCCGCGGACCTCTGTCTCTTATTGGTAGATACACTCGAGAAGATGGGGCCACAGCCTGAGGATACCGACAACTTCCTGTGGGTGCCTCGCTTGGGCGCCCTCATCCGAGGCCTTAGCTCGGGCACAGTTGAGCGTGAGACACTGATTGTAAGTAATGAGGTGTTCCACTAAAATAAATTCTAATTGCATTGTCATTCCAGCAACGCGCCATCAAATGGAGCACTTCTTTGCACGGACAGTACGGCCACCCGGTCCTGCACAAGCTCATTGCTCACGTTTTTTGGACGGAGGGCAACATAGAGGCGGCACGTCACCACTATCTGCTCTGTCAGGACGGCAGCCTTTGTGGTCGAGTTTTGATTGAAATCAGCCAGAGCAGAGGCTTCCAAAGCGAGGTGGATTTGTTTCTTGTACAAGCAGTTCTTCAGCAACTGTCGCTAAAGGATCGAAAATCCGCCGAGGAGACGTTCACTGAGTACACACGCTACCACCCTAAGATACTTAAACACGAGTTTCCCTACCAGGAGCCACTGGTAAACTTTTTGTACTTTCTGTTTCGCTTGATCGACACGAAGAGTGTGACGGGCTTCCGAGCTTTGCAAAAGCTCTACGATCCGTCTCTAAAGCGCGATACGTCGTTCTTAAAGTACTCAACGAAAATTGGAGTCGTCTACTTTGACGAGCAGCCGGAGACCCAAGCCGGCCCTCCCGGATTGGGTGGGATGTTCGGCGACATTTTCAGTCGTCTGATGCAAGGCTTTGACGAGGAGGAGGCGGAAGATCAGAGCACGCCAGCGAGAAGTCAGAACGTCAACAATGAGCTGGACTAACACGAGTTCCAGCTGCATCTTTGACATGAATGGCGATGGAGAGCTACAAGGATCTTTCTATTAATAGGAGCTTTTAGTCAACGAGGTTCATTGGGGCTTTGGCAGCGGAATATTCTTTTCCTTGTTATAATTTTAATGTACTCCATGCAAAATAATATAACATAAGAGTATAGTCGCAATAATTGCTATGTAGATTCCATAGAATTTCGAATGGAAAATATATGATATATATTTCACAATGGATATAGCGTAATCAGAAAAGTCCTATCTGATGTACGTAAAGGGATACTAAAATTGAATATCACTTCCACATTTTCAAAGAGCCCCTTAATATTTTAAAAATTGCGATGGGACGACGTCACAGCTATAATGTGACCAGTCGCCGTCTACTCATAGCACAAACCGGAAAGACTGTAGATAAAATTCAAGTCATATGATAAAATTAAAACATCCATCCCATTCCGAGATTGCAGTTTACAATGCTCACCTGTGAGGAAACACTTTCGACGGGCCCAATGCACGCCCTTGGAAAGGACAATTAAATTATCATCGATAGAGTTAATTTTAACAGCAGTTTAACAGTTTAATTTCCCAGCAGACAAAATTTCAAAGGAGCCAGTCTTAGCGATTAAATAGCTGAACTGGCAGCACTGACGCCGTGGAGAATTAAATACCAAATAGTACTTGGTCTCACAAAAATTAATCGGAAGTAGATATGTATCAACAAATTATTTTGGTTTCGCTTTAGTTTTGTTTTACAGCTAAAAATTCAGCCTTTCGTACCTTCAACAATACCCGGCTGAAAGTACCCCGTGCAGGGAAAAGAGACGAAGCAACACGAGAGGCCGCGGTACGCACGCAAAGTAAGCTAAATCGAAGAGGTCAAACTCGAGTGCAGACATTTAACACAAACAGTATGTGGTGTGACATTTGCAGCGAAATGGCTGACAATGCGGCAGCGCCCACTGCCGATGATGCGACTGCAACTGACGTAAATACCGATGTTAGCTCGCCGCCGCCCGTAACCCCAGTCAAGTCAGCAGAAGACCACACAACTCTTATATTTACCCCTGCTCTAGGATCAGGGGACGCCCATGTCTCCACCCCCGAAAATAAGGATAAAGCACCGACAAATGCCACAACATCCACAACCGTTTTGGTGGGGGGAGAGAACCCGGAATCGGAGCGTTGTTGTTGGATTTGCTTTGCTACTGACGAGGACAACCGTTTGGCTGCCTGGGTGAAGCCGTGCCAGTGTCGTGGTACTACCAAGTGGGTGCATCAGAGCTGCCTATATCGCTGGATCGATGAAAAAACTCAGAAGGGAAATCCGTTGCGCACCGTATCCTGCCCTCAGTGTCAAACGGAATACATAATTGTGCTCCCACAAATGGGAAAACTCTGTGGAGCGTTGGAGGCTATGGATAATATGATTAAACGCCTGAGTCCATTCCTGGCCGCTGGTTTCTTTGTGGGCTCGCTATATTGGACAGCAGTTACCTACGGGGCAGTAACATTTCTACAGGCAAGCACTAACTCAATTTTTGGTCATCAAGATTACTTAAAAAACGCATTTCTTACCACAGATTGTGGGTCATGAGCACGGCATGTCCATAATGGAGGCGGGCGATCCGCTCGTTCTTTTAATCGGGTTGCCAGCCATTCCAGTTGGTCTGGTGCTTGGCCGTTTAATTCGCTGGGAGGATGCTCTGCTGCGTCTGATTCGCAACCGCGGCACCGTGGTGCGCAAATTTCCATTTGTGAACCTCATCTATCCGAGCCTGTAAGAGAACTACAGTCCTTTGAAACTCACAGCATTAATTCGTTCGTTTATTAATTCCGCAGTACCCAGGAGGAGCAGCCAGTAAACAGCAATCCGGCCACTCCTGCTCTGTCGGATCCAGTTTCTGCAACGCGTGTTTTCTGCGGCGCTCTTCTTTTGCCCACCATCTCGTCCATTGTGGGTCGCATTCTCTTCGACTCTGTGGACAATACGTTACATCGCACGCTACTAGGGGGTCTTACCTTCATAACGGTCAAGGGCATCCTAAAAATTTATTTGAAGCAGAAGCAATATGCGCGCCGGAAGAAGCGTCGCATCGTGGACTACACTGAAGAAAATATACGAAATTTCATGCATCGCAACACCAATAATCCTGCCGGCGGAGCACGTCAGCAACAGCAGCCACAGCAGCCGCCTGTGGCCCAAGCATCCCGTGTAGCCGCAGCAGCGGCCCGTGAAAGAGAGCGCCAGCATGGGGACATTGTGTAGATGGGCGTCACAGTGGACCCACCTGATAATGCTAATGTTTTTTTATAGTACTTCGCCCTTCACGTTGATTGCTTCAGCTCTCGCACCTGAATGACCACACCATTCACCACCTGCGGTACGCGCTCTGCCAAAAAAATTGATTGCAAAAGTCACCAGGAAATTAAAATATTAAATAAAATATTAAAATATTTGGCCAAATTTGTTCGTATCAACAAAAACAAATAAACCTCCTTCTCCCCCATTTTCCTCTATAGATGTAACACCCAAGTAGGTTAAATACACACATCTATATACATATACATATACATATATGCTTCCACATATTTGAATTTATTCGTTACCATTTTTGTAAATTACAATGTTGCCTCTGTAAATAAAAGCAAACCCTAGGCTGTGGGTTGTATGTATGTATAACCATCGTATTACAGTTATCTGAGGACATGTGCCGGTTTCTTTGCCCCTGCAACGTCCCGAACTTTGGAACCGCTTGGCCCTGCTTTGAATTTTGGTATTATGCCATAATGTGAGCTACTTAGTGAAATTTGCAAACTTGAAGGTCTTTATCTCACCGAGGTCCGCGCGGTGCGGTGCAAGAGAGCGCATACAGAGACTGTTTATTAAATATTATTATTTATTATTATGTTAATTAAATTAAAAAATGTTTTTCAAAAGCGAAAAGCTGCTGTATCCACAATTTTGAAGATAAGAGAACAAACGAGAAGAGACGTGTGAGACGCTTCTTACGCGTCACAACTTTTATACCCGGCACTCAGTACTACATCTGCACCTTAGCGGTGTTTTGCCAAATTTAACATTTTTTCTTCATCTGTCATCTACATCTACAACACTTCTCACACCAACACGCTCCTTTAGCTCGCCCCCCTTCCCTAGACCCACACACTGCAGACTCACGGCAGAGGCAGAGCCAGCGGCAGAGGCAGAGCCAGCGGCAGAGGCAGAGCCAGCGGCAGAGGCAGAGCCTGCGGCAGAGGCAGAGCCAGCGGCAAATATAAGCTGCGGAACGGGGTGGGTTTGGCCACTGCTAATTAATTTCTTCATTGTGGCTATAATAAAGCTCCAATAATGCCCCAATTTGGTGATCTGATAGATATGGTCATTCCCTACGGAATGGCGTTTTTAGTTTTCTGCTATCTTCAAAATTGTAGATTTGGGAGGTTTTCGCCCTTTTGCGGAGGCGGAAGGGGGCGTGGCTCTTTTTTGAAATACACTTGTAACAGTGTGAGCACACAGAAGTATGGATGCAAAATTTGGTGGCTCTAGCTTTTATGGTCTCTGAGATCCAGGCGCTCAACAAGACGGACGGACAGACGGACAGACAGACAGACAGACAGACATAGACTCGGCTATTGATGCTGATCAAGAATATATATACTTTATGGGGTCGGAAACGTTTCCTTCTGTGCGTTACATACATTCACTTTGTGCACAAATACAATATACCCTATTTACTCTTCGAGTACCGGGTATAAAAACGAGAAGGGACGGGTGGTACGCTTCTTACGCGTCAAAACCTTTATACCCAGTACTCAGTAGGACATCTGTACCAAAGTGGTTTTTTTCATATTTTAAATTCTTTATATGTATGTACATATGTCATCTACATCTCCATCTAGATCACTTCTCACTTCAACACGCCCTTTAAGCTCGCCCCCCCGTCCCTAGAGCCACACATTGCGCGAGGCAGAGTGTGAGAGAATGTGTAAAAAACAAATATAAGCTGCGGGACGGGGTGGGTTTAGCCACTGCAAATTAGTTTCTTCATTGTGGCTATAATAATGATCCAATCTAATCCCAATTCGGTGATCTGATAGATATGGTCAGTCCCTACGGAATGGCGTTTTTATACCCGGTACTCGAAGAGTAAATAGGGTATATTGTATTTGTGCGAATAACGCTTGTATGTAACGCACAGAAGGAAACGTTTCCGACCACATAAAGTTTATATATTATTGATCAGCATCAATAGCCGAGTCGATAGAGCCATGTCTCGGAAACGTTTCCTTCTCTGATTTACATATGAACATCAGTTATTCTGCATACATTATGCAATATACCCTATTTACTTCTCGAGTACCGGGTATAAAAAGTTAAACTTTGTCTAACATTATTCATTTATTCACTGTTAGCCGGCACTTTGTGCATTGGATCAAAAATGGGCTCTGTTAAGGTAATTATTGGCGGAGAAGACATGCGCTCATTTTAAAGAGTGGATTGAATTTGCAGTTCAGATGAAAAAGGAGTACGAAGCCTATGCAAACACACTGCGAAAGGCTCTGGATGGTTTGGGTGAAGTGGATGTCGACTTGATATTGGGACGTATGATCGTTTAGACTGAGAGTCCGTGGTCAGAGGTGCATCGATTTGAGGCCTGGGCGAAAGAGTCGGCAGTTGTGGTCAGAGGTGACCGAACGCCTGTCACGTTGTACGGTTTAGGTCCAGTAGTTGGCCTGGGCGAAAGGCTTCCACATACACGAAAGTGGCGATGTTTCCCTGGGGTGCGCCTCTGTTGGCGACCATTATAATCCGCGTCAGTCGCGTCACGGCAGAACGGCACGCTGGCGGACTAGACAATCTACGCGTTGATGAAAGTGGACGGGCGAAGATCCGGTTCGTGGATGCAGTGCTGGAGGTGGCGGAGATAATCGGACGGGCCGTTATAACAGGCAGTGCTGACGATCTGGGACTTGGAGCAAACGACCAAAGTCTGATTGACGGCAACTCGGGCGAAAGGTATGTCCATAATGATGGTACACAGAGTATATTTTGATTGTATGTTTATATTTCACTTCAGAATCGCCTGCGGGATAATTGCTCGCTAGGCGGGAAAAATGAAGAACATTAAGAGAATCTGTTCCTGTGATGGAGTTTCGCTTTGGGATGAATGCAACAAACCTCTGGCTGAAAAGGAGCGCTCCCAAAAGCTTTAAGTGTTTCACATTCACCTCTGACTCTTAGAGAAATACTCGGAATTGCAGTCAAGTGCTTCGTCTATTTCTCAAGTCGCCAGCGGGGGGTCGTGGCGCACTTGAAATGCGCAAATGTAAAATTAGTGGCATACTTCACTTGATGCTTTTCTATTTAGAAATGCTTATAACAAAAATAGGAGCGCGCTTTTGAGAGTAGGACCGGGATACATGGCAGAAAGAAAATGCTTAGAAATTTGTTCTCGGGTACTCCGATGGCACTTTAGAGACACAGTGGTGATGGTGAAAGCAAGAGAAAGTGAAAGATCGGCAGAGTAATTGAAGTGCCTTTGCACGTGCCCGATAGCCGTTGGTTCTGTAGATCTCAGCGGTGGGGTAGCGAAAGGTTACCCGCAAGGCAACCCGTTGAATGCTGATTTCTCCAAAGACGAGAACATTTCACTCTTCCACTTTTATTTAATCTCTTAGTTTAGGATTTTTAACACATAAATGCATCTCAACAATCTGAACAACATCTCAACAAGTGTTTAAAGAGAAAATATACATTGTACTTTGGCTATGTTACACTTCAACTTATTTACAGACAACAAATACATACTAGACCTACTAGACGCGCAAAGGAAATCGCAAAAAAAGTGCCACCAAACTACGAGTATTATTCTAAACATATAGGGGGCTCGACATTGCCCTTGAAGTTGGAGCTTAACAAAAGCATGGACATGGAAAGAGGCTTATATATGTACATAACATAAAAATAATGTAAATGAGGGGGGGAATCGCAGATAGATCGCAGATAGCTCCTATCAAACTTCAAGGCCAATATCTTTCCTCCGTTTTAAGTTCAAGTTAGTTAAAGCGAGGCGAATTGCCGGATCTGTTTGCGGAGCTGAGCCGCGGACTGAAGTAAACATCCGAGTCCATTGAATTGTCCAAATGGTTCCATCGACTGCTATGAGAATAATTCCGGCGAATAGATGGCGAGTCTAAAAAAATATCAAAAGCATTTCACAGCTCATGGCCTCAATCATTATTTGAAATATAATGAATCCACAACTTACTGTCAAATGCATTTCGACTTGCACTGGGACTGTTTTTGGATTTCTGCATCTGGAACACTGTAAGAAAAAATGGGGTTAAAAAAATAGGAAGCCCAATCAAAATTCCCTCGGAATTCGGGTTTCCCTGGCACATTTCTCCTAGGGAGCAGCATCGATACCCGCACTCAAGCCGACCTAAGCAAGACCCAAGCATGTACATAATTAGTCCTTGTAGACTGTTAGTCACTTGGGTGTGGGAGGAGACAGCATGGGGAATTTTTGCCAGCACTGCACTATGGGGAACGAGAAGGGACTTTTATACCCGGCACTCAGTACTACATCTGCACTTTAGCGGTTATTTGTCAAATTTTACATTTTTTCTTCATCTGTCATCTACATCAACAACACTGCTCACGCCAACACGCTCCTTTAGCTCGCCACCCTCCCCTAGAGACACACGTGTCAGGGGCAGAGGCCATAAACTGCGCGAAGCAGAGTGTGAATGAGAGAATGTGTAAAACAAATATAAGCTGCGGGACGGGGTGGGTTTGGTCTCTGCAAATTAATTTCTTCATTGTGGCTATAATAATGATTCAATCGGATCCCAATTTGGTGACAGATATGGCCATTCCATACGGAATGGCGTTTTTAGTTTTCTGTTATCTTCAAAATTGTAGATTTGGGAGATTTTCGCCCTTTTGCGGGGGCGGAAGGGGGCGAGGCTCATTTTTTAAATACACTGGTTTCAGTGTGAGCATACAGCAGTCTGGATGCAAAATTTGGTGGCTCTAGCTCTTATAGTCTCTGAGAACTAGCCGACAAACAAGACGGACGGACGGACGGACGGACGGACAGACAGACAGACATGGCTCAATCGACTCGGCTATTGATGCGGATCAAGAATATATATACTTTATGGGGTCGGAAACGTTTCCTTCTGTGCGTTACATACAACCGTTATTCGCACAAATACAATATACCCTATTTACTCTTCGAGTACCGGGTATAAAAAGCACGTTTTTTTGGTACTAAATAAACTAAAAGAGCTAGAGCTCTACAAATTGGCATGAATGTTTGTTAGGCTAAAGTAGAATTTCGTAAAAAAAATGTAGTCATTTGGACCCCGCCTACCTCCCGCCCCAATACGAACTGTATTCAAAAGATTAATTATGATAAAAGATCTTTTAAAAGATTTTAGAACTTAAAAAACTTATAATATATATATATAATATAAACAAAAATAATATAAAAATACATTTTAATAGTTTCATCTTTAGTTAGTCAGTTTTTGTCAATACTCTTTAAACTATAACATTTTATTGCGTCTGCTTCACGATTGGTGTTGGTCCTCCAGCAGCGCTGCATGAGTAAACTCATAAGCATCTGCAAAATTTAAAATTTTTCGAAAAGGGGCAAAAAGCATTAACACCACGTGATTCTATAATATTTGGTTAATAACATGTAAATTGAACTTCTGTGCAGTGGTGTGCTGTGCAAAAGTAATATTCCACAGAAAACACGTGCAATTGTTAGTACCAAGCTAAAAAGACACACGAACAAAACATTGGACAATTAAGTAACTACACACAACTATACAAAAACATGTATTAACAATTAATTTAAATACCTCGACCTTTTATTTCCATATTTTTACTTGTATATAAACTTTGTAATCGAGCTACAATTACAGCTGCGAGTTGCTCGATTTTTACCGCACTTTTTCACAAGTAAAAGCATCTCAAAATCAGCCGACTTTAAAAGCGCGCAAAAATCATATGGTACTAGGAAAAAATCTTCTAAAACCAGTTTTGTTCTATCTGGATATTTAGGAATCAGAAAAGTTAAGTCGCATTCAAATATTTTACCAAAAAAAAATTACATAAACGCCAAAATTTTACCCATAGTGCACTGGGCGGAACAACAAATAGTTTAGCTATTGAAATTAGTGTGAAAATTAATTGCAGGGAAGCCACTGGACGTGGGGCGCAAGTGAATCGACTTACTGACCTCGCAAACCCCGTGTGGGCTTGGAGAAATCCTCAATAATTAGACTAATTTCGTTATTAAGGTAATTTGCGAGTGCGCAATCCAGGGTCCCTCCGTTGCACCATGGGTAAAAAGCCCGAATTTTTGGCATTAATGTAATTTTTTTTCGGTAAAATATTTGAATGCTACTGCAATTTAAGAAGGTTTAAGCTTATATTTGTTTTTTGCACATTCTCTCATTCACACTCTGCTTCGCGCAGTTTGTGGCCTCTGCCTCTGACACGTCTCTGCCTCTGCCACGTCTCTGCCCTGACTCTGCAGTGTGTTGCTCTAGGGGAGGCTGGCGAGCTAAAGGAGCGTGATGGCGTGAGCAGTGTTGTTTATGTAGATGACAGATGAAGAAAAAATGTAAAATTTGACAAATAACCGATAAGGTGCAGATGTAGTACTGAGTGCCGGGTATAAAAGTTGTGACGCGTAAGAAGCGTCTCACACGTCCCTTCTCGTTTTTGATGGATGTGTGTAGTTTTTTAATTGTTCAATGTTTTTTCGTGTATATTTTTGGCATGGTACTAACAATTGCACGTGTGTTCTGTGGAATATTACTTTTACACAGCACACCACGCCTAGACGTTTAAGTTACATGTTATTAACCACTTATTATAGAATCATGTGGTGTTAATGCTTTTTGCCGTTTTTGCCCCTTTTCGGAAAATTTTAGATTTTGCAGATGCTTATGAGTTCACTCATGCAGCAATGCTGGAGATCTGGAGCAACAAAAATCACGAAGCAGACGCAATAAAATGTTGTACTGTAGAAAGTTTTGACGAAAACTTGGAGCGATTCCAATCAAATTACTTTTAACCAAACAATCAGTCAATAAAATATATTTTTTTTTAAGTTATAAAATCTTTTAAAAGAACTTTTATCATAATTAATCTTTTGAATACATTTTTTTATAATACATAACTACGGCCTAAATGGGTTCCAGTTCGTATAGGGGCGGGAGGTAGGCGGGGTCCAAAACACTCACGTTTTTTTCCGAAATTCTACTTTAGTTTAACGAACATTCTTGCCAATTTAAAGAGCTCTAGCTTTATTTTTTGGATTAAAAGCTGACAAAAAGCAACAGACAACCCGAGCGTAAAGGTTTCCAGAGGAAGACCTTTGAACTGTAGGATATTATATCTAGATTAGATAGTTTTTTTGGACAGAGTGCAATCTACGACCGGCATATTTTGGGGTCGCTATTGAGTGCTTTGCATTTGAATGAGCTGCCAGTGATGATTGAAGAGCTGCCTTGCTGTGGGTCGCTCTGCATTTCCATCACGATGGGCGCGACCAGAAAAAATTGCTTTAAAATCAAAGATCAAGTCATAACTAAGAAATTCTGTAAATGCTGCCATTAATGCTGGGAGGTGAAATTAATCAAGGATGTAGTCTGCTTTTGCTTTTGCTTTTGCTGTTGATGAGGACCCTCCTACACTGCCGCGGTTTTTTATGCACCCTCTCACAGGGTGTGGTTGGAAGGACTGTCCTGTCCCAAGCCTAACAGAACCGAAACTTCTTATCAATTTTGGGAGTTTGGCAAGCGAACAAGGTAAGCGCCAAGCCAAGCTGGATAGCATGACTCTTTTTATTTGGTTTTTTGTTTTCTTGTGTTGTGTTTTGCTGTGATTCTCACTTTTTTATTGGGTGTAAAGTGTTTTCGAAGCGATAACACAAAACTATCAGAACCCGCCCACTGCAGGCATCGCGGTGCTGGGCTGGAGCAAACAAGCCAGAAGTACATTGAAAAATGGCAAAAGATCGAATCCTAAAAGGGAAACTTTGCCGCAACTTTCGGACCCCAGACTCATCTCGATTGCCGTACTGTCTGCTACTGCTGCTGCGCGTGTAAAAATGCAGGAAAGTGGCTAAGGTTTACCCAAGCGATGAGCCAAACGCAGGACACAGGTTGCGTCAGCACTGAAAAGGTCTGCGTCAAAGGACAGCGCTCAAGGATACCACGCTCTATCTGGCCCTCAGCTCCAACTCAACATCTTCTTCCTTTTCCGTTTACTCCAGCCCAGGGGCTGATTAAAAATTCATGGAATTTGCGATAAACGTAAATAGCCGCAACAACAGCAGCAGCAGCAAAAGCAATATCAACAGAAACAGAAACAGCCACAGAAACTTCAGACTGCAAGTTCAGTCTCAGTCCAGTCTTTCCTATGATTTATGATGTTTCGGCTCTAACAAAGCCAAGCCAGTCCGGGCCGAATTTAGTTTTGTGCATAATTTACTTGGACAATAGAATTAAAAATATATTATCTAGTTATACTCACCCCATATCGAGATGACTACAATCACAGTCGTGGAGAGGAGGAAGCCAATATTCTTTACCAGACGGTAAAAGAGAGGTTCGCCATGGGGACGGTCCGCGCACTTCTGGGCCAGCATTGTGCTGCCCGCAATGGGTACCTGTAATGACAAATAAGCAAACGGAATTATAAGCAGACATAATGCTAATCCTTAATCCCACGATGACCCAACAAGCATTCTATCGACTTATGGGCCAAAATTTATTGGCAGTGCAGTAGTTCCCAGCGTTGGATCCCGCAATAGCCAGGACACAGACACAAAGCTAACGATTCTGCCTTTGTTTATAGGCAAAACGGTTGCAGATACCGTTTATAAATCGAGAAGATCAGAAATTGATGTAATTTCGCCAAAGCTTGAGCAAGACAGACGTCATTCCGCTTATTTATTCGATTCCGTTGGCTTCCCCGAAAAGACCCCACCAAAGGAGGGGAAACAAGTTTCCGCAACAAAAAATTGATACGCGGCCTGCTATCAACGTGTTTGCACTATCATCAGCTAGCAAGAAAATTTACCAAATTGAAAATACAGTTCACAGCAGTTCATTCACCGACTAACGGATACTCCCAGAGGAGAAGACCCATGGACTCTTTATAGATGTTGATAGCTGTGCTACAGATTTATTTTTGCTATGACGAAGCTCTTCTAGTGTCTGACATCATGTCCCCGTCCCTGTCGCTCTGACTATTACATCTATTCGCAAGAAGAATATCCCCAAAATACCCAAGGGTCAGGCATACATATCCACGCGTAGTCTAAGCATTTTTCTCTCCCAGTATATTGTTTTTCCATAAAAGATTCTGATTCAACAGCGCGGGAGTAAAATAAAATAAAATATCGTACCTCAATGATCTGCTCCGTTTCCGGGGATTCGATTAGTACGTAAAAGTGTGCATCCATCGGAAAGTCCTCGAAGAATCGCAAAAGATATTTGCTAATGCCATGGCCGTGCTCAAGGAAATCCACCAAAAAGTATTTGCTGTTCGATGATTTGACCTGTCCATGGATTAAATTCATTAATTTTATTAATTTAAATTTAGATTCGATGGTTCGACCTGTCCATGGATTAAATTCATTCATTTTATTAAATCAAATCATCAAATCAAGAGTAAAAGTAAATACATATGTATGTATGTATGTACATAGCTAGTCTAACTGAACTTTGATCTATTTTCACACAAACAAACGGATCTGTTTGTACATTTCTGCTACATTTTAATTAATAATATCTGAAATTAATTATTCAATTTGCAAAACATTCAGTGGGGCAGTAGTGGCTCGCCAATTGGTAAAAGTTATTTGAGAGAAACAATTTTCTAGTACGTGTGACGTGGAAGACGTCTGCCAACTTCATATTGGGAGAATACTAATGCATCATCAATGTCCTTCAATGATTGAGAACTCGATGAATTGAGAAATGGATGATTGTAAATGGGTTATTCTTGCTATTCATCATGCTCATTCCAATATGCCATTGCGTCCCCTACAAAGCATATGTATGTAGGTAGAAAAAGGCTAAAAGAAAAGAGAACGGACGTGTTTGACGCTTCTTACGCGTCACAACTTTTATACCCGGTACTGTACCTTAGTGGTTTTTTTCAAATTTTACATTTTACATTGTTTCTACATCTCTCTTCTACATCTACATCTATATAACTGAGCTTTCAAGTGTCACTTTTAAATTCATGGAACAGTATTCGGCTAGTATGTCCCTTCGCTCCGTTGAATTCGAAGATCACGCTCACTGGCGATGGCAACAGTGGAAACAACAGTGGAGTACATTTGTCTCGCAAATAAGAGCAAAGTGCGTGCTCTCTGAACAGCCCGAAGCATGCAGGGCATTGCTTCCTTTCGACCCACTCACCTGCAGCTTGTGTAGTGCCTTGTCCAGCCCATTAATGTGCAGCTCCTGTGGCTTCAAATCGGTCACCTGCACCGATTCGGGCATCACTTTAATGCCAGGCACCAATTTCAGTGACATGGTATCCAAAACGCCGTTGGGCATCGCCGCCTGTGCACAGCAGAAGTGAGGGTTTGGAAATAGTTTGAGTAAATTGCTGTGTTGCCAAAGACAATAGGAACGAACACTCACCTGCAGTTCTAAAAAGGCATCGTTGGTCTTGACGACGGCAAGTAGCTCGACAAAGCTAGAGTGCAGCTCTAACCGACAGCTGTACTGCCCACTAAAGGCATCAAACATGGGCTGTGCCTTGTAGAGCTTAAGTAGCTGCCGGCCGAGTGCGTTCTTGGCCACCAAGCGACAGGTGAACACATCCACACGCACATTGTCGATCTGAACGGCGCACTTTGTTACGTTGTGAGCGATCTGGGAGTGAGAGAGCGTTAGCAGGAGTTACTCTGAGGAGAGTATGGCATGCCTACCAGGTTCCTGCGTTTCTCGGACTGCATGTGGTTGCGCAGCACCAACTGTCCGCGATACTCGGAGCCGCTGAATTTGTCCGTCGATTTGGCAAACACAATCTGAAAGGCAAGATAAAAATGTGAGCTAGCTGCATATTTGCAGCAGGCACTGGCTTACCGCATCCGACTCGCGCACCTCCAGATCGTACTTGATAAAGCTCCCTCGGTTGGCCTCATCGCCGCTGGTAATAAAAATCTTTTCACCCAGCTTGTGGCGATGGTTCAGCACGCGGGCAATACCTAAACAAAACGGAAATTATGGCAAAAATTAATGCTTTCTTCTATCAAGTATGCTCCAATGGGCAGTGCTCGTTGCCCGTTGCTCATTACAGAGGTGAATGAGAGAATGTGCAAAAAACAAAAAAAAAACGGGACGGGGTGGGTTTAGCCACTGCAAATCAATTTCTTTATTCTGGCTATAATAATGATTCAATCTGATTCCAATTCGGTGATCTGATAGATATGGTGCTTCCCTACGGAATGGCATTTTTAGTTTTCTCGTATCTTCAAAATTGTGAATAGCGCAGATTTTTTCCGATTTGCGGGGGCGGGGCTCATTTTTTAAATACACTTGTAACAGTGTGATCATACAGAAGTCTAAATGCAAAATTTGGTGGCTCTAGCTTTTATAGTCGGATCCAGACGGACGGACAGACAGACATTGCTCTATCGACTCGGCTATTGACGCTGATCAAGAATATATAAACTATATGGGGTCGGAAACGTTTCCTTCTCTGCGTTACATACATCCACTTTGTGCACAAATACAACATACTCTATTTACTCTTCGAGTACCGGGTATAACAACAGCCTGAAAACAGATGGCTAATTGTTTGGGGATTTAGTAAGTTATCCCCATAATAATAATCGTAATCGTTATCATATTCAAAGTCAGAAAAGAGACAGTCCAAACTGGGGAAAAAGGGGAGTACAAACTACTCACCTGTGTGCTTATTAATCGTCACAATTTGCTCATTGGAGCTGCTCCAAATCGATGACAACGCTAGCGGGGAATCGAAGCAAATGATGTCGCCCACAGAGAAAATAGTCTGTGGATCCGATGGTTGGATGGTTGGTTTAAGGTTGGTCAAAAGCAGCAGTCGACAATTTGTGGGTTTTTGCATGCAGTTGGGGAGAGAAAAGAAATCGGATTAAATCATGAAAAACGTTTAGCATTACAAAATAGGTGTTCTATCCTGTTGTCTGCTCACATCCTGTGGTTACATCTGCTGCACATTAACTGCACAGCCAACTCACCTTGGTGGGGTAGATGGTCTTTGACTCAACCACGGACAGCTTTATATAGTCCTCAGCATGCTTAACGCCCGTCGTGTCCTTTAAACTGATGGATATCATGTTGTTTGTCTCCCGTTGCAGCTGCACCTGGGTGTATAGTGGGGAAAGTCGAGTGTGGATTTAATGTGTTGCACATAAGACTGCCATGACTCTCTGACTCGAGATTTGATTTTATACAGTGCATTAAAACGCAGAGAAATAGAAATTGACAAGCGAAAAGTTTTGTGTGTTTTTTTGGCATAAAACTTGCAGAAATAAATGAACAGCATCTGTTCATTTGGACACTTACCGCAATTTTCAGATTATTGTCGATCTGAACATCGACCACATCCTTGATGGCCAGATCGTAGCGCAGCCCATTGGCGTCCTCAATGTTGTGCGAGAACTCGTTTCCCAGATTGTCGTGCAGCGACACTTTGAACAGAAAGTTCATGCCACGCGGGATTTTGTGCTCGAGCTTCTTGAATTTCATGTGGGGCAACAGCGACACCAGGATGTACTGCACGTTCTTCACCTCAATGCCCATGGGCAGATTTTGGTCGACGGTTTTGGCCTTAACGCAACAAAGGAAATGCAATTTAGCAATTTAGGAATTTTGAAATAAGCCGATTTTGGTTTTTGGCACAGCAAATCACACACACATGAGTGGCACGGGTACACAAGCAGCACACACACACACACTTACAATTATCAGATCCCGGCCGAGAGTGTCCTTTGTGTGGACAATGCCATCTGGCGTCACGCTAACAATGCCGCAGCTCTGCTCATCCAGCTTATAGACCGCATCGCCCATGTTGGACTTCAGCTGTAGCGTGCTGCGGGGCGCCGCCAGAATCGAGTCCATTTTGATGGGCGTGGGTCCGAGCAGCTCCATTGTTTTGAAAACTGCGATCACATTTTCAATTTGCGGTGCCATTGTCAGATAGAGTTCGACTTAGAGAAATGTGAGGCAGTAAGAGGTTCAGCCGAATGGACACTTACCAATTAGCTCCACGCTGGTGGCGGGCAGCTTTGTGCCATCTGCCAGACTCACAGACGCTATTATTGTGACCTTGCCGGGATTCAATGCCCGCACACGAACCGATATTAGGTCGCCACTTTGGTACTCAATTCCTGTGGAAGAAACGACATAAAAGTGCTAAATGTAGGGCCAACAAGGAGAGTCTAGTGAGCAGACGCCACACAAATGTACATATGTTCCGTATCTGTTCCTGCACTGGAGCTCAACCATGCAGGCTCATCGGAGAACATTTCGACGTTCGTTCTACGTGCACAGGGTGGACATTAAGCTGAGATATTTTGGTCGCAATACTGTATCGGGGCACGGTAAATGTAAACGTAAACGTATTGAGTCTTATTTAGAAACACAACCCACCCAATGCGGTAAACACATTAAAGATCTCCACAATATCCGGCTGACTGACTGTCCAGGTGATCCGCAAGTCCTCAAGCGTACCCAGCACCATGGGCGAGAAGTCCGGCTGACCCCATAGGGTGGCGGGCATGACGGCGCCACTGCGAATGCGGACGAGCGGTGTGCGGATTTGCACAGCCTTCAAGGCAGCAACACGGACCTCGATGGTGTCCTGCGATACGACTTCATCTTTGTCAGTGACGGGGTTCTTAAGCAGGCACTTTCCAGTGATTTGGGTAACTCCTAGTCGATGGGCCGTGACAATGGCGGAGCTCATGGCTAAGTGACAAATACGTGAGAAGATTGGGTTAATTCATGTCCGTAAAGGAATCTTCGATTGGTACCTACACGCGACTTGTTCTTTTTCCACGGTGTAGATCACGTTGGTATTGGGCTGGGGACCGCCCTGGTAGTAGATCTGAATGCTGCTGCCCAACACGAGTGTGGAGTCGCGCGGGTAGAGGCGGATCGGGGCAAAGACCTGGACAAGGATCGAAGCGCTGGACACCAGCTGCGACCCCTTGCCGGCCTGGAAGACTATCTTGGTTTCCCCGATAGTGTTGCCAGTGATGCTGTACCGTATATGGCCTGGCTCGAGATGGCGCTGCTCGTCCAGACGCACGCTCAATATAGTCGGATCAAAGACCGCCTCGGAAAGGTCGTAGACAGCCAGATTGTTGGGATCCACGTCCAGTAAATTGTCGTTGGTGTCGAAGAGTTTCACAATCGCTTCGATGGAGTTCGTGCGCTCCACCCGATCCATGCTGACCACACTGATGGAGCCGATGCCCACTACGGAGATGGACAGGACACTGTTCTCGTCAAGCAGGCAGCGGTCGGTCAACTCGAGACGTGTATAGCCCTGACGAAGCGGCGTCACCAATAATATGCCGGCCTTCTCGTCGTGCACCACATTCACGATACCGGACTCGGAGAGCTCCATTTCGAAGAAGCCGCTTCCCTGGGCGATGGGGATGCGTTCTCTGTGATTGGGGGCCAGATAGACGCGGATGTGATCCTTCTTCAGCAGCTTACTGTGCACCGTGTGGAACCTGATCTCGTTCTCAATCAATGGAGTGGTAATACTACCCGTTTTCAGCTGCGTACGAGAAGTCAGTAAGCTGTTAGTTAGGAACTCAAAGTGTTTATTTCCACTTACGTTCTTGACCCCAAAGGGAGGGCGTTCCGCGTAAATTTCCTGTTGGGCCAGCATCTTGTCTTTGTAACGGACCACTGTGCCCTTGATGCGGAAGTTGGGCGACACTTCACTCAGCGTGAGGACAAGCATTTCGGTGGAAGTGACTTTGACGCCGTGGAGGAGATCCACTTCGGACATCTGGTGGTGGGGAATGTTGTCCACATGGTATCGCTCGTCGCCTGCGGCAAACTCCCAGTCCAGCCACAGCGAGCTGACGTTCATGAGCCTGCGATTCTTGGCGTCCTGCACCTCGATTTCGATCTCAAACTTGTTCTCCTGACTCTTGAGATACAGCAGCTTAGAGCGGTGCTCCAGGGGACACGACTGGCGCAACACCTGTCTGGAGTATAGCTTCAGGAAGCGCGGCATCACGCAGTGCACCTTGGTTGTTACTTCAGACTTGAAGGCGACGAATTTGGACGTGGCAAGGCTGTTGTACACGCGGTATTGGAACACCGTCTCGCCCAGCTCGCGGCACAGGATACTGAACGCGGTAATGGGGTCCTCGGCATCCAACTCAATCTCCGACACCTTCACGACCTTGCCATTAAAGTTTGTGGCCTTGGTGAGCTCCGCCTCCAGTGTAAAGAGGCGGCGCGGCCCATGCACATAGATTACGTTTCGCGACGCGCCAATGGGTAGAACCAGCTCATTCTCCAAGGGATTCAGGACGCTCAGCGCCTCGAACACATGCAAATCGACCGCGTCCTGGAGCACTTTGTCCTGAAAGATGTACGAGACGCGCAGCGATGTGCTGCCCACGGCAGTGGCCCGCAGTCTCAGCACATGGCACGCATCAGTAGCCAACTTCTCAGCTTCCCAGTTGTTCTCTAGCTGAAGGATGGGTTGGCTGAAGTCCAGCTGGAAGTGCAAGTTATCGCAGTTGGTGTACGGCATTTCGGAGTCGTTCGCGTGCGCGTACACAGCCACATGCAAGAGCACATAGTCCTTGAGGGCTGTCTCGAAGTTGTACTGCTTGATCTCGAGCCGTTGCGGCGAGAGGAAGTAGATCTGAGCCAATTGGGCGACATTCTGGTTCTTGGCCAGGGCCACCTTGATGGTGGTGTGGGCAGCCAGCAGATTTCCGTCATCATACTGCTCCTGCGAGTCAGTGGAGAGACGCACGTCCCGGATTACGGTGGTGGCCAAACCCTGGGCATCGATTTGCAGCACTTGCGGATTGCCGGATTGCCACACATAGCTGTAGTCCCCACCAGCCGCATAGAACTGCAGCTTAAGCGGCTTTATGCTGTTCGTGTCGTACGGCAGAATCACCTTACTGGGTCTGAGCTGCAGCTTCTCAAAGATCTGCAGTTCTGCCTCCACCGCAAGCTGCAATGGATTGAATCTCAGAAGAGAACTGAAAGGATCAATGTCATTTACTTACCTGGTCGTATATGCCGGAGACTGTGCTAACGCCCTTCTGCAGAGCTTCACCGTACAGACAGCTGCCGTTTTCGTTTTGTTGAGGATGCCGAAAAGAGATTTGTCCAGATTGGAGTGGATGCCAAACCGGTTACCCAGCGTCATCTTTTGGCCATCTGGAGCGTAAAGGTCGAAGACCACTTCGTGCTTCTCGCCCTCCACCGACACCCAGTTGTTGTATGGCAGGAGGCTGATGCCCAGCTTATGGGGTTCTGCCACGGTCAAGAGTGTGCTGGGCCCCTTGGTGTTCTTATCCGTCTCTGGCATGTTTCTATCACGCAGCAGGATCCGAGTGCGCCCTAGTGCCTCTCCGGTTGCGGTGCTACCTCTCACACTGGCCACCTCGGTATCCTCCACCTCGAGGAAGTATTGCTTACTTTCCGTAATGTCATGCAGCTTGTCCATCTTCTGCTGAAGAATGCGGAAGCTAATCGAGTCTTTGTTCAGGATCGTCGCCTTGGAAGGCACTATAATTATTTTGGCCAGCACACTGATGTACACTTCCAGGGGCTTCACATTGCTGTAATCGGCATAGGGCAAGGTGATGGTTATCTTCGAAGTGCCCGTATTGATTCCCTCCAGCAGGATCATGTAGCCCTTGATACCGACGGCTTCGAACTTCTCTAGAGCGGGGGGCACCGAATGGAACGGGCTTCGCGAGAAGGTTAGGAATCGCATAGGGGGCGGCTTTTTGCTATCGGGCTCCGAAATGTCCCAATTGAACTCGATTCCCTCGAGGGTGGAGAACTCGTTGCCCTGAGAGTCGAAGGCGCGCAGCTCGAAGATCGCCGGCGCCTCCTCCAGGTATAGCTGGCGTGTGGTAGTCCTCACGTTTAGGCAGGCAATGATGTCCACTATCACTTCGCAGCGCAGCACAGCACCGGTGTGCACTTCTTCCGCTAACACAATGGCCGTGTTACGACGTCGCTCGCGTGTCCGCACTGTGACTACCGCCTCGTTGGCGCATTCGCTGGAGCCATGATACACGGGCATCACGGATATAACGTCTTGGAAGGAAGTCGACCTGCGAAATATTTGTTGTAGTTTAGTAATTATACCCGGTACTCGAAGAGTAAAAAGGGTATATTGTATTTTTGCACAAAGTCGATGTATGTAACGCATGTACACTTTCCGTAAAGTGTATATATTCTTGATCATAATTAATTGCCGAGTCTACAGTGGCGGAAAAAATAATAGAAACGACATTTTTTTCGGTTTTTTCCAAATTTTGTTTAGTGAAATTTTTTTTTTTTTTAAGTTTCATAATTTTTATTGATACCCTACATAACAATGTCTCAAAACGTAAAAAAACACAAATTAAAAAAAAAACCTAATATAACAGAAATTAACTTTCACAGTTTTTAGGCCTGGAAAAAATAATATATACACACAGTCTAATTTTTTCATAACTTTTTTTAAAACGCTTTAAGTCGAATTATTTTGATAACAATTCATAAACTAACAGCATTTGAAGATATAAAATAACTTTTCCTGTTGATCCGGTTGTGTTTGTTGTTGTTTAGAGTTTCAGAATGGGTCCCGGAGGACATTGTACGGATATTGAAAGAACAAATATCCTTACACCAGGATATGAAGGTCACACAACGTCAGATAGTGTTACAATATTCAAATGGGTTTAATGTTTTACTGCGATTCAGGGCAAAAAATAACGAAACACACGTGGAAGAATGCATGACACATCAACTTGGTTCGACACACCACCTTGTTCAAAAATCAAACGAGAAGGGACGTGTGAGACGCTTCTTACGCGTTACAACTTTTTTACCCGGCACTCAGCGGGTTATTTGTCAAATTTTACATTTTTTCTTCATCTGTCATCTACATCAACAACACTTCTCACACCAACACGCTCCTTTAGCTCACCCCCTTCCCTAGACCCACACACTGCAGACTCGCGGCAGAGGCAGATGCCGCGCGAAGCAGAGTGTGAATGAGAGAATGTGAAAAAAACAACAAAAGCTGCGGGACAGGGTGGGTTTAGCCATTGCAAATTAATTCGGTGATCTGATAGATATGGTTATTCCCTACGGAATGGCTTTTAGTTTTCTTTTATCTTCAAAATTGTAGCTTTGTGAGGTTTTCGCCATTTTGCAGGGGCGGAAGGGGGCTGGTCTCATTTTTGAAATACACTTGTAACAGTGTGAGCATATAAAAGTCTGGATGCAAAATTTGGTGGCTCTAGCTTTTATAGTCTCTGAGATCCAGGCGCTCAACAAGACGGGCGTACAGACAGACATGGCTCTATCGACTCGGCTATTGATGCTGATCAAGAATATATGTATATGTACAGTGGGGAGCAATGATGAGACATGTTCACAATAACTGACCTTCGTCGACCATAACTTCTAAACGCATAATGCAATCGTCACCAATTTTTTTTTAGATATCAATCACTTTATCCTTAACAAATTGGCAATCCCAGAAAAATACAAATTTGAAGCTTTTAAATAGCGAAAAATAAAAAACTATAAAAACTCGCTTGTACTCAATTATGCACTTTTCGTTATTTTCACTTATTTAATATTTCAAAATTTTCTAATCAACAATACGCTTGCAGATTTGATGTTGAATATTTTTTGTTTATATTCTAGTAATACTAACATCAAATTAAGACATTTCTCATAATAATCGAAGCAGATTTAATGAATTTATTAAATATTGAATTGTTAATAGCATTAGTCAATCGGTGGTGATCAGAGTGGAAAAGACGCGAAATTTTGTCCTGAAACAGCAAAGCCAAGGTTGCCCTAAGGCACTAGCAGACCCAAAAGCCACACTTATAATGTCGCAAATTAGTAACAAGGACTTTCTCAGTCCAAAGGATGCTCTTTTCGCATAATACTATCAATGTTGGTCTAGATGGCCAAGTGTGGACATCGTACCACCACCTGAAACATCCTCACAAAATTTTAAATCTACCGGCATGTTTTACGTGGTCGGAAAAAAATGGTAAAAACAAACCCGAAACTTTTAAATTAGCATAACAATTTGACCACGGATGATTGAAAACGTGTTATTAGGTCCGATGAGTCCAAATAATCATATGGGTTGCAGTATTGTTGGCGTAAGACCGAAAAAAGCTTCAAGGACATCATATCAAGCAAACCATGAAACTCTATGGGGTCAGAAACGTTTCCTTATATGCGTTACATACATCCGTTACTCCCCACAAATCCAATATACCCTACTTTCTCTTCGAGTACCGGGTATAACAAAAAATTCTCTTCGGAAAATTTGAAAAACGATCTCAAGGCATCGGTTAGTAGTCGTACTAAATGAAAGAGGTTGATTTAAAACGATTATTAAATTACACATAGTAAAAGTGGATGTATGTACATATTTACGGAATGAGATTCAGAAAGGTACTCAATGCCTCGAATGTGCATTTATTTCGTCGTGGGTACATTTGGTGGTGGGAAGTTGTATTAAGGTGCCTAATATGAGGTTTCCTAACAAATCTGAGCAAATTGACCTTAGTTTCATTTGACTACAGCACATTTTATGTGACTGGACGAAATAAATGCACCTTCGAGGCATTGAGATCCGATCTCAATCAGATCACCAAATTGGGATCCGATTGGATCATTATTGTGGCCACAATGAAGAAATTAATTTGCGCTGGCTAAACCCACCCCGTCCCGCACCTTATATTTGCTTTTTTTTTTTTCAAAAAAAAAATTCAGTTAGTTTATGAATTGTTATCAAAATAATTCGACTAAAAGCGCTTTGAAAACAGTTATGAAAAAATTAGACTGCGTTTCTATTATTTTTTCCAGGCCTAAAAACTGAAAGTTCATTTCTGTTATATACGGTTTTTTTTTTAATTTTTTTTTTTTACATTTTGAGACATTGCTATGTAGGCTATCAATAAAAATTATGAAAAAAAAATTATTTTCCCTGAACAAAATTTTCTATTATCGTTTCTATTATTTTTTCCGCCATGTACATATGTATGTATGTACATGGCTCCATCGCATAATCGGACAGCAGTTTCCTCTTTACGCATGTGCCGGAAAAGTAAATAGAAATGCGTTAGACCAACCGTTTTTTTTACTATTTTTACAACTTTATAGTATTACCTATCCAAATCATAAACAAAAAGTTATACTTTTTAGTGAGAACAGTTAGTTTTAATCGAAAAACCAAAAAAGTCATGTTTTGAGACTCAAGGCATAATCCCGTTTTTTTTTAGGCTGGCTCGTTTGAGGTTAAAGTGCCGGTCGGTCAAGCCGGTCGGGCCGTGCAGCCAAGGCTAGAGAGCAATTGTAGGTTAAAATGTCAACTCACCATTTGTAGCAAATTTTTTGATCCACCTGCAAGGTGAAGTTGATGGATTTTTCTTCGTATATTGGCAGGAGCACGCGTGCGTGGTTTAATTTGGCAGCGCCGATCAACTCATGTGCCGCGCAAATTAGCATAAGAAAATGCACGAGGCTGGCTGCCATTTCAAGTTGCTTGTCGCGTTATTTGTGTTAAATGTGTTAAAAACTGGCTGCGTCGCCCACTTGATGCGATGCCAACTAATTATCGAAAACAACGGAGTTTTAAAAAAATAAAAGCACGGTGCAATGCTAGGGATGCGATGTTGGAATATTTGTATTTATCGATATATCGATTAAATTATGTTTATTTTGCGGGAACAAAGCTTGAATTCTTCGAAATTGTTCGACTTCTAGATCGAATTGCTTTTAAATTGTTATTATCCGCCTTTTTGCCGCCCTGGTCTATCGTTTCTGGGAAGTCAGGTGTGTTTTCGATACGAAATCCAGGGGTCGGATTTTTTACTCGAAGAGTAAATAGGGTATGTTGCATTTTGAGGGTGTGGGTGAGCTGGCTTGTGGATCCCGCAATGTTTTCGAGTCTTTTTTTTTACTCTCCTCTCTCTCCCCATCGGCACCGTTGATCGCCATGCCCCTTGTTATTATCCGCCTTTTGCCGGTGTGTTTTCGATACGAAATCCAGGGGTCGGATTTTTTTTATACCCTGTACTCGAAGAGTAAATAGGGTATGTTGCAGTCGAAGGAAATCGATTGGCAAAATACTGGAGTAGAAGTATTTTTTTGTAGGTCTACAGGTGAAGAGGCATGGCGATCAACGGTGCCGATGGGAGAGAGAGAGGAGAGTAAAAAAAAGACTCGAAAACATTGCGGGATCCACAAGCCAGCTCACCCACACCCTCAAAAATGCCATGCCATGCCCTTGAACTTGGTTCAATTGCAATAGAAGAGATGGGATCAGCTGCATCAAGAGGGACTGCATAGACTCAGCTACGCTGAGCATGCAGTTAGTGGAAGAAAAAAATATCGGCAGCGTTAGATTGTTTGTGTGTGTGACCGTGGAGAAAAAAATCGGGACCAAATCGGGAAAAAAGAAAATCAACAGACCGGCGGGACTACCTAGAGGACTTATTTTTTTTGGAGTATAAATAAAAGTGAGTTCAGTTCAAAGGGAAAGAATCCCAAACTGAACATTTTTTAAAACCTACAGGGGATTGATTGAACCGGCTGGCCTCCCGTATATGGGCCAAATTCCCATTCCCTGGACCTCGGAATATTGGTCACACCCCTGCCCGGGCGCGAGCCCGCCACAGCGGCACCAACAGCAACAGATAATTAAATTAAATAAATACGCCCACATAAAATACATGCATGCATACATGCATACATAAAACACATATACATATACATATGTATATTAAATTGAATATTTAATTTATTGCCGTCCCCATATATATATATTTTCTAACCGTATTCCTGTAAACATCTAAGTTTTATAATCTTATAAATTTTCCGGGAGTAGGCGGACGCGCCACAAAAACATTAGTGCAGGAAACAATAGTTAAGTATGTGTTAAGTTTTTGAGTGAAATTATAACGTTTGATATGAATTGCTGAGAGTGTTTAGTATGGGGGAAAGGGCACCACAACGGCGAAATGGAGGATGGCCGCTGCACTTGAAGAGGAGATTTGTAGTTGTTCTGCGTCGGAGAGATGATTGTCCGTGAGATTTAGAGTAAAGTCCGTAGGTTAGTTTTTGAATTGTCGTTTTGCTTTCATATTTGTTCGAGATGTCCGAACAGCTGGTTTATTGTGCGACCTGGGGGCCTGGGAAGAACTCAGCACTGGAATGACTGGCTAGCCGGCTTTGCCCCATCACCAAAACAGGTTCGTAACAGGTATATTGGATTTGTGGGGAATAAGGGATGTATGTAACGCACAGAAGGAAACGTTTCCGACCCCATAAAGTATATATATTCTTGATCAGCATCAATAGCCGAGTCGATTGAGCCATCTCTGTCTGTCCGTCTTGTTTGTCGGCTAGTTCTCAGAGACAATAAGAGCTAGAGCCGGGTATAAAAACATCAAAACCAATTTTCGTGCAGTGTCCGTGTGAATAAAGACAAACCCGGTTTGAAGCGTTAAAAAATAACAAGCAATACATGTATCATGTGTCACATGTGTCATTGGCTGCGTGTTCTACACGCACTAATACACACACCATGGTGGGGTACTCTCTCCACGCACAATGAGCGGTAACGTTTCGCTTCCTCTAAAAGTCGAATCTACCATACTGTATGGTTAGTCCACTGGCGTTGCATTCCGTTCCCACTCATGTGACCTTTTATGCTATTTTTGTTGTTTGACCTTTTTAGTTTGTTACGAACCTGTATTGGTGTTGGGGCAAGGCCGGCTAGCCAGTCATCCCTGGGATAGGTTTTTCCCAGGCCCCCAGGTCGCACAACAAACCAACTGTTCGGACATCTCGAACCAACAAACGATAATTCAAAAAAAATACAACGGACTTTAATCTGCTATCTAACGGACACATCTCTCCGACGCAGAACAACTAAAAATCTCCTCTTCAAGTGCAGCGGCCGATCTCCATTTCGCCGCTGTGGTCCCCTTTTCCCACCATACTAAACACACTAGCACTTCATATCAAACGTTATAATTTCACTTGAAAAACTTAACACATATTTAAATATATGTAAATCCCTACACTAAATACTGGTGGCGCGTCCGCCAACTCCCGCCTTCTCAACTTAATTATTGGGTGCAAATAAATATGTGGAGTGTAAATAAATATAAATAAATAAATAAATATAAATACGAATACTACATTTAAATGGTTACATCAACAAAAATATATATGGGGATGGCAGAAGAATTAAATAATATTAAATCTATATATAAAAAAGAAAGTCGTATTTTGTTCAACACTTATAACTCGAGAACGGCTGGACCGATTGCCATGGTTTTTGATTTGTTGGATTTGTTTCCGTCGCGAGTACCAGAATACATCTTAAAAAAACCGTTGGCCTGTTTGTTGCGGCCTTAAAGCCAAAACTTTATTTTTTCTGAAGACATCATGTGTGTGTTCAGAAATTTGTCTAAAAAGTTCTTTAGTTCATTTGATTTTCATTTGTATTTGTATTTAATATTTGTTTTATTTATTTGTTTAATTTTGTATTAATCATTTTAATAACAATGCCGCGTCCTATAAGATCCAATCTTTCCCAGCTAAGCCGTAATGCAATTAGGCAACGGAATATCGCGAGTCAATTACCTGAAATTGCACGAGAACAGCGCCGCGTTAATATGGAGCAAAGAAGGGCATTAATTCGTGCTTCTCAAACACAAGAGCAAAGAGAGAGAAATCGTCGAGCTTATCGTACAGAAGAACAGATGAATAATCTTCTAAGTGCAAGAAGAAGTATTGATTTGAATCGAGCAGCGTTTCTGTATGATTGCACCATCGACTACAGCTTGCATCGTTTAGTTTGCATTGGTCCCATAGACGTTGTTTGCCAGCATTGTGGAGCATTGAAGTTTGCTGGTGAAACGCCTGGTTTGTGCTGCCTTAGTGGTAATGTGAAATTGCCTTTATTGGTCCCGCCACCAGAGCCATTGTGCTCCCTGCTTTATGGCGAAACACTAGAATCACGACATTTTCTAGCGAACACTCAAAAATACAATGTCTGTTTCCAAATGACTTCATTTGGGGCGGAAATTATAGAAGAACACAGATTTAATCCGACATTGCTAACCACAAAAATACTAAATGGTTAAGTGAGCGAGCAATTTTGGCCGCTAAAAATGAAGATGTAGATGACCTCAATCTTATAATTCAAAATCAAATCGTAGGTACTCTGTTCAATTCATTCAAATCTATCGACTGCCACTAATTATCCAACTGAATTTTTAAACTCCTTGGATGTGCCTGGTTTACCACCGCACAATTTAAAACTTAAAGTTGGCTGGGTAGTCATCATGCTTAGAAATTTGAACCAACCAAAACTGCGTAATGGAACGCATTTGGTGATAAGAAAACTGATGAGCAATGTGATTCACGCGTCGATACTTAAAGGAAAATTTAAAGATGAGAAAGTTCTTATTCCAAGGATTCCGATGATCCCAAAGGAAATGCCCTTTGAGTTTAAACGAATTCAATTCCCGATTCGTCTTGCCTTCGCCATGACGATCAACAAATCACAGGGCCAATCCTTGACTATTTGTGGCCTCAATCTAGAAAATGCATGTTTTTCTCATGGTCAATTGTACGTGGCATGCTCACGTGTCGGCAAACCATCCGCTTTATTTGTTCTTGCGACTGACCAAAAAACAAAGAATGTCGTTTACCACAAAGTGCTTGAATGAAAATCCTATTACCATCGCATTGGATCATTGCAACCTATAGAAGATGCACAGCATAAATTCTTGCAAATATACTTCATGGGCAATATGGAAGAACAACTTGACAGGCGTCAAGGGATCAACACAGCTACGAAGAGAGCAATTCTCCAAGATCTGCAGAAAATGCTTCATGAACATCATGCATTGGTCAGGCTGTTCAAGACTGCTTTAGAGCGCATGCCAAGTGATTGCAATTCGGTCGTCAATTAAATACATTTGCAAATATGTCACGAAAAGGAGCTACATGGCGGTTTTTGGTATCCAAACATCCAATACCAACGATGACATCACGCGCTATCAAGTTGGTACTTTTTTGTTTCTATCTATATAAACATATTATTTTGAATCATTGTTTTACGTTCATCAAAGCCTAAATTAGTTCAGCTAAAAAGTAACACGACATTCATTGACTGTTAGGCGGTGCGAAGTTCGCCGGGTCAGCTAGTTCAATATATACTTACATACATATATGTGTATGCAGGTATGTGTTTATGTGGGCGTATTTAATTTAATTAATTGCTGGTGGTGTTTATGTATTTAATTAAATAATTTGCTGTTGGTGCTGCGGGCGGGCTCGCGCCCGTGCAGGTGTATGACCAATGTTCCGAGGCCCAGGGAATGGGAATTTGGCCCATTTACGGGAGGACGGCCGGTTCAATTAATACCAATGGGTTTTAAAAACATTCAGTTTGGGATCTTTCCCCTTGGACTGGACTCACTTTTTGTTTAGATCCAAAAAAAATAAGTCCTCTGATTGTCCGTTGTTTTTGTCCCGATTTGTTTCCGATTTTTGTTCCAGGGTCACACACAAAAACGCTCTAATACTGCCGATGTTTATTTTCCCACTAAATGCAAACTGCCTCTTACTGCAGCTGATCTGTTCTCTTCTATTGCCCTTGAACCTAGTTCAAGGGCATGGCATGGCATTTTTGAGGGTATGAGCTGGCTTGTGGATCCCTCAATATATTCGAGCCTCTCTTATATTTTCCTTCTTCCTCTCTCCTGGCGCCGTTCATCGCCTTGCCCCTTTAATTATCACTCTGCCAACCTCAAAAAAAAACGAAAAGGGACGTGTGAGACGCTTCTTACGCGTCACAACTTTTATACCCGGCACTCAGTACTACATCTGCACTTTAGCGGTTGTTTGTCAAATTTTACATTTTTTCTTCATCTGTCATCTACATTAACAACACTGCTCACGCCAACACGCTCCTTTAGCTCGCCACCCTCCCCTATAGACACACACTGCAGAGTCAGGGCAGAGGCAGAGGCAGAGACGTGTCAGGGGGAGAGGCCATAAACAGCGCGAAGCAGAGTGTGAATGCTGCGGGACTGGGTGGGTTTGGCCACTGCAAATTAATTTCTTCATTGTGGCTATAATAATGGTCCAATCGTATCCCAATTTGGTGATCTAGATATGGTCATTCCCTACGGAATGGCGTTTTTAGTTTTCTGCTATTTTCAAAATTGTAGATTTGGGAGGTTTTCGCCCTTTTGAGGAGGCGGAAGGTGGCGTGGCTCATTTTTGAAATACACTTGTAACAGTGTGAGCATACAGAAGACTGGATGCAAAATTTGGTGGCTCTAGCTCTTATAGTCTCTGAGTACTAGGCGCTCATCAGGACGGACAGACGGACAGACAGACAGACAGACATAGACTCGGCTATTGATGCTGATCAAGAATATATATACTTTATGGGGTCGGAAACGTTTCCTTCTGTGCGTTACATACAACCGTTATTCGCACAAATACAATATACCCTATTTACTCTTCGAGTACCGGGTATAACAAGCGTCACTACAACCCACCCCATTTTCCCTGAGCCTAGCCGGCCAACCTTTAGTGGACAGAGAGTGCTGACGAGACGACACTTCCCGTGTCCGTTACAACATTTATATGTGGTATTTGTATATTTATTTATTTATTTTCTATAACCAATTATTTTTCTCCCATTAGTATAAGTTGAGGAGGCTGGAGTAGGCGGACGCGCCAACAGAATTTAGTGTAGGGATTTATGTTTAAATATGTGTTAAGTTTTTGAGTGAAATTATAACGTTTTGAAATGATGTGCTAGTGTGTTTAGAATGGGGGAACATGGGCCACAGCGGCGAAATGGAGATCGGCCGCTGCACTTGAAGAGGAGATTTGTAGTTGTTCTGCGTCGGAGAGATGTGTCCGTTAGATAGTAGAGTAAAGTCCGTTTGTTTGTTTTTGAGTTATCGGTTGTCCGAACGGTTGGTTTGTTGTGCGACCTGGGGGCCTGGGAAAAACCTATCCCTGGGATGACTGGCTAGCCAACCTTGCCCCAACACCAATACAGGTTCGTAACAATAATGGCGCCCAATCTAAGACAAATTTATGAGTCGCAGTCCGATGATCCTATTGGGCTTTGAGGTGGCTCAGAGGGGGCCTAGCTGAGGCCACCGGACGGGTCGCAGGTTGCGGATAGCGAACGGCCTACCCCAGTGGGTAGGTCAGCTGCGAATAGGCGGGCATCCCAAAGAGCATCAACTAAGTTGGCTCTGAGGGAGAGTACCGAAATAAGCAGTCCCGGACAGCCAGCGGGTGTTCGCGACGCAGCAACACTGACGATGCGCTTGTGGTGCCGCCTCTCATTAAGTAGCTCACACAATCCCATCCCTACACAACACCTACCCACATCCTAGCCCCAACACTCACCTCACACCGGGCCGGACTAAGGTGTCACTCGACCCGTGCCAAGAGTCAGCCTGGCTGGGGGCCCGGTATAAACACTAGCCCAGTCGTGAACGGAGAGCTCAGGGACTTGGCAGCCCCCTGTTCTAATTATGCCTTACCCGGGTAACGCAGAGCTCTGCCGGGGTGGACCGTTCCCCTTCTCTGCAGCTCGTGGGAACTATATGGATAAATCACAAAATATTGAAAACAAAAATAAAAACGAGAGAGGCACTCCCCAAATGCCTGCAGGGAGAAATCCCAAGCGGGAGAAGGCAGCGGCCCAAAGGCCTGGCCCGATCCGCTCAGACGCAGGAAAGACCTGCACGGTGAAGGACGCGGGTATGAATCCGGGTGGATCCCATCCCAAACCTGGGATGGGTGGAAAGCCATCACCCAAAACTGATACCATGGTAGGGCAGCTAAGCAATATTGCGGCTGCTCAACCTTCCGGTGAAGCGGCGGGTGATGACTTACCATCAACCAGCGTCCAAGCCAAGAAGTACAGTTATGCCGAAAAGAGCTGGGCACATACTCCGTCGGCAGAACGCCAGCCAGGAAGTCAGTCCAACAGTAGACTGGCTGAAAAAAGTAGAATGGGCCTCGGCGGTGTAGCCCAACTTCAGTGTGGAGCCACAGAAGGTGGCCGCACAACCGAAGAGGCAACGCTCTCAAGAGAGGCCCGGACCTGCCGCGAAGCGATCCAGGGTTCTACCTAATGTATCCTTCGCGCAGATTGCCAAGGAGAGGACGCTGATAGGCGTTCTCGATAAAGGCAGCGCGGAGGGGAAAATACCCAGAAGCCAATGGAAGTGGGTGGAAGCGGCACTGGCCGACCGCTGCTTCGAGCTTCTCGAAAAGGATCCCGGGCCACCCCCAGTCTGCAAAGACATGGGATGGTTCCAGGGAAACATAAAAGTGGTAGCCTGCGAGGATGAGCGCTCCGTAAAGCTATACAAAGCTGCGGTGGCGCAAATCGGTGAAGTCTACGCAGGGGCGAAGGTGCCAAGTAGGCCAAGGGCCCGTATGTGGGTACCGGCTACGTTCAAGGATCCCGAGCGGATCCTAACTATGTTGCAGAGATGCAACCCCACACTGCCAACCTCAGACTGGAAGGTGGCTAAAGTGGAGGCATCAAAGGGCCCCACAAATCAGGCGGTTGTGATCCTGAACAAGGAATCGCTAGCCCCGATCGAGGCAGCCAGGGGAGAGCTTAACTTCGGGTTCAGCTCGGTGACCATGAAGGTCTACAAGTCGGATGCAGCGGCCGAGGCGCGTTCTGTCAACAAACCAGTTGAGCAGGACGTTGCCTCGGAGATCGAGGCACCGGAAGTAGACCCGGAGCCGGAGCCGGCCCTAGAGAGCTACTCCTCGGAGACGGAGCTGTTGCTCGATTTTCAGGCGATGTGTCGGGACGACATTCTCGACGACTCAGACGCCGATATTACAGTGGTGGAGAATGACTCTAATGAAGTCTCTGAGGCTTCTGCAGATAAATCTCCACCACTGTAAAGCAGCATCCGCTGCTCTTATACTCCGCTTAGTCGCGAGCGGAGGAGACATAGTCCTAATCCAGGAGCCCTGGGTGGTAGGAGGTAGGGTCTGTGGATTAGCGACGAAGGACTACAAGCTGATTGTAGCCCAAACGGAAGGTAAAATAAGAACCTGCATATTAGCAAGAAAGCACTTAAATATCTTTCTGCTCCACAACTTTAGCAACGGCGACAACACGGCGGCTAGCCTAGAGCTACAAGGGACACGCCTGAACCTGGTGTCGTCCTACATGGCTCATGAGGAAAGCGATCCTCCCAGTGACCTCGTTCGCAAGATTGCCAGCGACAGCGAGAGGTCGGATACAAGCCTACTAATAGGCTGCGATGCCAACGCTCATCACACCCAATGGGGGAGCTCAAATACAAATGTAAGGGGTAAGTCACTTTTCAGCTTCATCCTAAACTCCAACCAACTCCAACGGGGTAATGACCCCACTTTCATCATAAAAAACCGCCAAGAGGTTACTGACCTCACTCTATTGTCTCACAAACTGTCAGACATAATGAAAAGTTGGAGAGTCCTAGAGGACCACTCCTTCTCCGACCACAGGTACATCGAGACAATCCTATCGCTCGAAAGCACCATACCCACTAGCTATGTAAACCCAAGAAAAACCAACTGGGTTACGTATAGCTCAAAAATGGAGGAATTACTCCCCCCCTCTAGCCCCAAAATGCCCTGATACACAAGACGACCTTAATCGTCTTGTGGACGATTTCACGGAGGCTTGCAATAAGGCCTTCATGGCAGCTTGCCCCTCAACAAAACCAAGAGGGAAAAAGAAACCCCCCTGGTGGTCTAAACATATAGATACCCTCCGGAAAGACTGCAGGACTCTCTTTAACAGAGCCAAAAGCAGAAGCGAGGTAGCGCACTGGGAAAATTACAAAAGTAAGCTAACCCTATACAAAAAAGAAACAAGGAGAGCAAAAAGGGCCTCTTGGCAAAAATTTTGCTCCGAAATTGAGGACACGTCAGAAGCCGCAAGGCTACGCAAGATCCTGTCAAAAACATCCCCCTCTGTGGGATATCTCAAGAAAACTGATGGTACGTGGACAAACTCTAGCGAGGACTCCCTACACATTCTACTCGATACTCACTTTCCTGGGTGTACGACCATCGAGCCGGCAGACACCCCAAGTGAAGGCCCGGAAACCTCGATGGGGCACATCCTCACAAAACGGAATATAAGCTGGGCAGTAAACAGCTTTAAATCCTACAAATCGCCTGGCCCGGAGCAAGTCATTCCGGCTCAGCTACAAAAAGTCGGGGACATGGCCATCAACTGGCTGCAAAGTATCTTCAGGAAGATACTGACAGTGGGAAAAATACCCCGCGCTTGGCTAAAGGCTAAAATTGTCTTTATCCCCAAAGCAGGGAAACTCTCACACACAACCCCAAAAGACTTCAGACCAATAAGTCTATCGTCCTTCCTTCTTAAAACCTTTGAAAGACTAGTCGGGCTGCAGCTGAGGACAACCATTAATCCTCAGTGGCTGTCAGGCGCTC
This sequence comes from Drosophila subobscura, assembly GCF_008121235.1. Classification (NCBI taxonomy): domain Eukaryota; kingdom Metazoa; phylum Arthropoda; class Insecta; order Diptera; family Drosophilidae; genus Drosophila; species Drosophila subobscura. The sequence continues at coordinate 1,003,955 of NC_048533.1, read as the reverse complement.
AACATGCCTACCGAAAAGGGAAATCCACGGAAACGGCACTCCATGAAGTAATCTCGGCGGTAGAGAAATCTCTTCACGTCAAAGAATACTCCCTAATCGCTTTCCTAGACATTGAGGGAGCTTTTAACAACGTCATACCGGGAGCCATCACAGAGGCCCTGACTGACCTGGGGGTGGATCGTCACTTGGTGATGCTCATGGATCAATTGCTCACATGCAGGACAGTGACATCATCAATGGGATCGTCCACTCAGTCAAGGTATGTCAACAGAGGCACCCTGCAAGGCGGTGTCCTGTCTCCCCTTCTATGGAACATAGCAGTCAATAAGATTTTGTGTGACTTGGAAGGGGAGGGCTGCAAGGTGGTAGCATACGCGGACGATGTTGCCATTATCTTCTCGGGAAAATTCCCTCAAACACTCTGCGAACTAATGACCGCAAAGCTCGCACGACTGTCAGAATGGACAAAGTCGCGTGGACTGGGAATTAATCCCTCTAAAAAGGAACTTGTGTTGTTTACAACCAAATACAAAATCCCGTCTCTCAACCCCCCAATACTAAACGGATGCAGGCTCTCCTTCAGCGACAGTGCCAGTTACTTAGGGTTGGTAATTGATAAAAAGCTCAGCTGGAACCTAAGCATCAAAGACAGAGTGAAGAAGGCTACGATAGCCCTCTACACTTGCAAGAAGGCCATTGGGCTAAAATGGGGCATGAACCCAAGAATAGTTCAATGGATCTACCTAGCAATAGTAAGACCAATACTGCTCTACGGAGTCGCAGTGTGGTGGACTGCCCTATCGAAGGGAACCATCACTAAGCAACTAAGCAAGGTGCAGCGTACTGCAGCCCTAAGCATCAGTGGAGCTCTGAGCACAACACCAACGGATGCGCTAAATGCTATACTTTGCCTGCAGAGCCTTGATCTTGCAGGTAAGGAGCAGGCAGAAATGGCAGCAATCCGTCTCAGAGACTCTGACCAATGGGTGTCACATCGCACCGGCCATGCTTCCATCCTAAATGGAAACAACACCGTCCCTTCAAAAACGGACTACTGCGTTCCGAGGGAGTATACAGATACCCCCTTTGAAACAATCATCCCTCACAGAAACGACTGGCTTGAGGGACCACCTGGTCCAACGGGAGCCATTCGAATCTTTACTGATGGCTCAAAGCTGGACAACAAGGTCGGAGGAGGAATCTACTCCGAACAGCTGAACATAAGTCACTCCTTCAGGCTTCCGGATCACTGCAGTGTCTTCCAAGCGGAGGTCATAGCGATTGTGAAGGTTGCAGACCAAAAATACAAAATTTAGAATGTCTGGACAAAAATTGTATTAAGATTTTTTTTTGGGAACAGTCTTCTTATTTTATCGCAAAAATATTGAACCTTCCCCACTGTACATGCATTCCATAGAGAGCCCAAATGCAAGATCAGAAGCTTTTATCTTGAAAAGCTCTCTCTTTCGAAATTGCACGTGCGAGCGCCGTTCACATGTGAGCTTTTCTCTCCGCAAGCATAGCTTACGGCTAGCCCTTCGAGAACCTTCTTAGCTCTCTCATACCCAGCTTTTGGAGGGGTAAAATAGTTAGGCTAAGTGCATGCTGCACAGAACAAAAAGTGCATTCAAAGTTGGAAGACTTAATTAATGTGCGTACAGAACATATAAAAAGAAAAACGTGGTGAAAATTCTGCAAAACCATAAAAGGGAACATAAACCCAATAAAAACCATTTGAAAAGTGTTGTGGCTGCAAAGAACAAAAACAAAAAACCAAACCCTGGATAAGGTACGCAAAGAAAATGAAAAAGTGACCTTATTACATAATTTCACGTATGTACTGTACATACATAGGTTATGATCCACGTGTGGCAGAAAATTGCTGACCTGGCCTGACCACCCTCAAGGAGGGGGGGGGTCCGCTTCATGACGATCATCAGTCCTTCTTCTTGGTGCCACCGGACCTTGCCTGCAGGCATAGAAACGGATGGACTTGGCGATCGGGACCGAGCCGTTTATATACATATATCTCACGCGCAATTAAGCCGCTCAACAACAACGACAATATAAAACCATCTAAAATATTATATCACCGCGCCTTGTGTAAAGAAAATGTTGGTGCTTGCACATGTAGGGTGTGGAAAAATTAGCTCAACGGTCATTGCCCTTGCGGCTGACCATACACCTATGCGCATTTAACTAGACCCACCTGACCGTATGTCACCTATTCTCTCCTTCTCTCAGGTTATTAAAATTGTTCGATGCCGACATTCTAAAAGCCACTTAAGGGAAGAAAAATAAATCACAAAATCTAGAAAAGAAAATTTAATGAAGAATTATGGATCGAAGAAAAAAATAGAAAAGAAAATTGTTTAATAATATTAAATATTCCTAGACGTTAACTTAGAAATAGAAGAAGAAAAAAATGAAATTTATGCCTAGTTAAGAATAGATTTTAAAAGGTGCATCATCGGTCTCATTGTGTCCATGGAAGGGTATTGGTAAAATACCTCTTCATAACGCTTCTTGTTATTTTGCATATTTCTACATTTCTTTAACAGTTTTTATTGCAAACGTGAAATTGGGCCCAACGACACCAGCAGCTGTTTAAAAGTCTGTAAGTAGACACACATATATACACATACACTCCGGGTCAGGAGAATAGCGTCTACACAGTGAGACATGCATGCTTAACCATATATAAAGTGAATTATTATTAACTACAATCACTACAATTATACCATTTAATTCCTTTAATTAATTCATTCTTACTTTGTATTTTGATTATATTATTTTTATTCATATTTGATCATTCTCTTGAATTCCTATGTCTTAAATTAGTCCCACATATATATACACATGCAGTAAAAATAGTTTAAGGGTTAGGGTAGAAATAATGGGGGTTACAAACAACATGAAGTTATACAAGTCAAAGTAAAATTATAACGATTAACATGAATTTCTAATCTGATTTTTGGGAGGGGTTCCTAAGGCACATAGCGCAGCAGCAGAAGGTTTTGGGTAGAACCATAATGGCATATTCTTATGTTATTCTACATGGAGGGTGGGTCAAGAGGGAAGAGCACAACCACCTTGCTCTTCACAGTAGGTAGTGGACCTTAAGTTCCGTCCGGGTTTGTAATTCCGATCCCAGTTCCCGTAAATCTGTCTACGATTTTGTTAGGTGACGGAGTTCGTTTTCGCAGCACAACACCCACCCCATTTTCCCCTGAGCCTAGCCGGCCAACCTTTAGTAGACAGAGAGAGTGCTGACGAGACGACACTTCCCGTGTCCGTTACATAATAAATGGCGCCCAACGTGGGGCCCAAATGGTCCGTATCTACCAACGTGGGGCCCAAATGGTCCGTATCTACCAACGTGGGGCCCGAATGGCCGTACCTACCAACTATATATTCTATGGTTATAGGTTCCCTCACGTTTTCCCCAATAACCTTCCCAATCCCTTCCGCAACCCAATATTGATCCAAATTTTAAAGTAGTTCAGTTTTTGTGTTATATATCCAGCTCGGAACAGCTGGGAATCTGATCATTGTCGGACCCAGACCAGTGGATATATTGCATAGAAGAAGATCACAGTAGACTTCATTATATCATTTCATCAGGATACTAGGAACGATAGTTCTGAGTAAATTGGTTCCATACCTAGTAGCGAAGATGAATGACCTTTATTCTCTCGAGATTAATTGAGACTTGTTCAGACTGGAAAATTCGGTCCTGTTCCTCTTTTTCTCGAAAGGATCAACAACAACATTTTGTTTTCTTTCTTTCTGCTTACGGACTTAAGGTTATAACAACCGCAGACATTCCTTCTGCTGTGCTGGTGCCTGATAGGAGACCCTCACAATCATTGCCCATATTTTCGAATTTAGAATCAAAAAAAAAAAAAATCTTTCATAGTCTTAAAGACTATATCGTTTTTCCTTAATCATAATTTGTTACAATGGCGGTAAGGCGAAGCATTGACAATATAAATGTTAATCTCGGCGAGGTAGTCGTACACTGCACTATATGCAATGATACCAGCCAGGACACCGACATTGTAGAAACCCATTGCAAACACAAATACCACCGGTCGTGTTTATCGGATTGGTTGACATCCAATGAGACATGCCCGATTTGTTCGTTACCGTTGCGTTCACAATCTCAATTGAACTGTAAAGAGCTGGGGAAATTTAACATTAAGGATATTTGGTAGCTAGAGACAAAAGTCTGCACCCTTCCTTGTTGTTGTTTCAGTTTTATCTTGGGTCAAAACCCTAAGATAAAATCTGGCGGGGTGTGAAGGTTGCAGACCAAAAATACAAAATTTAGAATGTCTGGACAAAATTGTATTAAGATTTTTTTTTTGGGAACAGTCTTCTTATTTTATCGCAAAAATATTGAACCTTCCCCACTGTACATGCATTCCATAGAGAGCCCAAATGCAAGATCAGAAGCTTTTATCTTGAAAAGCTCTCTTTTTCGAAATTGCACGTGCGAGCGCCGTTCACATGTGAGCTTTTCTCTCCGCAAGCATAGCTTACGGCTAGCCCTTCGAGAACCTTCTTAGCTCTCTCATACCCAGCTTTTGGAGGGGTAAAATAGTTAGGCTAAGTGCATGCTGCACAGAACAAAAAGTGCATTCAAAGTTGGAAGACTTAATTAATGTGCGTACAGAACATATAAAAAAAAAAACGTGGTGAAAATTCTGCAAAACCATAAAAGGGAACATAAACCCAATAAAACCATTTGAAAAGTGTTGTGGCTGCAAAGAACAAAACAAAAACCAAACCCTGGATAAGGTACGCAAAGAAAATGAAAAAGTGACCTTATTACATAATTTCACGTATGTACTGTACATACATAGGTTATGATCCACGTGTGGCAGAAAATTGCTGACCTGGCCTGACCACCCTCAAGGAGGGGGGGTCCGCTTCATGACGATCATCAGTCCTTCTTCTTGGTGCCACCGGACCTTGCCTGCAGGCATAGAAACGGATGGACTTGGCGATCGGGACCGAGCCGTTTATATACATATATCTCACGCGCAATTAAGCCGCTCAACAACAACGACAATATAAAACCATCTAAAATATTATATCACCGCGCCTTGTGTAAAGAAAATGTTGGTGCTTGCACATGTAGGGTGTGGAAAAATTAGCTCAACGGTCATTGCCCTTGCGGCTGACCATACACCTATGCGCATTTAACTAGACCCACCTGACCGTATGTCACCTATTCTCTCCTTCTCTCAGGTTATTAAAATTGTTCGATGCCGACATTCTAAAAGCCACTTAAGGGAAGAAAAATAAATCACAAAATCTAGAAAAGAAAATTTAATGAAGAATTATGGATCGAAGAAAAAAAAGAAAAAAAAAATTGTTTAATAATATTAAATATTCGTAGACGTTAACTTAGAAATAGAAGAAGAAAAAAAATGAAATTTATGCCTAGTTAAGAATAGATTTTAAAAGGTGCATCATCGGTCTCATTGTGTCCATGGAAGGGTATTGGTAAAATACCTCTTCATAACGCTTCTTGTTATTTTGCATATTTCTACATTTCTTTAACAGTTTTTATTGCAAACGTGAAATTGGGCCCAACGACACCAGCAGCTGTTTAAAAGTCTGTAAGTAGACACACATATATACACATACACTCCGGGTCAGGAGAATAGCGTCTACACAGTGAGACATGCATGCTTAACCATATATAAAGTGAATTATTATTAACTACAATCACTACAATTATGCCACTTAATTCCTTTAATTAATTCATTCTTACTTTATATTTTGATTATATTATTTTTATTCATATTTGATCATTCTCGAATTCCTATGTCTTAAATTAGCCCCACATATATATACACATGCAGTAAAAATAGTTTTAAGGGTTAGGGTAGAAATAATGGGGGTTACAAACAACATGAAGTCATACAAGTCAAAGTAAAATTATAACGATTAACATGAATTTCTAATCTGATTTTTGGGAGGGGTTCCTAAGGCACATAGCGCAGCAGCAGAAGGTTTTGGGTAGAACCATAATGGCATATTCTTATGTTATTCTACATGGAGGGTGGGTCAAGAGGGAAGAGCACAACCACCTTGCTCTTCACAGTAGGTAGTGGACCTTAAGTTCCGTCCGGGTTTGTAATTCCGATCCCAGTTCCCGTAAATCTGTCTACGATTTTGTTAGGTGACGGAGTTCGTTTTCGCAGCACAACACCCACCCCATTTTCCCTGAGCCTAGCCGGCCAACCTTTAGTAGACAGAGAGTGCTGACGAGACGACACTTCCCGTGTCCGTTACACGATCAAGGAAGCTTTGAACTGTCTTCAGGAACTAACCCCTGAGGCGACTCACATAAACATCTATAGTGATAGCCAAGCTGCAATCAAATCACTAAATGCGATAACAACAAGTTCGGCTACAGTGGCAAACTGTCGCAAATCTCTTCACGAGATGGCTTATCAGTTCGTCATCAGCCTAATATGGGTCCCGGGCCACCAGGACATTAAAGGCAACTGTATAGCAGATGAGCTGGCCAGAGCTGGAACAACAATCCCCCTTCTCAATGATAAGGAGGATATACGTATGCCAATGGCCACCTGCAAGCTCAAAATAGAAGAACATTTTAAGCAACTAACAAATGACAGATGGCAAACTTTGCCACTATGTCGCATAACTCGGCAAACATGGCCTGACATAAATAGGAAGCGCACCGATGAGCTCTGCAAACTCAGTAGGAGTAGGTGCAGCTCAGTCATACGCTCCCTTACGGGACACTGGCTAATAGGAACACATGAAAACAGGCTGGGAGCCCCATATAACGACTTCTGTAGAAGCTGTAGAGATGAGGAAGAGGAACACCTGTTCTGCTCCTGCCCGGCTCTCAGTAGAAGGAGACTCCAATACTTGGGCGCTCCTTTTCTAAATGACATTTCGGACATGTCTACAAAAAGTCCCAGACGGATCGCAGGCTTCATAAGGGCATCCGGATGGGATAATGGATAAAATATGGTCTCACGGGAGAGATGGGAACGAAACATGCGGTATCACAATGGGCCGAAACCGGCCTAAGTGTGTCGGGTCTCTGACAACCCCGACAGCCGCCTCAACCTAACCTAACCTATGAGTCGCAGTCCGTTCTCGAACACCGAAAGTAGGAGAGTACGGCTGCAAATCATAAAGGTCGAGGAGGTTATAAATGTCCAGCCGAGAGGAACGATCTCGAGTGGTAGTCTGCAGTCAGGGTCCGTCTGTGTTCCGGTGGCCTGTGAGGAGCTGTGAAGGTTGGCTCGCAGATGCACGGCGCTGAGGGTTCTAAAAATGTAGGAATCCACGAAGTAAATAGTTTTTTTTGTTTGTATGAAAACTTATCTGACAGAGGGAAGCCGGAGGAGAATCCTCAAGCCAGTTAGCAACCGGCCCGTTGCCTGGTGGACAAAAGAGAGCCTGGAAAGGAAAAAATACCCAAAGTTAGTTAAGTTCGTGTAGTTTTTTTTGTGCTGCTTCCCCTACTTACCGCTGGAGGACACCGGGAAAGTAGTATGTCGTAGAGATTTGTTTTGCTCTAGGTGGCCCGTGGGGACATTAAGTCGGCCACGCGATGCACCTGGAGCAGCTACAAGATCCCGAAGATATCTTTCAGTAGAGTAGTGGGACAGAAGCAGCTAGGTAGCAGAGTGAGCGCCCTTGACTCTTAATCTTCTGTAGAAGATGAGAAGTCAACAGCGCTCGCAACGACGAAGTTGTAGACGTTGGACAAGGAAAGACGTAGGGAACCAGGTGCAGATGGCTCCAGTAGAAGTTGTGGTTACTTTCCCCTCTTATTGTTGATCTTGCAGTATTTGGAAGTTCCGTGTTTAGTTTTTGTTTGAGTTAGGTTAGTTTTTCTGTGGAAGAAGAAACAAAGTTAGGTAGGTAGAGAAAGTATGTTTATGAGCACTTACGGTCAAGAGAGAAATGACTCGCAGGACACTTCCGTCAGGGAACCTGACAGAACAGGTGGGAGAAGATATGCAGGCCGCGGAAAGAGGCGGAAACCCGAGCTGGAATCGTCCGAAGACGAAAAGAATTGCCGTCCGAAATTATTTCGGGCATTAACGTCGCCATAGCTCAATGGCAGGAGACGCAGAGAAGAGCTATGGCGGACACAATCAGCGGGAAGTTGCAAGAGGAGTTCCGGCGAGGTTTTATGGAGCTGATGGCTGCCATAACGGAGGCAATGACGCCCTTGCGCCAGAGGGGAGAGATAATCCAGGATCTGGTCTGGGAGGATGATCCAAACGGCAGGGAAGGCGGTCAGACGGCTCTAGAATGCCAAAAGCAGAGCACCAAGCACAGATGTTCCGGCGAACACCAGGAGCAGATTCCCCAAGAGCCTCCAAGAAAGCCGGAGCCAAAATTGGTCCTTCATGGGGGATGATGGCGAACTGGATCCGAGACCGGATATACAGAAGCGGAAACCAGCTGGAGACGGCGGAGCACGGAGACGCCCTACGCCCTACGAGAGGCGAGACGGGTGGAGGATATCCAGCCAAAGTCGCAGCTGTTGGAAGGAGAAAAGAAGGAGAAGAGGAAAGTGGAAACCGAGTGGGTGTGAGCCTACGTTGGGCGCTGCAGCAGCCTAGAGAAAAGCCGGTATCATTTCCTTCGATTGTTTGCGAATAATTCCTCCGGCCATGTATGCCTGAATTTTCGCTAGGTGTTGCAGTCGAAGGAAATCGATCGGCAAAATACTGGATTAAGCACTATTTTTTGGAAGGTTGGCAGGGCGATAGGTGAAGGCGCAAGGCGCTAAACGGTGCCGGACAGAGAGAGAAGGAAAATATAAGAGAGGCTCGAAATCATTGCGAGATCCACGAGCCCGCTCACCCACACCCTCAAAGAAATGCCATGCCATGCCCTTGAACTTGGTTCAAGGGCAATAGAAGAGATGGGATCAACTGCATTGAGAGGGGCTGGATAGAGCAGCTACGCTAAGCAGGCAGGTAGTAGAAAAATAACCGTCGGCAAAGTAAAGCGTAAAAAGTGTGTGTGACCGTGGAGCACTTTGAGGGATCACGGATTTCAAGCTGACCAGCTGGACAAGCCAGAGGATTTTTACCCGCATCCAAGCAAAAAGTGAGTCCGCTCAATAGGGAGAAAATTCCAACGATTAATATTGGAAAACTCTTAGGGAAAAGATAGAGCAGGCTGGGCTCTTCGATTTTGCCAATTTTGTGGAAAATTTATTGATAAATTGGATAAAATTGTTGTTTTAGCGAAGAGACTCCTAACTAGCTAGTAATATCAAATAGAACATCAATATCGAGGAAAATAATTAAGATTTACGGTATATTTACAGTATATTTTGAAAATGCAAGGGTATATTTTGGTATATTTAAAAGGCTACCCCGTCAGGGCATCTATCTAACTAACTATCGATAATTTCGCGGTCACACTGCCGCCGTAATAATTCTTTAAGTAATTTGCAAAACAATTGGCCACTAAAGGCAACTACACTACAAGACGCAATCATGGCCCTTCGCTTGACACAGAGACTGCTGCAGACGCAGACGCCGTTCCTGACACGCGTAGGTTTTCGTTGGCTGAAAATTGGCTAAAATTACATAATGCGATGGGCCTGGGAACGGGCAGCAGAACTGATCATCTCAATCGAATCATATTTTAGGGCTATCCCATGCTGGTGACCAAGGAAAAGAGCGAGGATGTAGCCCACACCAAGTCGTCTCTGCAGAAGAAAGTTACGGTAGATATTAGCCCCCTTGCACAATTGAGGTTATAGCATAGATATAACTGCATATGTATGTTTGTGCAGCGTACAGATATCCCGTCGGCGCAGTACGGTGGTCGTCATGCTGTCACCATGCTACCTGGTGGTGGAATCGGCCCGGAGCTAATGACATATGTAAGAGAAATTTTTAGTTACTGCGGCGCTCCAATCGATTTCGAGGTGATTGAAATTGATCCCTCTACCGAGGGTAATGATGATCTGGACTATGCCATCACTTCGATAAAGCGCAACGGTGTGGCACTCAAGGGAAACATTGAGACCAAGTCGCAGGAGCTGTCCGAGGTTTCACGCAACGTGGCCATCCGTAATGAGCTGGATCTCTATGTGAACGTTGTGCACTGCAAGTCGTATCCTGGAATTCCGGCGCGCCACCAGGACATTGACGTTGTTCTTATCCGTCAGAACACCGATGGTGAGTATGCCATGCTGGAGCACGAGTCGGTGCCCGGCATTGTTGAGAGCATGAAGGTGGTCACCGTCGAGAATGCAGAGCGTGTGGCCCGCTATGCCTTCGAGTATGCGCGTCAGAACAACCGCAAGAAGGTCACCACCATCCACAAGGCCAACATCATGAAACTGTCCGATGGCCTCTTCCTGGAGTGTGCCAAGCGTGTGCACAAGGACTATCCCGAGCTGGAGCACGACAACATGATCATCGATAACACCTGCATGCAAGCCGTCTCCAAGCCCCACCAGTTCGATGTGATGAACATGACCAACTTGTATGGCACCATTGTGTCCAATGTGCTGTGCGGTTTGATGGGCGGAGCTGGCCTCATTTCCGGCCGCAACTACGGCGATCATGTAAGACCTAATCATTGCAGTCTGCCACGAAAATGTGCGTTGATATGTGATAATTTCGTTTTGCAGTACGCCGTCTTTGAGCCGGGAACCCGCAACACAGGCACTGCCATTGCTGGCAAGAATATTGCCAATCCCGTGGCCATGATTAATGCTAGCATTGATATGTTGAATCATCTAGGCCACAAGGAGCATGCCAATGTCATCTACGAGGCCACCTACCAGACCATTGTTAATGATGCCATCCGCACACCAGGTGCGAACCCATATCCCAACCCGATAATTGCTGAAAATTTTTAATATTTAACTGGAATATCTTTGCAGATCTGGGCGGCAACCACTCAAGTACCGATGTGGTTGAGAATATACTGAAAATCTTGAGCGCCAAGCGCGTGAATTGGTAAAATAAACGCCTAGCGTTTCCTTATTTGCCTATTTATTATGTTTTATCGCGCTCTCAACGAAATGCTGTATTTAAGTGTTGAATCAGAAAACACCCATCTATCCGCTTGTCCTATTTGTATTGAGTACTTCAGCCCCCACTATATAGCGGGCCTCTATATGTTGTATTATAATTTCAAGCTCTTATTGTATTATTTTTTGATTTGTACTCCTAAACAGAACTGTAAGTGTTTTATGTTCAACTTTATTGTTTTAACCCACAACTACAACAACAACTGTGTACCTAACACACACACGCGCACACACAAAACTAAACTTACAGCTAACTTTACTAATTTTGTAGTCTGTAGTTTATTTTCTGTTGACAAAAATGCTTTGTTGAAATTTATTTATGTTTCAAGTGGTCCACTTAGTGGCTTAAACACACACCCAGTATACCTCCACACTTACACACAACACGCACACCACAGTAAAAGTATGTAGTTTATGTCCACGCACGGTATATCTTCTTGCAACCAAAACCTGTCGTATGTGCATATACAAATCTAACAAATAATTGTATTTTCTCTACTCCCTCCAACTCCTGAAAAATGCTTACCCGCTCGCAGGCCACATGGAAACTATTTCAACCAATTATAGGCACTATCGTACTACCGAAACTCAACCTATACCCAAACCAAAAACAAAAAAAAACTAAACAAAGCTAAGCAAAATTATATTAACACTGAACTAAGCCAATTTGAGAGAACTGTTATAAGAGGCATCTTTTACCCCTAAGCCAATGCATATTCAGCGTCTAATGTGAAGCCCCCCAAACAAAACCCCGAAAGATTCAGTTGAATTTATGTTTGAGGTCAAATTGTCTCCGCTGTTTAACAAAATCCAAAACTACTATCTACCCCTAAATGCTCAATGTTCATTCGTGTATTCCCCCATTCGATGTCAAAAGTGTGATAAATCAGGTAATACAAACTCCAAATATATATTTATATTTTTATAGCAGTCCGCATGGACAGTACACATAATAATGAATTTGGATATTCTACTCCACAGATTTTCTTTGCCGGCACCATCCACTGTCTCTGAACTATTCAAGCCACCTCCCCCGCCTATAATTTAAACCTCTCTTTTTTATTTAAATGTATCATTATCCGACATAAAATTGTTCGAGCCTTTGCTACACTACCCTACTACCCTCTTCAGAAATGGTTGGGTAGCCAAGTGTTCCAGTAGTCAACAAGATATTTAAATTGTAAATTCGATTTTCCAAACGAACCGATTGTGTAATATTACCTAGAGAAATTCAAGCAAAATGTATTATTCTGTTCGAATATTTATTAGTAAAATATAAAAGAAAACAAAGACGACTTCTGTAATAGGCGTTTTTAATTGTTTGGGATGATAAGGGGATTTGATCGTCTTTAAATACACCACAGGATGCATACACTAATATAAGCTCAGTTAGATGCAGATTGTTCCTATGAAATGACAGAATCGTTGAAAAGTCCCTAAGGATCCAATTATAATCTACCCAATAAGATTTATATTACAACTCCCTGCTCGCTTTAAGCATCTCTGGTTCAGTTTTAGTTACTGAACAGATCTTCGATTAAGACTTCGATGTTTGCAGGATCTGCTGTCTACCTCTCCAATCTTATAGGAGACCACTCCAGGAGATCTTCAACGCGAGTCAAAATTTCAGTCCGCTTTCACAAAGGAGCGAGGCTGCATATCGCCTTCAGATTATTCAGCACACCTAGAAAAACATTAGAACCGCTCTTTCACACTTGCACATATCCAGCTGCCACCGTATGAAGACTACACAAATAACACATTTAATCTTACTTCGGTCATTTATATCAGAATTGTTTTTTTATTTAACCTTAAAAAAACGACGACAATAATTCATCATCATCATCCCATTAGTTTCTAGCTTAGAAACGCAGCTTCTGGAAGAACCACTTGTTCTTTCCCTCCTTGTAGATGGACTCGAACTTGACGCGGGTCTGGAAACGGTGTGTCTTGCGCTTGACGGGATCCTTCAGGTCCTTGGGCGACAGTTTCTCGAAGCTGATGTCATGCGCCGTGTATCGGGTGGGCATCAGATGGTTGTAGTTCAAGCTCCTCAGGAAAGGCTTTATCTTGGACTTCTTCTTCAACTTGTTCTTGCCCATCTTCTTGGTCACCTTGCGGGGGTACCTGTCGATACCGGCGACCAGAGCATGACCGAAGGGTTTCTCCGGGGTGCCATCGTCGGAGGTCTTGACGATGATGGCCTTGCGGCCAGCGTAACGTCCGCTAAGGACGATTACGATCTTGCCCTGCTTCATGATTTTCCTCATCTTGGCGGCTGAAGATGTCCAATCATTTTTTTTTGGTTGTGGGTGAAGAGGAGAAGGCGCGTATACATGAAATTGGAAGAACAAAATTCACATTGTTAGCAAAATGGTCGTTAACTCACTAATCGCTATTAAAATAATACATTTTCACTGTTCTAATGTTAATTTCTTGCACAAACAAGTAGATTTCTTAAGCATCGAGTATGTCTGCTTTTTGTTTTGTTTGTCCGTTTGACAAGGGTTTATTTTGCTTTAATTGGGGAATATGCATGTCAATAGCTGTCTTATCGAGTACTCCGTACAGGTACTCAGCTCTTTTCACTATTATTATTCAATGTTGGTTTGATATTTCAATGGATTTTTAAGATTTATTTTCACACAACTTACAGGTCTGTTCAGCGACCGGAAAAGAAAGAAAAGGCAGACGTCAATAGCACGAGTTTGACAGTTGCGCAAAACCATCGACTGCACTATCGATAGTATCGATGGTTTTGGGCGATAGAGTTGAACCACTAACCAAATAGTATATATAATAGTAAATAGGGTATGTTTCAGTCGAAGGAAATCTATTGGCAAAATACCCTATTTACTCTTCGAGTACAGGGTATAAAAAAAATCTGACCCCTGGATTTCGTATCGAAAACACACCTGACTTCCCCAGGAACGATAGACAAGGGCGGCAAAAAGGCGGATAATAACAATTTAAAAGCAATTCGATCTAGAAGTCGAACAATTTCGAAGAATTCAAGCTTTGTTCCCACAAATTAAACAATAATATAATCGATATATCGATAAATACAAATATTCCAACATCGCATCCCTAGCATTGCACAGTACTTTTATTTTTTTAAAACTCCGTTGTTTTCGTTAATTAGTTTGCATCGCATCAAGTGGGCGACGCATCCAAGCAGTTTTACCACATTGTTGCTGTGAAATAACGCGACTAGCAACTCGAAATGGCAGCCAGCCTCATGAATTTTCTTATGCTAATTTGCGCGGCACATAAGTTGATCGACGCTGCCAAATTAAACCACGCACGCGTGCTCCTGCCTCTATTCGAAGAAAAATCCATCAACTTCACCTTGCAGGTGGACCAAAAAATTTGCTACAAATGGTGCGTTGACATTTTAACCTACAATTGCTTTCTAGCCTTGGCTGCACGGCCCGACCGGCTTGACCGACCGGCACTTTAACCTCAAACGAGAAGATACATACGTATGTGACGCATCTTACGCGTCACAACTTTTATACCCGGCACTCAGTACTACATCTGCACCTTAGCGGTGTTTTGTCAAATTTTACATTTTTTCTTCATCTGTCATCTACATCTACAACACTTCTCACACCAACACGCTTCTTTAGCTCACCCCCTTCCCTAGACCCACACACTGCAGACTCGCGGCAGAGGCAGGGGCCGCGCGAAGCAGAGTGTGATTGAGAGAATGTGAAAAAACAACAAAAGCTGCGGGACAGGGTGGGTTTAGCCACTGCAAATTAATTTCTTCATTGTGGCTATAATAATGATCCAATCAGATCTCAATTCGGTGATCTGATAGATATGGTTATTCCCTACGGAATGGCTTTTAGTTTTCTTTTATCTTCAAAATTGTAGCTTTGTGAGGTTTTCGCCATTTTGCAGGGGCGGAAGGGGGCTGGTCTCATTTTTGAAATACACTTGTAACAGTGTGAGCATATAAAAGTCTGGATGCAAAATTTGGTGGCTCTAGCTTTTATAGTCTCTGAGATCCAGGCGCTCAACAAGACGGGCGTACAGACAGACATGGCTCTATCGACTCGGCTATTGATGCTGATCAAGAATATATGTATATGTACAGTGGGGAGCAATGATGAGACATGTTCACAATAACTGACCTTCGTCGACCATAACTTCTAAACGCATAATGCAATCGTCACCAATTTTTTTTAGATATCAATCACTTTATCCTTAACAAATTGGCAATCCCAGAAAAATACAAATTTGAAGCTTTTAAATAGCGAAAAATAAAAAACTATAAAAACTCGCTTGTACTCAATTATGCACTTTTCGTTATTTTCACTTATTTAATATTTCAAAATTTTCTAATCAACAATACGCTTGCAGATTTGATGTTGAATATTTTTTGTTTATATTCTAGTAATACTAACATCAAATTAAGACATTTCTCATAATAATCGAAGCAGATTTAATGAATTTATTAAATATTGAATTGTTAATAGCATTAGTCAATCGGTGGTGATCAGAGTGGAAAAGACGCGAAATTTTGTCCTGAAACAGCAAAGCCAAGGTTGCCCTAAGGCACTAGCAGACCCAAAAGCCACACTTATAATGTCGCAAATTAGTAACAAGGACTTTCTCAGTCCAAAGGATGCTCTTTTCGCATAATACTATCAATGTTGGTCTAGATGGCCAAGTGTGGACATCGTACCACCACCTGAAACATCCTCACAAAATTTTAAATCTACCGGCATGTTTTACGTGGTCGGAAAAAATGGTAAAAACAAACCCGAAACTTTTAAATTAGCATAACAATTTGACCACGGATGATTGAAAACGTGTTATTAGGTCCGATGAGTCCAAATAATCATATGGGTTGCAGTATTGTTGGCGTAAGACCGAAAAAAGGCTTCAAGGACATCATATCAAGCAAACCATGAAACTCTATGGGGTCAGAAACGTTTCCTTATATGCGTTACATACATCCGTTACTCCCCACAAATCCAATATACCCTACTTTCTCTTCGAGTACCGGGTATAACAAAAATTCTCTCTTCGGAAAATTTGAAAAACGATCTCAAGGCATCGGTTAGTAGTCGTACTAAATGAAAGAGGTTGATTTAAAACGATTATTAAATTACACATAGTAAAAGTGGATGTATGTACATATTTACGGAATGAGATTCAGAAAGGTACTCAATGCCTCGAATGTGCATTTATTTCGTCGTGGGTACATTTGGTGGTGGGAAGTTGTATTAAGGTGCCTAATATGAGGTTTCCTAACAAATCTGAGCAAATTGACCTTAGTTTCATTTGACTACAGCACATTTTATGTGACTGGACGAAATAAATGCACCTTCGAGGCATTGAGATCCGATCTCAATCAGATCACCAAATTGGGATCCGATTGGATCATTATTGTGGCCACAATGAAGAAATTAATTTGCGCTGGCTAAACCCACCCCGTCCCGCACCTTATATTTTTTTTTTTTTTTTTTTTTTCAAAAAAAAATTCAGTTAGTTTATGAATTGTTATCAAAATAATTCGACTAAAAGCGCTTTGAAAACAGTTATGAAAAAATTAGACTGCGTTTCTATTATTTTTTCCAGGCCTAAAAACTGAAAGTTCATTTCTGTTATATACGGTTTTTTTTTTAATTTTTGTTTTTTACATTTTGAGACATTGCTATGTAGGCTATCAATAAAAATTATGAAAAAAAAATTATTTTCCCTGAACAAAATTTTCTATTATCGTTTCTATTATTTTTTCCGCCATGTACATATGTATGTATGTACATGGCTCCATCGCATAATCGGACAGCAGTTTCCTCTTTACGCATGTGCCGGAAAAGTAAATAGAAATGCGTTAGACCAACCGTTTTTTTACTATTTTTACAACTTTATAGTATTACCTATCCAAATCATAAACAAAAGTTATACTTTTTTAGTGAGAACAGTTAGTTTTAATCGAAAAACCAAAAAAGTCATGTTTTGAGACTCAACGCATAATCCCGTTTTTTTTTAGGCTGGCTCGTTTGAGGTTAAAGTGCCGGTCGGTCAAGCCGGTCGGGCCGTGCAGCCAAGGCTAGAGAGCAATTGTAGGTTAAAATGTCAACTCACCATTTGTAGCAAATTTTTGATCCACCTGCAAGGTGAAGTTGATGGATTTTTCTTCGTATATTGGCAGGAGCACGCGTGCGTGGTTTAATTTGGCAGCGCCGATCAACTCATGTGCCGCGCAAATTAGCATAAGAAAATGCACGAGGCTGGCTGCCATTTCAAGTTGCTTGTCGCGTTATTTGTGTTAAATGTGTTAAAAACTGGCTGCGTCGCCCACTTGATGCGATGCCAACTAATTATCGAAAACAACGGAGTTTTAAAAAAATAAAAGCACGGTGCAATGCTAGGGATGCGATGTTGGAATATTTGTATTTATCGATATATCGATTAAATTATGTTTATTTTGCGGGAACAAAGCTTGAATTCTTCGAAATTGTTCGACTTCTAGATCGAATTGCTTTTAAATTGTTATTATCCGCCTTTTTGCCGCCCTGGTCTATCGTTTCTGGGAAGTCAGGTGTGTTTTCGATACGAAATCCAGGGGTCGGATTTTTTACTCGAAGAGTAAATAGGGTATGTTGCATTTTTGAGGGTGTGGGTGAGCTGGCTTGTGGATCCCGCAATGTTTTCGAGTCTTTTTTTTACTCTCCTCTCTCTCTCCCATCGGCACCGTTGATCGCCATGCCCCTTGTTATTATCCGCCTTTTTGCCGGTGTGTTTTCGATACGAAATCCAGGGGTCGGATTTTTTTTATACCCTGTACTCGAAGAGTAAATAGGGTATGTTGCAGTCGAAGGAAATCGATTGGCAAAATACTGGAGTAGAAGTATTTTTTTGTAGGTCTACAGGTGAAGAGGCATGGTGATCAACGGTGTCGATGGGAGAGAGAGAGGAGAGTAAAAAAAAGACTCGAAAACATTGCGGGATCCACAAGCCAGCTCACCCACACCCTCAAAAATGCAACATACCCTATTTACTCTTCGAGTAAAAAATCCGACCCCTGGATTTCGTATCGAAAACACACCTGACTTCCCAGAAACGATAGACCAGGGCGGCAAAAAGGCGGATAATAACAATTTAAAAGCAATTCGATCTAGAAGTCGAACAATTTCGAAGAATTCAAGCTTTGTTCCCGCAAAATAAACATAATTTAATCGATATATCGATAAATACAAATATTCCAACATCGCATCCCTAGCATTGCACCGTGCTTTTATTTTTTTAAAACTCCGTTGTTTTCGATAATTAGTTGGCATCGCATCAAGTGGGCGACGCAGCCAGTTTTTAACACATTTAACACAAATAACGCGACAAGCAACTTGAAATGGCAGCCAGCCTCGTGCATTTTCTTATGCTAATTTGCGCGGCACATGAGTTGATCGGCGCTGCCAAATTAAACCACGCACGCGTGCTCCTGCCAATATACGAAGAAAAATCCATCAACTTCACCTTGCAGGTGGATCAAAAAATTTGCTACAAATGGTGAGTTGACATTTTAACCTACAATTGCTCTCTAGCCTTGGCTGCACGGCCCGACCGGCTTGACCGACCGGCACTTTAACCTCAAACGAGCCAGCCTAAAAAAAAACGGGATTATGCGTTGAGTCTCAAAACATGACTTTTTTGGTTTTTCGATTAAAACTAACTGTTCTCACTAAAAAGTATAACTTTTTGTTTATGATTTGGATAGGTAATACTATAAAGTTGTAAAAATAGTAAAAAAAAAACGTTGGTCTAACGCATTTCTATTTACTTTTCCGGCACATGCGTAAAGAGGAAACTGCTGTCCGATTATGCGATGGAGCCATGTACATACATACATATGTACATGGCGGAAAAAATAATAGAAACGATAATAGAAAATTTTGTTCAGGGAAAATAATTTTTTTTTTTTTCATAATTTTTATTGATAGCCTACATAGCAATGTCTCAAAATGTAAAAAACAAAAATTAAAAAAAAAACCGTATATAACAGAAATGAACTTTCAGTTTTTAGGCCTGGAAAAAATAATAGAAACGCAGTCTAATTTTTTCATAACTGTTTTCAAAGCGCTTTTAGTCGAATTATTTTGATAACAATTCATAAACTAACTGAATTTTTTTTTTTTTGAAAAAAAAAAAGCAAATATAAGGTGCGGGACGGGGTGGGTTTAGCCAGCGCAAATTAATTTCTTCATTGTGGCCACAATAATGATCCAATCGGATCCCAATTTGGTGATCTGATTGAGATCGGATCTCAATGCCTCGAAGGTGCATTTATTTCGTCCAGTCACATAAAATGTGCTGTAGTCAAATGAAACTAAGGTCAATTTGCTCAGATTTGTTAGGAAACCTCATATTAGGCACCTTAATACAACTTCCCACCACCAAATGTACCCACGACGAAATAAATGCACATTCGAGGCATTGAGTACCTTTCTGAATCTCATTCCGTAAATATGTACATACATCCACTTTTACTATGTGTAATTTAATAATCGTTTTAAATCAACCTCTTTCATTTAGTACGACTACTAACCGATGCCTTGAGATCGTTTTTCAAATTTTCCGAAGAGAGAATTTTTGTTATACCCGGTACTCGAAGAGAAAGTAGGGTATATTGGATTTGTGGGGAGTAACGGATGTATGTAACGCATATAAGGAAACGTTTCTGACCCCATAGAGTTTCATGGTTTGCTTGATATGATGTCCTTGAAGCCTTTTTTCGGTCTTACGCCAACAATACTGCAACCCATATGATTATTTGGACTCATCGGACCTAATAACACGTTTTCAATCATCCGTGGTCAAATTGTTATGCTAATTTAAAAGTTTCGGGTTTGCTTTACCATTTTTTTCCGACCACGTAAAACATGCCGGTAGATTTAAAATTTTGTGAGGATGTTTCAGGTGGTGGTACGATGTCCACACTTGGCCATCTAGACCAACATTGATAGTATTATGCGAAAAGAGCATCCTTTGGACTGAGAAAGTCCTTGTTACTAATTTGCGACATTATAAGTGTGGCTTTTGGGTCTGCTAGTGCCTTAGGGCAACCTTGGCTTTGCTGTTTCATGACAAAATTTCGCGTCTTTTCCACTCTGATCACCACCGATTGACTAATGCTATTAACAATTCAATATTTAATAAATTCATTAAATCTGCTTCGATTATTATGAGAAATGTCTTAATTTGATGTTAGTATTACTAGAATATAAACAAAAAATATTCAACATCAAATCTGCAAGCGTATTGTTGATTAGAAAATTTTGAAATATTAAATAAGTGAAAATAACGAAAAGTGCATAATTGAGTACAAGCGAGTTTTTATAGTTTTTTATTTTTCGCTATTTAAAAGCTTCAAATTTGTATTTTTCTGGGATTGCCAATTTGTTAAGGATAAAGTGATTGATATCTAAAAAAAAATTGGTGACGATTGCATTATGCGTTTAGAAGTTATGGTCGACGAAGGTCAGTTATTGTGAACATGTCTCATCATTGCTCCCCACTGTACATATACATATATTCTTGATCAGCATCAATAGCCGAGTCGATAGAGCCATGTCTGTCTGTACGCCCGTCTTGTTGAGCGCCTGGATCTCAGAGACTATAAAAGCTAGAGCCACCAAATTTTGCATCCAGACTTTTATATGCTCACACTGTTACAAGTGTATTTCAAAAATGAGACCAGCCCCCTTCCGCCCCTGCAAAATGGCGAAAACCTCACAAAGCTACAATTTTGAAGATAAAAAAAACTAAAAGCCATTCCGTAGGGAATAACCATATCTATCAGATCACCGAATTAATTTGCAATGGCTAAACCCACCCTGTCCCGCAGCTTTTGTTGTTTTTTTCACATTCTCTCATTCACACTCTGCTTCGCGCGGCATCTGCCTCTGCCGCGAGTCTGCAGTGTGTGGGTCTAGGGAAGGGGGTGAGCTAAAGGAGCGTGTTGGTGTGAGAAGTGTTGTTGATGTAGATGACAGATGAAGAAAAAATGTAAAATTTGACAAATAACCCGCTGAGTGCCGGGTAAAAAAGTTGTAACGCGTAAGAAGCGTCTCACACGTCCCTTCTCGTTTGATTTTTGAACAAGGTGGTGTGTCGAACCAAGTTGATGTGTCATGCATTCTTCCACGTGTGTTTCGTTATTTTTTGCCCTGAATCGCAGTAAAACATTAAACCCATTTGAATATTGTAACACTATCTGACGTTGTGTGACCTTCATATCCTGGTGTAAGGATATTTGTTCTTTCAATATCCGTACAATGTCCTCCGGGACCCATTCTGAAACTCTAAACAACAACAAACACAACCGGATCAACAGGAAAAGTTATTTTATATCTTCAAATGCTGTTAGTTTATGAATTGTTATCAAAATAATTCGACTTAAAGCGTTTTAAAAAAAGTTATGAAAAAATTAGACTGTGTGTATATATTATTTTTTCCAGGCCTAAAAACTGTGAAAGTTAATTTCTGTTATATTAGGTTTTTTTTTTAATTTGTGTTTTTACGTTTTGAGACATTGTTATGTAGGGTATCAATAAAAATTATGAAACTTAAAAAAAAAAAAAAAAAAAAAATTTCACTAAACAAAATTTGGAAAAAACCGAAAAAAATGTCGTTTCTATTATTTTTTCCGCCACTGTAGACT
Source organism: Drosophila subobscura (assembly GCF_008121235.1). Taxonomy (NCBI): domain Eukaryota; kingdom Metazoa; phylum Arthropoda; class Insecta; order Diptera; family Drosophilidae; genus Drosophila; species Drosophila subobscura. Next base: position 982,206 of record NC_048533.1, on the reverse strand, counting down.
CGGCAATTAATTATGATCAAGAATATATACACTTTACGGAAAGTGTACATGCGTTACATACATCGACTTTGTGCAAAAATACAATATACCCTTTTTACTCTTCGAGTACCGGGTATAATTACTAAACTACAACAAATATTTCGCAGGTCGACTTCCTTCCAAGACGTTATATCCGTGATGCCCGTGTATCATGGCTCCAGCGAATGCGCCAACGAGGCGGTAGTCACAGTGCGGACACGCGAGCGACGTCGTAACACGGCCATTGTGTTAGCGGAAGAAGTGCACACCGGTGCTGTGCTGCGCTGCGAAGTGATAGTGGACATCATTGCCTGCCTAAACGTGAGGACTACCACACGCCAGCTATACCTGGAGGAGGCGCCGGCGATCTTCGAGCTGCGCGCCTTCGACTCTCAGGGCAACGAGTTCTCCACCCTCGAGGGAATCGAGTTCAACTGGGACATTTCGGAGCCCGATAGCAAAAAGCCGCCCCCTATGCGATTCCTAACCTTCTCGCGAAGCCCGTTCCATTCGGTGCCCCCCGCTCTAGAGAAGTTCGAAGCCGTCGGTATCAAGGGCTACATGATCCTGCTGGAGGGAATCAATACGGGCACTTCGAAGATAACCATCACCTTGCCCTATGCCGATTACAGCAATGTGAAGCCCCTGGAAGTGTACATCAGTGTGCTGGCCAAAATAATTATAGTGCCTTCCAAGGCGACGATCCTGAACAAAGACTCGATTAGCTTCCGCATTCTTCAGCAGAAGATGGACAAGCTGCATGACATTACGGAAAGTAAGCAATACTTCCTCGAGGTGGAGGATACCGAGGTGGCCAGTGTGAGAGGTAGCACCGCAACCGGAGAGGCACTAGGGCGCACTCGGATCCTGCTGCGTGATAGAAACATGCCAGAGACGGATAAGAACACCAAGGGGCCCAGCACACTCTTGACCGTGGCAGAACCCCATAAGCTGGGCATCAGCCTCCTGCCATACAACAACTGGGTGTCGGTGGAGGGCGAGAAGCACGAAGTGGTCTTCGACCTTTACGCTCCAGATGGCCAAAAGATGACGCTGGGTAACCGGTTTGGCATCCACTCCAATCTGGACAAATCTCTTTTCGGCATCCTCAACAAAACGAAAAACGGCAGCTGTCTGTACGGTGAAGCTCTGCAGAAGGGCGTTAGCACAGTCTCCGGCATATACGACCAGGTAAGTAAATGACATTGATCCTTTCAGTTCTCTTCTGAGATTCAATCCATTGCAGCTTGCGGTGGAGGCAGAACTGCAGATCTTTGAGAAGCTGCAGCTCAGACCCAGTAAGGTGATTCTGCCGTACGACACGAACAGCATAAAGCCGCTTAAGCTGCAGTTCTATGCGGCTGGTGGGGACTACAGCTATGTGTGGCAATCCGGCAATCCGCAAGTGCTGCAAATCGATGCCCAGGGTTTGGCCACCACCGTAATCCGGGACGTGCGTCTCTCCACTGACTCGCAGGAGCAGTATGATGACGGAAATCTGCTGGCTGCCCACACCACCATCAAGGTGGCCCTGGCCAAGAACCAGAATGTCGCCCAATTGGCTCAGATCTACTTCCTCTCGCCGCAACGGCTCGAGATCAAGCAGTAAAACTTCGAGACAGCCCTCAAGGACTACGTGCTCTTGCATGTGGCTGTGTACGCGCACGCGAACGACTCCGAAATGCCGCACACAAACTGCGATAACTTGCACTTCCAGCTGGACTTCAGCCAACCCATCCTTCAGCTAGAGAACAACTGGGAAGCTGAGAAGTTGGCTACTGATGCGTGCCATGTGCTGAGACTGCGGGCCACTGCCGTGGGCAGCACATCGCTGCGGGTCTCGTACATCTTTCAGGACAAAGTGCTCCAGGACGCGGTCGATTTGCATGTGTTCGAGGCGCTGAGCGTCCTGAATCCCTTGGAGAATGAGCTGGTTCTACCCATTGGCGCGTCGCGAAACGTAATCTATGTGCATGGGCCGCGCCGCCTCTTTACACTGGAGGCGGAGCTCACCAAGGCCACAAACTTTAATGGCAAGGTCGTGAAGGTGTCGGAGATTGAGTTGGATGCCGAGGACCTCATTACCGCGTTCAGTATCCTGTGCCGCGAGCTGGGCGAGACGGTGTTCCAATACCGCGTGTACAACAGCCTTGCCACGTCCAAATTCGTCGCCTTTAAGTCTGAAGTAACAACCAAGGTGCACTGCGTGATGCCGCGCTTCCTGAAGCTATACTCCAGACAGGTGTTGCGCCAGTCGTGTCCCCTGGAGCACCGCTCTAAGCTGCTGTATCTCAAGAGTCAGGAGAACAAGTTTGAGATCGAAATCGAGGTGCAGGACGCCAAGAATCGCAGGCTCATGAACGTCAGCTCGCTGTGGCTGGACTGGGAGTTTGCCGCAGGCGACGAGCGATACCATGTGGACAACATTCCCCACCACCAGATGTCCGAAGTGGATCTCCTCCACGGCGTCAAAGTCACTTCCACCGAAATGCTTGTCCTCACGCTGAGTGAAGTGTCGCCCAACTTCCGCATCAAGGGCACAGTGGTCCGTTACAAAGACAAGATGCTGGCCCAACAGGAAATTTACGCGGAACGCCCTCCCTTTGGGGTCAAGAACGTAAGTGGAAATAAACACTTGGAGTTCCTAACTAACAGCTTACTGACTTCTCGTACGCAGCTGAAAACGGGTAGTATTACCACTCCATTGATTGAGAACGAGATCAGGTTCCAAACGGTGAACAGTAAGCTGCTGAAGAAGGATCACATCAGCGTCTATCTGGCCCCCAATCACAGAGAACGCATCCACATCGCCCAGTGAAGCGGCTTCTTCGAAATGGAGCTCTCCGAGTCCGGTATCGTGAATGTGGTGCACGACGAGAAGGCCGGCATATTATTGGTGACGCCGCTTCGTCAGGGCTATACACGTCTCGAGTTGACCGACTGCTGCCTGCTTGACGAGAACAGTGTCCTGTCCATCTCCGTAGTGGGCATCGGCTCCATCAGTGTGGTCAGCATGGATCGGGTGGAGCGCACGAACTCCATCGAAGCGATTGTGAAACTCTTCGACACCAACGACAATTTACTGGACGTGGATCCCAACAATCTGGCTGTCTACGACCTTTCCGAGGCGGTCTTTGATCCGACTATATTGAGCGTGCGTCTGGACGAGCAGCGCCATCTCGAGCCAGGCCATATACGGTACAGCATCACTGGCAACACTATCGGGGAAACCAAGATAGTCTTCCAGGCCGGCAAGGGGTCGCAGCAGGTGTTCAGCGCTTCGATCCTTGTCCAGGCCTTTGCCCCGATCCGCCTCAACCCGCGCGACTCCACACTCGTGCTGGTCAGCAGCATCCAGATCTACTACCAGGGCGGTCCCCAGCCCAATACCAACGTGATCCACACCGTGGAAAAAGAACAAGTCGCGTGTAGGTACCAATCGAAGGTTCCTTTACGGACATGAATTAGGTGAAGTTGATGGATTTTTCTTCGAATATAGGCAGGAGCACGCGTGCGTGGTTTAATTTGGCAGCGTCGATCAACTTATGTGCCGCGCAAATTAGCATAAGAAAATTCATGAGGCTGGCTGCCATTTCAAGTTGCTTGTCGCGTTATTTGTGTTAAATGTGTTAAAAACTGGCTGCGTCGCCCACTTGATGCGATGCCAACTAATTAACGAAAACAACGGAGTTTTAAAAAATAAAAGCACTGTGCAATGCTAGGGATGCGATGATTGAATATTTGTATTTATCGATATATCGATTATATTATTGTTTAATTTGTGGGAACAAAGCTTGAATTCTTCGAAATTGTTCGACTTCTAGATCGAATTGCTTTTAAATTGTTATTATCCGCCTTTTTGCCGCCCTTGTCTATCGTTCCTGGGGAAGTCAGGTGTGTTTTCGATACGAAATCCAGGGGACGGATTTTTTTTTATACCCTGTACTCGAAGAGTAAATAGGGTATGTTGCAGTCGAAGGAAATCGATTGGCAAAATACTGGAGTAGAAGTATTTTTTTGTAGGTCTACAGGTGAAGAGGCATGGTGATCAACGGTGTCGATGGGAGAGAGAGAGGAGAGTAAAAAAAAGACTCGAAAACATTGCGGGATCCACAAGCCAGCTCACCCACACCCTCAAAAATGCCATGCCATGCCCTTGAACTTGGTTCAATGGCAATAGAAGAGATGGGATCAGCTGCATCAAGAGGGACTGCATAGACTCAGCTACGCTGAGCATGCAGTTAGTGGAAGAAAAAAATATTTCGCAGCGTTAGATTGTTTGTGTGTGTGACCGTGGAGAAAAAAATCGGGACCAAATCGGGAAAAAAAGAAAATCAACAGACCGGCGGGACTACCTAGAGGACTTATTTTTTTTGGAGTCTAAATAAAAGTGAGTTCAGTTCAAAGGAAAAGAATCCCAGATTGAACATTTTTTAAAACCTATAGGGGATTGATTGAACCGGCTGGCCTCCCGTATATGGGCCAAATTCCCATTCCCTGGACCTCGGAATATTGGTCACACCCCTGCCCGGGCGCGAACCCGCCACAGCGGCACCAACAGCAACAGATAATTAAATTAAATAAATACGCCCACATAAAATACATGCATGCATACATAAAACACATGTACATATACATATGTATGTATATTAAATTGAATATTTAATTTATTGCCGTCCCCATATACATATATATATTTTCTAACCGTATTCCTGTAAACATCTAAGTTTTATAATCTTATAAATTTTCCGGGAGTAGGCGGACGCGCCACAAAAACATTAGTGCAGGAAACAATAGTTAAGTATGTGTTAAGTTTTTGAGTGAAATTATAACGTTTGATATGAATTGCTGAGAGTGTTTAGTATGGGGGAAAGGGCACCACAACGGCGAAATGGAGGATGGCCGCTGCACTTGAAGAGGAGATTTGTAGTTGTTCTGCGTCGGAGAGATGATTGTCCGTGAGATTTAGAGTAAAGTCCGTAGGTTAGTTTTTGAATTGTCGTTTTGCTTTCATATTTGTTCGAGATGTCCGAACAGCTGGTTTATTGTGCGACCTGGGGGCCTGGGAAGAACTCAGCACTGGAATGACTGGCTAGCCGGCTTTGCCCCATCACCAAAACAGGTTCGTAACAGGTATATACGATTTGTGGGGAATAAGGGATGTATGTATGTAACGCACAGAAGGAAACCCTATAAAGGATATATGTATATTCTTGATCAGCATCAATAGCCGAGTCGATTGAGCCATCTCTGTCTGTCCGTCTTGTTTGTCGGCTAGTTCTCAGAGACAATAAGAGCTAGAGCCGGGTATAAAAACATCAAAACCTATTTTCGTGCAGTGTCCGTGTGAATAAAGACAAACCCGGTTTGAAGCGTTAAAAAATAACAAGCAATACATGTATCATGTGTCACATGTGTCATTGGCTGCGTGTTCTACACGCACTAATACACACACCATGGTGGGGTACTCTCTCCACGCACAATGAGCGGTAACGTTTCGCTTCCTCTAAAAGTCGAATCTACCATACTGTATGGTTAGTCCACTGGCGTTGCATTCCGTTCCCACTCATGTGACCTTTTATGCTATTTTTGTTGTTTGACCTTTTTAGTTTGTTACGAACCTGTATTGGTGTTGGGGCAAGGCCGGCTAGCCAGTCATCCCTGGGATAGGTTTTTCCCAGGCCCCCAGGTCGCACAACAAACCAACTGTTCGGACATCTCGAACCAACAAACGATAATTCAAAAAATACAACGGACTTTAATCTGCTATCTAACGGACACATCTCTCCGACGCAGAACAACTACAAATCTCCTCTTCAAGTGCAGCGGCCGATCTCCATTTCGCCGCTGTGGTCCCCTTTTCCCACCATACTAAACACACTAGCACTTCATATCAAACGTTATAATTTCACTTGAAAAACTTAACACATATTTAAATATATGTAAATCCCTACACTAAATACTGGTGGCGCGTCCGCCAACTCCCGCCTTCTCAACTTAATTATTGGGTGCAAATAAATATGTGGAGTGTAAATAAATATAAATAAATAAATAAATATAAATACGAATACTACATTTAAATGGTTACATCAACAAAAATATATATGGGGATGGCAGAAGAATTAAATAATATTAAATCTATATATAAAAAAAAGTCGTATTTTGTTCAACACTTATAACTCGAGAACGGCTGGACCGATTGCCATGGTTTTTGATTTGTTGGATTTGTTTCCGTCGCGAGTACCAGAATACATCTTAAAAAAACCGTTGGCCTGTTTGTTGCGGCCTTAAAGCCGAAACTTTATTTTTTTCTGAAGACATCATGTGTGTGTTCAGAAATTTGTCTAAAAAGTTCATTTGTTCATTTGATTTTCATTTGTATTTGTATTTAATATTTGTTTTATTTATTTGTTTAATTTTGTATTAATCATTTTAATAACAATGCCGCGTCCTAGAAGATCCAATCTTTCCCAGCTAAGCCGTAATGCAATTAGGCAACGGAATATCGCGAGTCAATTACCTGAAATTGCGCGAGAACAGCGCCGCGTTAATATGGAGCAAAGAAGGGCATTAATTCGTGCTTCTCAAACACAAGAGCAAAGAGAGAGAAATCGTCGAGCTTATCGTACAGAAGAACAGATGAATAATCTTCTAAGTGCAAGAAGAAGTATTGATTTGAATCGAGCAGCGTTTCTGTATGATTGCACCATCGACTACAGCTTGCATCGTTTAGTTTGCATTGGTCCAATGGACGTTGTTTGCCAGCATTGTGGAGCATTGAAGTTTGCTGGTGAAACGCCTGGTTTGTGCTGCCTTAGTGGTAATGTGAAATTGCCTTTATTGGTCCCGCCACCAGAGCCATTGTGCTCCCTGCTTTATGGCGAAACACTAGAATCACGACATTTTCTAGCGAACACTCAAAAATACAATGTCTGTTTCCAAATGACTTCATTTGGGGCGGAAATTATAGAAGAACACAGATTTAATCCGACATTGCTAACCACAAAAATACTAAATGGTTAAGTGAGCGAGCAATTTTGGCCGCTAAAAATGAAGATGTAGATGACCTCAATCTTATAATTCAAAATCAAATCGTAGGTACTCTGTTCAATTCATTCAAATCTATCGACTGCCACTAATTATCCAACTGAATTTTTAAACTCCTTGGATGTGCCTGGTTTACCACCGCACAATTTAAAACTTAAAGTTGGCTCGGTAGTCATCATGCTTAGAAATTTGAACCAACCAAAACTGCGTAATGGAACGCATTTGGTGATAAGAAAACTGATAAGCAATGTGATTCACGCGTCGATACTTAAAGGAAAATTTAAAGATGAGAAAGTTCTTATTCCAAGATTCCGATGATCCCAAAGGAAATGCCCTTTGAGTTTAAACGAATTCAATTCCCGATTCGTCTTGCCTTCGCCAACGATCAACAAATCACAGGGCCAATCCTTGACTATTTGTGGCCTCAATCTAGAAAATGCATGTTTTTCTCATGGTCAATTGTACGTGGCATGCTCACGTGTCGGCAAACCATCCGCTTTATTTGTTCTTGCGACTGACCAAAAAACAAAGAATGTCGTTTACCACAAAGTGCTTGAATGAAAATCCTATTACCATCGCATTGGATCATTGAACCTATAGAAGATGCAAGCAAAATTCTTGGGGCAATATGGAAGAACAACTTGACAGGCGTCAAGGGATCAACACAGCTACGAAGAGAGCAATTCTCCAAGATCTGCAGAAAATGCTTCATGAACATCATGCATTGGTCAGGCTGTTCAAGACTGCTTTAGAGCGCATGCCAAGTGATTGCAATTCGGTCAAGTCAATTAAATACATTTGCAAATATGTCACGAAAGGGAGCGACATGGCGGTTTTTGGTATCCAAACATCCAATACCAACGATGAAATCACGCGCTAGCAAGTTGGTACTTTTTTGTTTCTATCTATATAAACATATTATTTTGTGTTATTGTTTTACGTTCATCAAAGCCTAAATTAGTTCAGCTAAAAAGTAACACGACATTCATTGACTGTTAGGCGGTGCGAAGTTCGCCGAGTCAGCTAGTATAGATATAATATTTGATAAAATTTGTAATATTCTGAGGAATCTTTTCATATGCTTATATATTATCGCATGAAGTATCTAAAGCAAAAGTATCGTCCATTTCAGTATATTGATGGGATATTTAAAAAGCGCTTAGATGTCCGCAGCGTGCCACCACTATCTGAAGTTTTACCACCAAAAAGAACTCCTTTTTGACCACCATGGTCCATCGGGATGAAAACCTGTTAACGCAGATGGTTCCTCTTACTGTAATTATGGCAAAATGTGCACAATGGGGTTTTAAGAGGCTTGCATAATTGTGAATCAATTGTATAAAATCCTGTGACGTACAGGCACTGTTTCAGAAGCAGCAACAATTCCAGCAGTGGCTGCAGCAGAAATTCCTAACGTGGTTACAGTGGTAGCAACAAGAACATCTGCAATATAACAGCCAATCCAATCAACGCCTAGAAAAGCTTGAACAAATTGTGGTTGAAATGGGCATCTAAGACGCGACCGGCCTCTGAGGCGCTTCAAAAGGTTGGGCTTTGCCAAAACTTTTTAAACAGATAAACTGCCACTTATAAGTTTGTTTCGAAATTTCGCCCCGTCCCCTTTCGACCAAAGAAAAGTCGAAAATCTCTCATATCCACAATTTTGAAGATAAGAGAAAACTAAAAACGCAGTTCCGTAGGGAATGGTTATATCTATCAGATCATCGCAGTGGAATTTGGAATTAGATTGGATCATTATTACAGCCAGAACGAAGATATTAATTTTCAGTGGCATCCCCTCATCCATTCGAGCAGCATGGCTTATGCTTGCTTGTTGTTGTCATTGCTGGGGGAGGGTGGTCGAGCCAAAAGGGAACAAAAAAAGACAAGGTTCGGTTAGGTTAGGTTACAGCGGCCGTCACGCTCTACATGAGCTTTCGGCCCGTTGTGATACCGCAGTATGATCTTTCCTATTTCCGCATTGTGAGACATGGGGTCAGCAGTTATCCCATCCTGATGCGAATATGAAGTTTGTAATCTTTCTGGGACAGATTGTAGATATTTCCGAAATATCAGTGGAAAAGAGCGTGCCCAAGTGTTTTAGCCGCGTTCTGCCACCTACTGTCGGTTAGTCGCCTAAATCGCTCCCCTATAATGAGTTTACATCTAGCCAAAGGCATACAAATGTCCATGTCTAGCCAACTCATCTGCCACGCAGTTGCCCTTGATGTCCTGGTGACCCGGGACCCATAACAGTCTATCTCATTTATGGCCATCTCATGTACAGATCTGCGGCAATTTGCTACGGTAGACGAGTTTGAAGAAATCGCACTTAGTGATTTGATCGCAGCTTGGGGGCTGTCGCTATAAATGTTAAGGTGAGTTGGCGTTACGTCAACTGTTTGTAGGCAGTTCAGAACTTCCATGATTGCTGTTACTTCTGTTTGGAGGCCTGAAGGAGTGTATTTTATGAAGTCGTTCGGAGCACTTTATTTTTTAACTCGAGCCAGCTGTCCCTGTCCGAATTGCTGCCATTTTAGTATGCCAGCAAGGTTAAGGCTCTGGAGGCATAGAATGGCGCTTAAAGCCTCATTTGGTGTCGTGCGGAGAGCCCTGCTGATACATAGGGCAGCAGTTCGCTGCACTTTGACCAGTTGATTTGTGATGGTCCCCTTTGAGAGTGCCGGCCACCACACTGTGAGTCCGTAGAGTAATATGGGTCTAACTATTGCAAGATAGATCCATTGGACTGTGTTTGTGCTCATGCCCCATTTTAGACCGATAGCCTTACTGCAAGTGTTAAAGACAGTTGTGGCCTTCTTCACTCTTTCTTCAGTAATCAGGTTCCGATTAAGCTTTTTGTCAATTACCAACCCTAAATAATTGGCCCTGTCGCTGAAGGAGAGCCTGCATTAATTAAGTATTGGAGGGTTGATAGGCGGGACTTTGACGAGGCGGTGAATAAGACGAGTTCCGATTTGGAGGGATTTAGGCCAAGTCCGCCCGATTGTATCCATTCTGACAAACTCTCTCAGCGGAAGGCATCGGCAACAGAGCCGAAGGCCTTGGGTTCCAATCCCCTATACACTGTTGACGCCTCTATGCGTTTGCTTAGTTTGCTTGGTGCCCTGGGTCTAAACATGTGGCAGCCGATCCATGCTGAAGGATCTCCTTCCTTAAGCAAATTCATCAGATTAAACTAGTCGGCCCGCCTGATGTGTTCTTTGCTGCCATCTGATTTGACTTCCTATCGTTTACCGTAAGAAAAGCAACCCTGCTTCGCCATCGAAACTATGCGTTAACTAGTAAGTATAAATCTGTTGGACTTGGCAAGACGAAACTGTCCAATAGTCCCTCTTTCAGAGGTGTCTTGCAGTCAAGACATACATAACTTGTTATAAGACCATTAACAAAATATGTACATATGTATGTATATATATTTATTTACTTTTACAGGGTTACGCGGTACTCATGTATGTACAAAACACATTACATACTAATCATTGCAAAATTAGAAATACTACAACTGTTTAGTAGAATTCTTGTTGTAGAAGAAAAATGCTCAGCACTACGTCTTCTTTTGGATAATCTTAAAGGTATTATGCCTGTTCATAACATAGCTGAGAGCAGTGGCAGCGGTTGTCAGTCCGGTCAGATACCAGAGGCCATGCAGGGCTGGATGATCTGTGGGGATGGGAGAAAGCAGATATACCAGGCTATTCCCTTGAGTTTTAGTTAAGTGAAGAGCTCACCCAAATAGTTCCAGATAGGAGCGCCAAGACTAAGGCCAATTGTAGCCAGCTGCACGCCCGTGTTGATTTTGCTGAGCAAAGTTGGCTCCAATTGAGCCGTCACATGGGTGGCATCGAAGTATCGCGAAAAAGTTTTCTATCGAAGGAACGTACAAAGTAACACAATCATACACATAGTTGCAAATTTCAGACGGCACACTCACTGGAGGGGGCAGACTTATGTAGCGAATGACAAAACCAGCGGCTAATAGGAACACATCACGAAACACAACAATGCCCGCCAGCCATATGGGCATAAGATCGGTATAGCAGAGCGAAATCACCAACGAACCCATCAGCAGCTTGTCGGCCATCGGATCGAGGAAGGAGCCCGCCTTGGTGGCCTGCGAGGGCCAACGTCGAGCAATCTGTCCATCCAACTATGAACAGAAACAAGAACAAACGATTTATATCGATTTTAAAACACTTTTCCGCTTGTTCCTTACCAGATCCGAGACACCAGCAATGGCCAGTAGACTCATGCCAAACGTAAAGTCGCCCTGGGCAATAACATAGCCAATGTAAGGGGAGAGTATGGCACGACTGATTGTCAGCATGTTGGGTATGGTCATGATATTCTCGCGCTCTTCGCGTATTTCAACTATCTTCTCGCGAACCCGCTCCTGCACTTTGTGGCGTGCCTCTCGGATGTCGTCGACAAGGAAGTTCTTGCGCTCAATGAACTCGGCACGCTGCTTGTCAATGACCCCTTGCAGTATATCCCGTCCTTGAAGGGTGCGAAGATGCAGCGAATGCTTCTTGGCATCCGCATACAGACGGAGACGGGCCACATCCCAGTTGCGGCGCTGTTTGATGTCCAGGAAGGAGATGCGAATGAAGCCGGTGGCAGCGACATAACGATTTAGGCAGTTGACAAAACTGCTGCCACCCACACCCAGTACGTGCTCCAGTGTCGAGGCACCATGGTGCAGTCCTTGGCGAAAAACCATGGCGGGCAGCATGGTCCTTAAGCAGAGCAGTCCTAGACTCTCGCTAATGTATTAGTACGAGCTCTGCAGAGTGGTACCTTATCGTTTACGTACTGTAAAAATATATATATGTACATTGAGTTTAATTAAAGTTATTTTGATTAGCGCAGCATGGCCTTGTGCCATTTGGCCGGACGATGACCCTTGGATTCGTTCCTTAAATTCTTACCATTTGTTAAGAATCGTTGCTAAATTGTTACAATCAAGTGTAACACGACATGGGTGCTTTGTTGTTGATCTAAATTCAAAGAAATTAGGGGTTTTTACTTGAATTTAGAGATTTTGTTTTTATTTTTTATTACACAAGTCGGCGCTGAGGTAGTGGTGGTCGGCCAGCTATCGAATGCACTATCGATATTTGCAATGGCTAAATAGTACCTCTAAGCGATACTCTTGTGCGATACCCTCTGCTTTCGATGTTTGAGAAAAACTAAAGCAATGCCACACAATGCACATTTTGTCAACACCATGAGAGAGGCTGCCACATGTCACAAATTATAATGCGCTTAACAGGCACCATACTTACATATGTAAGTACTAAACATTTCGCGCACTCAATTCGCACATTTTAAATTTAAGCGGAAAATGTAGGACTATACATTATTCAAATGAAGCTATCCTGATGTGGTTGCGAAATCAAATTAAGCCACCGTTGTGACCAACTGAGAGCAAATTTAATGAACCCATCATTAATAAGCCAGAGCGCAGGCCCGTCCCGAACTTGGCAGTCGTTTAATTGGATTAAATAAAATTACGCTCCCACTTAACCAAACTGTACGCTGTCATAGCTTGATGGTTAGCCCGGGCCTGCCGACTGACGGTGCCTGCCGTCTTGAATATGCAAATGAAGTCGCGGTTAATGATTATTACTTAATATAAGCTTTGGCAATTTAAACAAAAGTTGCCCACTGCCAATATGTTCTGCATTTGGCTGAATTTACGGACGGAATAACGGACCCATTTTAAAGCCGATACTGAGCTAATAATTATAAAAATGCCAGGTGTGCATTTTCGACGAGACAAACAGCAAGACAAACTTTAAATATTACAGCATCTCGTTTCGGGTTGTGTCCTTTGTGTCACGTTCCGGCGCGTTCGATGGCCATCATCGTAATTACAAGTGGGACAGGGACAGGGCGCCGAAAAGTTGACAAAAGAAAAGTTGCAATCCCTCCCAAGTGTCCACACTGCATCAGCATTAATAATAAACTGCAGGCGAAGGTGTTTGACACATTAATGTGCGAGGCATGTCAAACGTCATTATTCTGTATGTTAATTTTCGCCATCCTCATTTTTGCTTTTTAATTTTTCCATCTCCTTTTTATACCTTTTTATACGAAGAGTAAATAGGGTATATTGCATTTGTGGGGAATAACGGATGCTTGCAACGCACAGACGGAAACGTATCAATCACCGAGTCGATAAAACCATGTCTGTCTGTCCGTCTTTCCGCGCGTCCGTTTGTCTGTCCGTCCGTCCATCTTGTTGAGCGCCTGGATCTCAGAGACTATAAAAGCTAGAGCCACCAAATATTGCATCCAGATGGCTGTGTGCTCACACTGTTACAAGTGTATTTCGAAAATTAGCCCCGCCCAATTCCGACCCCAAAAAGAGCGAAAATCTCCCACAGGCACAATTTTGAAGATAAAAGAAAACTCCATTCCGTAGGGAAGAACTATATCTATAAGATCACCGAATTAGGATCCGATTGGATCATTATTACAGCCAGAATGAAGAGATTAATTTGCAGTGGCTAAACCCACCCCGTCCAGCAGTTTTTTTTGTTTTTTGCACATTCTCTCATTCACACTCTGCTTCGTGTAGTGTGTGGCTCTAAGGGATGGGGAGCGAGCTAAAAGGGCGTGTTGGCGTGAGAAGTGATGTAGATGTAGATGACATATGTAGATACAATTTAAAATTTGGAAAAAACCTAAGGAACAGATGTCCTACTGAGTACCGGGTATAAAAGTTGTGACGCGTAAGAAGCGTCTCACACGGCCCTTCTCGTTTTTGCTTTGATTTTTCTCAATGGCACTCGGGGCTACTCAGTAGCTCTGTCTGTCATAAACAGTTAGCGCCAGAGGGAAACAGTGGAGTGAATTGGAGGAGCCCAGAGAGACAGCGAAAGAGATTAACTACTTTTTAATATACTCTTTGTTGCAGGGGGGCTAAAGTAATTTTTAAGGGAAGACTATTGGAAATGGAGAAGTATTAGAAGACTATTCGTATCTAAATGTGTGAATTCATGTGTGAATCCTTGTTTTATTCCTTAAACCGATTTATATGGTGTTCCGATAGTAATGTTGACACATTTTCGATATGAATGTTTATCCTAGAGTATTTTACACTTCCGTTTACGCTTTAAACTTAATTAACAGGTACCCCCCATAAAAGTTCCTTTCTTTTCGTTTTTATACCCGGTACTCGAAGAGTAAATAGGGTATATTGTTTGTGCTGAATAACGGTTGTATGTAACGCACAGAAGGAAAAGTTTCCGACCCCATAAAGTATATACATACATATATCCTTGATCAGCATCAATAGACGAGTCGATAGAGCCATGTCATAACAGAAAACTAAAAACGCCATTCCGTAGGGAAAGACCATATCTATCAGATCACCAAATTGGTCCGATTGTATCATTATTGTAGCCACAATGAAGAAATTAATTTGCAGTGGCCAAACCCACCCCGTCCCGCAGCTTGTATTTGTTTTTTACACATTCTCTCATTCACACTCTGCTTCGCGCAGTTTGTGGCCTCTGCCTCTGACACGTCTCTGCTTCTGCCGCCACTCTGCCGCGTCTCTGCCGCGTTTCTGCCCTGACTCTGCAGTGCGTTGCTCTAGGGGAGGGTGGCGAGAAAAAGGAGCGTGTTGGCGTGAGTAGTGTTGTTGATGTAAATAACAGATGAAGAAAAAATGTAAAATTTGACAAATAACCGCTAAGGTGCAGATAAAAGTATAAAAGTTGTGACGCGTAAGAAGCGTCTCACACGTTCCTTCTCGTTTAATTTTTTTTTGTGTACGCCTCATTGCGCTTCATTAATAAAAGTAATTTTCCGTCTTTCACACTGGACACCCCGCATACCTCCCTACTTTGTTTCTGGCGTAGTGAAGATGGCAAACGTCAGCAGTACGGGAGAGGAAAAGCAGTAGAAGCTGTTAAAGAATAGGAAGGAAAGAAAAGCGAAAATGATGGCGGCCATTTTGCATTAAGGTTGGACATTTCTCTTGCTCTTTGCCTGCCCACCGCTATCACGATGTATGGGTGTGTATGTATACGTGTGAGCCGCTAATTAACTGTTTTACATTAAGTGGCCATAAACGCAGTCCAGTAGGGACACCGAATATTTTAGTCTATTTTAATGCGCTTCGAGTGGCTGGGCGGCGGGCGTGATCGGCCTCGGACAATGAGCAACCACTGGCCATTAGCGGAAATTTCTGTGCGTTTATCGCTCTGAGCCACAGACTTCTCCCCACGATTGGCCATTTTCTTAAATGATTTATGACTGCTTTAAAGGCCAAACCATAAAAACAGAAGCCAGCTTCATCTGTAGCGGAAGTCTCCCGTGCTCAGCACTCGCTGTCCGGTGTTTTCCTTTATGCTTAATTAAATTAAATACTTTGGCCGGCCTTTTGGCCTACCTCTCTCCCCTCTCTATCACTCTGCAAAAAATGGTTAACATAAAATGTGGCAGGCTCATTTGGCTTTAAATTATTTGCGGCCTTCTATAACGCTTGCGGGCTGAAATAAACGAGACATGTATGAACTGTATATGTATAATTGGTTCCACTAATGAGAGAGAAACCAAGTCCGAGTTGGAGTCCGAGTCCGAGACTTGGCCAGATGCGGTTCAAGATTTATCGGACCCAAGGTGTTTCCACACCGAGCGAAATACCAAGAGTAATGTCAAATTCTATTCCCAGGCAACCACTCATTTTGGCTGCCATTTCTCAGTGTATTTTATATGGAATTTTCCAGACTGTGGTAAATAAAAAATCAGCACAATATTACAAGTTGAATTTGTGGCGGGAAAAGTTGTGGCAGCAGCAGTCCAGCCCCTCTTCAGGTGATCGAATGTCGGTCTTTCAATTCCGCAACTGCCCACAGTCCGCCCACAAATCACAAGCCAATGAGGACTAATTAGAGTGCAGAAGGGAGAGCATAGTACGGCAAAGTCTTCTTTTCAGCAGTGCAACAATGACTTTTCACAAACTCCAACTATTTTCAAGCTGTGCTCAGGACTAAGGACTGGCAGGATCCCAGCCACAGCCACTGCGCTAGCGGACCCGACCCTCGTCGAGCTGGCTCCCAACTTTGCTTTGTTCTAAGTTATCAACCCACAAGTGGCGGCAAACTTTTTGCTTTACGGTGTCGCCATCTTTTTTCTAGAGTTTCCCCCTTGGACGGTGGGGGGCGCAACTTAAAAGAAGATTAAACCACAGCTGGCAGCGGGCCACCAAGAGCGGATTCGTTCGTATCCAACGGCAGTGGTAGAGCACTTTGAACCGCTCCTGTTGGGGGACGGGACGTTTGGCGATTTTCAGGCGACACTTGTCGAAAGTTACGCGTAATTAAAACAATGTGGGAGTGGAGGGAGGGAAGGCGTTGCTCTATGCTGTGGGCCACATTTTCGTTTCACAATGCCTTCACAATGCCCTAACGTCAACATTAAGAATCGAGGCAGGAGGTTTGACTATGCGGGCTGCCTTGACAGGGTTCGGCAGCGGGGTACGGTGTCCTGCAGATGGGTGTCGCAGTCGGAGAAACCGCAAACAAATTAACAATCGTGCGTGAAGTCAGCAGAAACAAAAGACCAAGAGATAAGCGAAAGTTCAAAAGTGTGTAAAGACACACAAAAGATTGTGTGTCGGGAGATGCCACTGATAATAGATATTCGTAAATGTACATATGTACATACGTACACATGTACTTACATTCACAGCTCAAAGAAACACTCGATTGAAATTTGTTTAGAGTATTTATGGCTTTTCAAATGAAAATCAATTTATTCGAACTATTGTTTTTAAACTATTTTTTTAGTTAATAGAAACTTTTATACACAAGACATAAAAAATAATATCAACAAGATCCATATCCACTTAGAGCATTCGAAGATCGTCTATGGCACACAAAAAAAACCATCAAAGAAAACCCAAAATATCACGAATTACTTTCCTTGAGCTGCTCCTCCTCAAATCGTTGCTGTGCACTGAAATTCTTTTGACTATGTTTGCAATGCGAAATAAGGGAAAAGGAAATTTTGTTTCAAATTGAAAGTATCTCCATGGCGACATCATTAAATCGCTTTTAATATAATGAAGCCACTTACTCTACAGGACAATGAATCAGGAAGCTAAAATATGGAAGCTGAAAAGACGAGCAAATCAATCAAAATATGCTTGAGGAGGGTAAAGAGAAACTATAATAAAATCATTAGTCTGGTAATCCCAAAACGTTTCCGGATCAAAATAAAATCATCAGCCTGGAATGGTGATGAATGGGTGCGCCTCGTCTCGGCATTTGCTCTTGCCTACAAACTGGACTCCGACCGCCCAACCACAAGTGGCCACCAGCCAGCAGTCATGACAAAAATAGGAATCTTTCTGCACTCCAATCTCTTTTTAATAAACAAAACAAAACACACCGAGGGCGGGCCGGTGTTGGGGCATGCTTCAGCAGCTAACACGGTCAGAGGCAGAAACATCAACGACTCATTATCGGAGAAAAAGCCTTGCAGTGCCAGTTTCACCCAGTTTCATCCAGACGCCAGTTCGCAGTCCCCATCTCGAATCCATGAAAATGGTTTCTTTTAATACCCTAGCAGAGGGTGTTTCAATTTGAGCGACCCACTTGACATTAGTCGATGTCAGAAGGTGCAAATATAAGTGACAGATCAGCTTCAAAAGAAAATGGTGGAATATTCGCAAGAATCTGAGCGGAGATGGGAGAAAAGAAAGAAGAACAGTTGCGGCACAGCTGCTGGGAGCAGGTCACAGAGAGAGCTACTAGCAAAAGTTTTGTGAGCGGAAGAACAGTTTTTTACGTTAGCCGATACCAATGCTGTTTTTTTGACTAATGCTTGCTTTTTATTATTTTTGTGTTATTGTTGTGATTTTAAATAAAAATTTGCCTTTAACATGATTGATTTGTTTTATTTTACATTTTAAAGTGATTATTTTTGGCTTTATTATTCCCAGGGTATTCAAAATCCTATCACGCCTGTTTTTTTTTTACAACGTTTTTTTTTAGGGAAGAAAAATGAAAATGTTTAACGGAAAAAATAAAATACTCACGTTTCTCCCAGGCGAACGTGATTCAATTTGTTTTGTTGGTTAGAAAACTAAAATAGCAAAAGTAAAGCGCCAAAAAGATGCGGAAAATATAACTAAAGCCAGAATGAGCAAGCCGAGAAAAGGAGAAGCAGAAAACCAAAGCAAACCAAGGCGAAAACAGGAAAAATTATAGAACAACCTAAAAAACCAGTGGGCAGGGCAGGGCCCGGCGAAACGACCGGAGGAGAGAGAGCCATAAATGTGGGCGCCCGAGTGTTGGTCACTCGGTCTGTTCCGCTTGACCATTCAAAAAAAGAAAGCAGAACGAAACCCAAAACGAAAAGGGAAAACGGAGGGAAAAATGCTAAAAGGCAGCTGGATGAGTCTTAAAGCTAGCATTGAAGCGATTCTTTGCACTGAATGGCACTGAAGTATGAATGGGACTGGTGCAGTGCAGTCCCTGCCTAGCAGAAAAGGCAAGGAAAATCTAGAGTGAGGATGGGCCTGGCGTGTGGCCTCTGTAGCAGAGGGTGGTGAGTGCAGTTGCTGAAAAGTTTTCTTCAAGTAAAACTAACAAATTGAGTTGCAAATGAAAGTGTATACAAATGCAAATATGAAAATGTAACCTGATTAAAAACATAATAATATTTGGCATTAGGTTGGGAAAGATATTGGAAATCTAATTACAAGCAGAGGCATTTATTTTCTACAGCTAAATCAGGGTATTTGCACGCAGGTTATTTGTGTGCGCAGGTAAGAGAGACGGCAAAAACGTTTCTTGCTTGTGGCCGAAGCCACACGAAGCTTTTACGATACGCAGTGCCATGATGAAATTTTGCAAGATGGTCTCGTAGATTCTTGCCGAAAAGTCGGCCTTAGGTCAACTATTTTTCAGTGCGTTTTGCAGAAAAAATATACTTTTTTTTTAGAACTAAGAGTCTAAGTAAAAACAAAAATTCCAAAAAAAGTTGCATTATGCGCTGTGCATGTGCTGCCAGTGATCTTTTTTCATGAACAACCACTTATCGATATGGTGGTAAAATACCTTAAGCTAAACCTGCACTACTTCAGTCATTCCCCATTTACAGTGAACAATTTCTGTAGCCACTCTCGCTTTTTCCTAAATGAAGTTAAACATGTTGTGGTTGGCAACACACCCACAGTGCTATACGTACATATGTACTATTCTCTACCCCGTGGAGTCCCTCCCTTCACTGCTACATACCCATATGTAGGGACACATATTGTAGATTGTAACATAGCCTCTTGGTCATTGTGCAGACTGACCCACATGTCGAAGGTCGTTTTAAATTAGTTTCACTTCTGCAGTTTCATGTTCATGTTTTTATTTATTTTATTTTTTTCGGTTGGTTCTTTCTTGTTTCGTGTACGAAAGCACAAGTGTGTGTGGGTTTGTTATGAATAACCCTACATGGACATCCGCTGGTCGATCTTTAACAGTGCCACCGTTATAACAATTACGTTAGGCTTTTACAGCTGTGTGCAATGAAATAGTAGTGCCGCACCTCACCACTTTCAAAACTATTTTTAAGACCTTTTTAACCATCTAAATTAAACAAGTGAAACCTTTTTAGAAAGCCTGAAATGTACCCATTAGAAACCAGAAGGAACGTAATATGAATGTAATGTATGAAAAAGTATGCTGGCCCACACAATTTTGTAAAATGCTCCAACTAGAAGCCCAGGAAGTACCACTTCATATGGGCTGGAACTCATAGGGCTCAACTCAACATGCCCAATACTGTTTTTTTCAAGAATTTGTTCACTAATCTGATGTCTGTGATCGCCAAACCTATTATTTTTGTTATTTCTTACCATATTATATAACTTTACACTCATCAGTCAAAAGTTTTTTTTTTTTCACTGTGACACAGCTCAGCCACGTTTGTTCTTGCGAACTTTAGCCTTACACCCCTATACCTTCAGAACCAAACGCGTAGCTTTCTGGGACTTCTTGCAATTAATTAATGTGTAGTTAGTCTTCTACGAACTGTCATAACGCTTACAGAGCGATATAAAATTGTTCTCGTAACTTTTGAGGATATTGAAGACCTTGACCTTGCCTTCGACCATCTTCGACCAACCTCTAAAAGATACGTTTTTCGCATAAAAGATTAGTTTTAAGGGATCTTCTTCTAGTTAAAATGGTTAATTGAAATAGTAAAAGCACATTCAACTTAGTTTTCAATTCCATTATACCTCTTGGCTCTAATTTGTAATCAAAATCTTAGGTATCCTCGACTTGAGCAAACAGTGATTTTTTCAAAGCTCCAAAAACAAAAATTAAGCCTCGTCCAAACATTTCTTTCATCAAAATATTTAATATAATAGATTAAGTTTATTGATGGTGACTTTTTCGAATTTATTTGTTGAGTTTTTAAATTTTTTGAAGAACTTGCACTCAGCACTACTATTTCAATGAACAGCCCATTTCAAGAGTATCCGTCAAAAGTTATGAAAAACAAGAAGATGGCAGGTAAATGTGTAGGGATTTCTTTGATTTTCTAAAGACTACATTCCACTCTATTCAAAAATGTATCATTTGTTTAAATTGAAAGTCTGGAAGTGTCTCAAAAAAGTCTTTGAATGTGACTACTACCGGCACTACTATTTCATTGAACACAACGTACGTCACGTAAGTGCACAGCAGCAAGGAAATCCAAAAATCATCTAGTTCGCCACTCAGGAGCTCCGAGTCCCATATTTCCTGCTGGAAAAACGCTTTCTCATACCCTACTCCATTGCTGGGAGAGGAGGGATGTCTTGTCATTGTGCGGTCCCGTACCCGCACCCGTACATATTTATTTGCTTGAGCCACGTGTAACAACAGCTTTCGACATAATCAACAGCTTCATTCTGAGGAAAATGGCTGCCAAGGGAAGTGGCGGCTAGAGGGGGGCAGCTTGTGGTGCTTGTCCCCCCTCTACCATACAACACTCCAACTCAGCAAAAAAAAAGTAATAACAAAATCATATTGGCAAAAGGTGCGTAGTCTTTTTTGGCACCTGTCATGCCGGTCAATGTGGCCAGAGTTCTCTAAATAATAAAGAGATGCTGTAGCAATATTTGGGAATGACTATTGTAAAGGGCAGGAATGCTTTCAATTTGATTAAAATAATGGAAGTATTTGTTATAATGATGCACAAAATAAATAACATTTTATCAGTTACCATAATCCTTTCCACAGCTGTCTTTGACACACGTTTTCTTTTCGTTTTCATAATTCTCTCGTACATTAACCTGTCGCCTGTTGAGGGTCTTACTATTCTTAGAAACAACTCAATAGCTCTCCCTATCTCTCTCACTTTCTCTGTCCAAAAACGCTTCGTGTCAGCTGCAGGGTAAGTGCTTCATGCCGACAGGACAACGTTTGCAATGCTTCTTTATTGGAAAATGTCGTAAAAGTCGATAACAGGGGCCAAGCGATCCCGACTGGAGCAGAAGCTGGCTGGGATGCAGGTCACAAGCAATTTAATGTCAATTTTGGTATTAAACGTGCTGGCAGCGAATTCACCTGCTGTTCCTGCCCGCCTGCGCCTGTTGCCAGCTCTCTCTCTGTCTCTCCATTGCGTCTTCTGTCTGTTCTGTCTGCCTATCTGTCTGTCATGCTGGACTTACCCTGTTTGCCCAGCTGCCACACGCACTCGATGGAACAACTAAGATTGGGCCAACATAGTGGCCAGTGGGGTGGTGGTCTGTGGGAGGCACTTTGATAACTTGGCCAAATGTGTATTGACACACAACTGGCATTCGATTAAATATGATTAATTTCGTTGCTAAAATCCGTGCCTGTTGATTTAGTTGTTCTAATGGTTTTCCGATTTAATTGTCTGTTATTAATTAGGAATTCACAAGGAAGTACTACCGGATTGGATTCTTATTGCAGCTGTTTCTGCTGCTTTTGGAACTGCATATCCTGTCACACACACTATTTAACATGTTAACAAAATGGCGACCACCTCTCAGGCGCACGCACACACACAAACACACAAATGTCAAGTGCAGGCGACTGCCAACCGCAGTGAACTTTTCCTTCTCTCTCTAGAAATGAGAAAAAAAAATTTGAAAAGAAAACTGTGCTGGGCTTTGTTCTCTGTCTTCGACATCTGGCGATGGCGCTTTCCTTGCATTTGACAACAATCGAGAAAACGACGCACATAAATTATATACATATGTATGTGCTTTCAGCTTGGAAATTAAGTTGAGGTTCTCGAGAGCACGTTAAAGTTTAAAAATGTTCTGTGACGGTACGCAATTTTACCGTGTTATTGTACATTATGTATTGATTATATTAAACAAAGGAATGAGAGATTAACTTCCGCAAGGCGAGACTTTGTATGTCATCACCACTCGGCTGATAATTAAAAACTAACTTAAGAACTCTAAACTTCCAACTTGCAGACCCTTAGCTGCCGGCCACGGCGCTCGTCGCTGCCCAGCAAAAGTGCTGACCTTGCGCCTCGTGTGCGGTGTCCAGTGGCGGCCGGCATCCGGCGATCGCGACGACGGCGATCCCACGGGTGACGAAACTGCTTATTTTACAATAATGCAGAATTCGTCCCACCCAGTGGTAAATTTAGTTAACTCTTGTTAACTACTCCCTCCTTCAAGACTTGACCGTCCTCGGTCAAGCTCATGCTCTTCAGCATCTGCTCGATAGCGACGGTGTTACCCTTCTGCTGCCTGCGCCGCATCCACCAGGAGACGCCGATTAGAGCAGCGCACCCGACCACGCCCACGACAGCGGCCAGTACTGGACCGATCGTAAGGTTTGTTTCGACTTTGGTCAGGTGCTGCAGATTTTCCTCGTTCAGCTTGTGAAGATACGGCAGGCTCAACAGCGTTTGGTGGCGGGTGACATTAATCCTCGCCGAGGTAGCTACGCCAGGTACTCTCTTTGGCGCATTGTTGAAGTTGGTGTATTTTGTCCCGTTGACGTGAGCGACTTGGTCAAAGGTTACCAAGAACGTTCCCGTAACATTTCGCTCAGGGCCGTCGTCGGTGGTCACAATGGCGGTGGCATCGTTGATTACCACGATACCCTCATCTATCTCCAAGATCGGGGGCAGGTTATTTGGCTTGGTTTCGCAGTGGGCCACAGCGCCAAAATGCAGTTCTTGGGCGCAGCTATTCGCCGGTGCCTCCTTGCAGAAGGCTAATGATGGGGCCCCTTGCATGATGAGACAGCGATGATCTTGCTGCCGCACTCTGCTATAACGTCCTCAGGTAGATGGATCGTTACGCCTTTGTGTGCTACTGGGAAGATGGTTATTTTCTTACAAATGAGCTTAGGTCTAGGCATTTCGATTACAAAGATGATTAATTCCTTATTAGCTAGTGCTCTCACATTACCAGCGTCCAAAAGTTGGGCTACACTGATATCGGTGGAACCTTTCCTCAAAATCGCCTCTACGTCATCACTATCGATGATAGCCGGATTTACGATATTTACTTTAGCCAGCGTAGTGGCGATCATTAAGTTCTGCAATTCGAGCGTCATCATTCTGTTTCTGGTTAAGAGTGTTTCATATAGATGGGCAGTGTTAATTTCTTCCTGCTTGTTTACTTTTAATAATTGGTTAACGGTTTCGGTAAGGGCATTTATCTGTGCTTGAGTCCTTGAATTTATGGCTATCTGTCTATTGTTTGCATTTATTAAGTCATACTCGACCTGTCTTGTCTGTTGTAAGTCATCGAAGTCCGGGGTTCCTGCGACTACCTTCAGTGCTGACCCCAGGACATTCAAACTCCTCGCATGCCTGTGATGGACTCCTAAAGCCGCAGTCAACGTCAGTAGGTGTTTCGTGTCTGTCTCTAATATTTTCCTCATATGTGTCTGAGGGAAAACGTCGGTCATTTCTATTGTCTCTTGAATGCATCGGTCGTACTCTGTTAAGTTCGTGGAGTGTTGGATGTAGAAGGTCTCGTTCCATACTACTGTCCGTCCGTCAATTATGGGGATGTAGTCTGCGTGCGTGTAGTCCGTCAGCTTTGAGTCGGCCGTCAAGGTCAAGACTGTTAGGAGGCAGAAATATTTAACGGGCGACCTATAAGAAATGAGAAACACAACGGCTTATTTACTATACTTTCTTTTAACTTGTCCTAGTGGACTTGAACTTAGAGCTATGAATCCTGATTTCCTAGACCTAATTCCTTATCTACCTCAAATTGTCTTTGTGGACCACCCTCCCTTTAATAAGAACGGTGGTTCCCAGGTCTGCCTCTACCTTTTGTTCGGCGCAGAGGGGAGTTAGTTTGTTCCCTAACCTCCTGTTGGTTTTCACCAGGACCTGCTCGCCTACATCAAAGGTCCTATTTTGTCTGGCCGGGTTGTTCCTATCTAGCTGTTCTTGTTGGGCTTTTGCTAACTTCAACATAATCTCTTCCCCAAGGTCGCAACTTGCATGGACCACATCCATAGGTGTCTTGTTTGTGACAGAGTGGATGGTTCGATTGTATTCGATGGTCGCTAGAATAACTAGTTCAACCGTATCGTCCACCTGGCGTTGCAGTTTTAAGCACCTGGCTATTTCTAAGAGGGTGCTATGGAAGCGTTCCACCTGTCCGTTTGACGTGCTGTGCAACGGTGGGGCATTCGCTACATCAATGTTGAACTGGTTCTTCAATAAAGACCGAATGGTCTCTGAATTGAAAGCTGCCTCATTGTCACAGTAGATGGTTCTAATAGCTGGGAAGGTGTTTATCAACTGTAAAATTGGTATTTTCACGTCTGTGATCGTGCGTGAAGCAATCTGCTGCGTTATTGCAAACTTTGAAAATTTGTCAATGCAGTGAGGAAGTACTTCCCTGCAGTGGAAAAAAATGTCGATATGAATCAACTCGCCTACCCTTGCCGGAATTGGAGTCACCCCTAACTCTTGCTTCCTAGGGTGCCGGTCATACTTGGCTTTCTGGCATATCCTGCAGTTTATCACCACTTCTGCTGCGATTTTTTCCATCTTTGGAAAATAATAATCACGCAGTACCTGTTTCGCATTCTCCTGGGCTGCCCTGTGCGCCCGATTGTGTTCAGCTGTCATTATCTCTCTTCGCTCCCCGTCGTTGGTGATGTCCGTCACCAAGGTCTTGCAAAATCGAAATTTTGTGTCCGGAAAGGCTCTTACGAGATCGTTTTGCACAAACGCCAAAGTTGGCAGAGTGCAGTGAATGGCGTTCACGACTCCAGGCTTTACCACTTCCTTGATGGACGCAAGAAGTGTGTCTCGACAGGCAAAGTCGATCTTGTGACGGGTCTTTTCGGAGAAGAGGATGTGAAACTGCTTGGAAGGGTATTTGACTCCTCCAGGATTATCTGATTCCTGAAGCAGTTTACTGGTCTGTCTGTGGCCTCAATTACGTAAGTGAGCGAGGCTTCACTATGAATTGTTGCTGCGTCGGATCGACTCTGGCTTTCTAACGCATTAATGTTTTGTCGTGATAGCGCATCCGCTACGTGATTGTCCCTGCCTGGTTTGTACAATACCCTTGCGCCGCATTCATCGATTCTCGCCTTCCAACGTTTTATCTTGGAATTGGGGTTTCTATCTGAAACCGCGAAAATCAGTGGCTGATGGTCTGTGTAGATGTTGATGTCACTCTTTCCGTACAGGTAGTGACGAAGCGTATCTAGGGCCCAGACTATCGCCAGAAGCTCTCTTTCATTGGTCGCATAGTTTAGTTCTCTGTCTTTCAGAGTCCTAGAAATCATGGTTATGGGTCTATTATTTTGCGACAGGACCGCCCCGATGCCACTGGATGAGGCATCAGTGGTTAGGTCGAATGGTTGGTTGAAGTCTGGGTAGTGGAGGATGACGTCTTCCGACGCCAAAATGTTCCTAAGTTTATCAAAGGCCTGTTTCTGAACTTCATCAAACTGTATGGGAATGGCTTTCGAGCGTTGTTTGCTGATCTTACCATATTCCCCCTTCAGAATGCTAGAGATAGGTCTTGCTATCTGAGCGAAGTCTTTTATAAAACACCTGTAGTAGCTGGCAAGACCCAGGAATGATCTTACGGCAAACAGGGTGGAGGGTTGTCTAAACTCCTGAATAGCCTTGACTTTATCGGGGCTTGTTCTCGTGCCCTCGGTTGACACCACAAAGCCCAGGAACTCCACTTGTCCCTTGAAGAACTGGGATTTTTCCTTCGACACCCTCATGTTCGCGTCGTGGAGGCTGCCAAGCACGGTGTCAATGTCTCTGACATGATCCGTCTCACTTCTTGAGAATACAATGACGTCGTCAACATACACGTAGCATATCTTACCGATATGCTCCCGTAATATGTCATCGATGGCCCGTTGAAAGATGCTTGATGCATTCCTGAGACCAAATGGCAAACGGCAGAACTCATATTTGCCTCCGTTAACTGAAAATGAGGTCTTTTCACGATCGCGTTCAGCTAACGTGATTTGGTGGTACCCTGACTTCAGGTCAAGGGTAGTGAAGTATCTTGCCTTCCCCAGATTTGAAAGTATCATAGAGATACAAGGCATCGGGTACTTGTCTGGTATGGTTTTTAGTTAAGCTTGCGGAAGTCTATGACTAGCCGCTTCTTGCTTGAGCCCGAGTCGTCAGTGCCTTTCTTCCCAACAACCCATATGGGGTTGTTGTACGGAGACCTGGAAGGCCTAATGATTTTGTTCCGCAATAGGTCCTTCACTTCATCATTGACGAAATCAGTGGCTCCTACAGGGAAGGGGTACATTTTCGAGTAGATTGGTTCTTCATCCTCGGTTCTAATCGTGGCTACTACGGCCGTGTTGAAGGGTAGCATTTCAGTCGGATCTGCAAATGCCTTTATACGGCTGGACATCATTCTGAGAAATTCATCCCTAACTGCCGGCGGGACCTCGATGTCGTCCACTTTCGTAAAGTTAACGCTGGGGCATTTGTGGAATAGGATCCTTTCAGATTCCTGTCCAAAGTGGAGATTTTTAGTCCCCAGGTTTATATTGACGCCAGCTTCCGTTAGCGTGTCGAGCCCTATGATGCCATCAAAAGTTGACAGCTCCGGCAAGATAAAGAACGGGCATTTAATGCCGAATATGGTTAGAAAACATTTTTTTTCTACTTTATTGAAGCCGTGCAGGGATTTTACAACAAATGGGGCTTCTACAGGGACAATTCCCTTGAGTTCTTTTAGTGGTTTGATATAATTTTTAGCGGCCCCAGTGTCTATTAAAAGGTTTAGCGTTCTCCCTGCTACTGTTCGTCTGACGAACGGGAGCAGGGATTTTCCCCTAAAAAATTGACAGTATCACTGTCGTACCCTGCACCATTGTCCTCATCAATCTCCGCCACTGCTTCCGATGCTAACTGTTCGTATTGTTGTTCGTCCACCTGAGCGAGGTGATCGACCCTCTGCCTGCGCTGGTCGGAGAATCTCTGGGATCCAGCTGGCCTTTTATACGCACCCTGTTGGTGCCCGTTATTAGGGTTTGCTGTAGCCGGTAGGCCTGGGTTGTGCCCCTGTTGCTTTTGAAAGGCAGTTGGCTGACGGAATTTTGAGGAAGACGGATCAACATCCATCATCTCTACTTTGTCTTGGCTACGGATTCCACCCGTTTGGTGGTTCCCCTGATTGTTCGTGTAGAACGGGTTCTTTGATTGTCTCTTATAGTGATCGGGCTCATTCTGTGCGCCCTGCTTATATTTTATTCGGTTCTGTGGTTTGTTTTCTAAAGCTCTTGCGTAATTTGTTGCAAAATCGTGCCTATCATGGTTGGCCTCAATTTCCTGCGCCAATGCCAAGGCCGACGGCAAGTCCGCAGGCTGTGCCGCAAACAGTGTATCCGTGAGGCCTCTTCTTAAGCCCGAAACGAAGACACGGAGTGCGTCAGCCCTATATTTTTCGTTAATGTATTGCGCCTGTGCGGCGTCTTGTGACATAATTGTCTTGTTCGTCAGAAGGGTGAGCTTCTTCTCAACCTCCTCGTAGAAGTTATTAATGGATAATCCACCCTGCCGTAGTGTGGCAAGCTCCTGCTCCAGCAGGTGTATCGGACGCTTGTCCGAATATGTAAAGTCGAGACGATTGATGATTGCCTCAAAGTTCAACACTGTGTTGAACGACGCTAAGAGTGAGTCAGCGGGCCCTCTAATCTTGTTCCTGATTATTAAGACCGCTTGATAGTGCTTCGAGCTTCCTACAAAACCCTCGTACAGCTTATAGGCAGCTTTTGCTGCCTGGCGCCAGGAAACATACTGCTCCTGGGCCCCATTGAATTCCGGCAGCGTTTTTACCGCATCCAGAGCTTCGTCACATTGGACCGTTCGATCCAATGTGACCGCCTCGTAGGCCCTGGCCTCGGGAGCCTGAACTCTTGCAGCCTGCAGCTGGTCAGTTACAGCCTGCAAACGCCGATTAAAGTCAGCTTTTTGTATTGCTAGCGCAGAGCTGACCGCCGCCTCTATAATGGCTTTGATCTGATCAGGGTCCATTCTTTCTACTCTTTCCACGGGTTCTATTTCAAGGTTTAAACTGAGTCCGCCGAACAATCTCTCTAAATCAGAAATAGGCATAAACGGAATTTTTTCGGTCGCCCCTCCTAGCGTTTCGTGTGTCTTGTTGTGGGTCAGATCAAGCTCCGCCGGGCCGTTGTTACTGTTTATTTTCTTAAGGAATCAAATTCAAGTTCCCTCAAACACAGATTTCGTTGTTGTTGCCCGCCGACAACAATGTATTTATGGTGCGGTGTTATGTTTCTTACTTGCGCTTAGCGCAACCAAAAAAAAATTAAAAAATTTTTGTTTGAGAACAATGACAGTCGAATATTTTTGAATATAAAAACGTTTTATCTGTTTGGTTTTTGTTTTGTTTTTACTTTTTTCTTTTTGGGCGATAATTGAAGAAAAGTTTCACTTACATGCTCCTCTTTTATTCTCCTCCACTTGGTAAATTATTTCTTATATTATTCTGCGTTGTCCTCCTCTCTCTTCTATCGTCGCCGCTGCCCAAAGCCGTCCGCTCTGGTGTAACAGTTTGGGGTTAATTAGTGGAGCTTTTTAGTGCAATTGTTGCACGCACTTTTTATGTTCGTGTTGTGAAGCGGGCGTTGTCTCCGCGCTTCACTGTCTCCACGTCTTCTTTTTTTTATTTTTTTATTTGTTCTCGAGCGGGTTTGGTCTCCGCACTCGATGTCTTTTGGTCTTTTTGTTTGACCTTTTTTTTCACTTTTTTGGCGATGTTCACTTAGCGGGCTTTGTCTCCTCGCTTACTGATTTTTGAATCCCTTACTTTTTTTTCGAGTGGGCGTTGTCTCCGCACCCGATACTGTTGATCTTTTGATTTATGACTTTTTCACTTTTTACCGATTTTCACTTAGTGGGCGTTGTCTCCGCACTAATTTACTTTCTCGGGCGGGGGTGGTTTGATCGTTGGGCGCCAGTAATGTTTAAATGTTCTACGGGAATTACCGTGTTATTTATTGATTATATTAAACAAAGGAATGAGAGATTAACTTCCGCAAGGCGAGACTTTGTATGTCATCACCACTCGGCTGATAATTAAAAACTAACTTAAGAACTCTAAACTTCCAACTTGCAGACCCTTAGCTGCCGGCCACGGCGCTCGTCGCTGCCCAGCAAAAGTGCTGACCTTGCGCCTCGTGTGCGGTGTCCAGTGGCGGCCGGCATCCGGCGATCGCGACGACGGCGATCCCACGGGTAACGAAACTGCTTATTTTACAATAATGCAGAATTCGTCCCACCCAGTGGTAAATTTAGTTAACTCTTGTTAACTTGTACATATGTACATACATATGTACATCCTACATTTTCCACACGCTCCGCTCCACGACAGTCTGCAAAGTTATTTCATTTTTAGTCACACTAAGGTTGGATACAAAAACTGATAGAGAAAAGCCATAGTAAAAATAACTACAATCAAACATAGTCCAATGAAATAGAATTCACTTTGATTCAAATATAATTGTATTAAAATGTCTTTTTTAATACGGTAATATTTAATCTTAAAACAACTATAAAATATTAAATTTGAACTTTAATATGTTTCATATTAATACTGAATATTATTGTGATTTAATTTGAAAAAATTTGATTTATTTTGAAATCAAAGGTAAAAACTTTAAAAACAAATATAATATATTAGATTTGTAGTTAAATATGTTTCATATTTAAATTTAAAATATTTTAATTTAATAATAATATAATAATAATTAATAATAATAATAATTTAAATTTAATATTTTAAATATTTAAATTTAATATATTACATATTTAAATTTAATATATTTCATATTTAAATTTAATATTTTTTATATTTAAATTTAAAATGGTGTAGCAGCAATTAGTTTTCTACCCGCAGGGTGGCAGTCGACATGCGAAAGTAATTTTACCCGACACAAGCTAGTGAAAGAAATCTCGAATGTTTTTCCACCAGCGGACCTCATGAAAAAGTGAAGTTTAAGCCGCACATGTGCTGGACGGCAGAAGCAGGCAGAAGACAGGCGACAGGCGACACTTTTGCGCCAAGGCCAGAAGAAGTGTAGGGTATGCCACACACACCAACTTACACTCCAGCTCACAATCCTGCACACACACTTGGTTTACTGTGCAAGTCAGCTGCGCGCCATTTTGTAGCAATTTTTCATTGACAAACTAAAGCCGCTTACGTCCCGCAGGTCCTGCGGGTTTTTCTTGGTTTTTTTTCGGGTCTGGCTGTTGCCTTTGGCTTTGGGTTCGCTCCATGACTTTTTGCAAAGTTATTTTATTTTGTGTCAAACAATGATGCGACGCAGACAATGAGGGCACAGGGACTCGGAGAGCTCGTTGCTTGACTAGAACTTGATTAGGAGCAGCCCAGGCCAGACGGCAATTAGTCAAATTGCCGAGCTGCATTTAAACTCCCACACGCTTATCGACTTTGGCTCCCAGCTCCAAAAAGGTGGCAAAACGATGGAAATGCTCTCAGGTGTAATTACATTAACAAAACAATTCCAAACACATTTTGCCAGTGTGTGCCCCCAACACACAATCACAAACATTCCAATACCGAGTCTGAGTACGGGTCCTAGTCCGTCCTGCAATGTCACTACTGCTAGGCATTCAATGTGGCACTAAAAGTATCCATTATTCAGAGCGTGGTGCAAACAACTCGACCAACGTTCACCTGCTTGTAAGACGCAGTGGCTACATGCTACATCCCCCACCGCCACTACCTCATCGTCGTGGCCCATTTCATGGTCTACGCACAGCATATTCGGCATCTCTGAAGCTGCTACTCTGCGCTAACCTTGTGCATCTGCCATTCAATTGGCTACGGGATAGTACCAGCCCCCTGCACTCGCAATGCCAGCAATAACAACATAGGACCACAGGACCGAAGCTGCAATGCACTGCAAGGATGTGCAAACATGACGCTGTCCAGCGGCTAGGTGCGTTGGAATCGCTGCAGCTGTGGTGTTTCTACAGTGAGGTCCACAGCCCTGGCCCGTAATTAAAGCCCGCCAGTTGGCGGCAATAACAGCAGTGCCACGAGGCAGATCCCATATGGTGGCGAAAACCAGGAGCGTATAGAAGCACATGGGAAAGGCCGAGTTAGGTACAGCTAAATTTAGAAATTTAAAAAGCAGTGAATGAAAATTGACAACCAATTGACCGCTTAACATTGCAATAATGTTATGTAGAAGTTCAATTAAAACTAATCAAAATATGTACCTGGAAATATAGCTCAAAGTCCCAAATAAAAGAAGCATTTCCTATGTCTACAAAAATATCAAAGCGTTCATCATTATCTTCACCTCACATACCTATCAATAAACCACCAGTACAGCTGCCATCCCATTAAGTGTTCGAATCCAGACTAAAGCTAATCAAAGGACGCAATTTTCTCTCACACTCGTCCGTCCAAGATAAGCTTTAATAATTCAAAGCGTTGTTATCGTCAATTTCACATCACAAAGGCACGACAATCAGCCATCAATTGCCAGCCATGAAATGCAATGGCAGTTGCCTTTCACAAAAAGCAGGCAAAAGCACAAAACTAGAAAAAACGAGAAGGGACGTGTGAGACGCTTCTTACGCGTCACAACTTTTAATACCCGGCCCTCAATACTACATCTGCACCTTAGCGGTGTTTTGTCAAATTTTACATTTTTTCTTCATCTGCATCTACAACACTTCTCACACCAACACGCTCCTTTAGCTCGCTCCCCTTCCCTAGACCCACACACTGCAGACTCGCGGCATAGGCAGCGACGCGGCACTGCGCGAAGCAGAGTGTGAATGAGATAATGTGCAAAAAAACAAATATAAGCTGCGGGACGGGGTGGGTTTGGCCACTGCTAATTAATTTCTTCATTGTGGCTATAATAATGCTCCAATTTGGTGATCTGATAGATAAGGTCATTCCCTACGGAATGGCGTTTTTAGTTTTCTTTTATCTTCAAAACTGTAGATTTGGGAGGTTTTCGCCCTTTTGCGGGGGCGGAAGTGGGCGGGGCTCATTTTTGAAATACACTTGTAACAGTGCGAGCATATAGAAGTCTGGATGCAAAATTTGGTGGCTCTAGCTCTTATGGTCTCTGAGCTCCAGGCGCTCATAAGGACGGACGGACGGACGGAAAGACAGACATGGCTCTATCGACTCGTCTATTGATGCTGATCAAGAATATATATACTTTATGGGGTCGGAAACGTTTCCTTCTGTGCGTTACATACAACCGTTATTCACCACAAATACAATATACCCTATTTACTCTTCGAGTACCGGGTATAAAAAAAAAAAAGAAGACGTTATATTTGGCTGCGCATCGCTAACAAAGTACAGTCACAGCAGCGTTACCAATAGCCATTTTTCTTGCATCAGGAATCACACAGAGGTGGACAGTCGAGTGCACTATTCCACACACCCTCTCGCCGCTGGCTACAGCCACAATTCTGGCCACATTTCCTCGTTATTATACCCGGTACTCGAAGAGTAAATAGGGTATATAGTATTTGTGCACAAAGTGAATGTATCTAACGCACAGAAGGAAACGTTTCCGACCCCATAAAGTTTTTATATTCTTGATCAGCATCAATAGCCGAGTCTATGTCTGTCTGTCCGTCTTGTTTGTCGGCTAGTTCTCAGAGACTATAAGAGCTAGAGCCACCAAATTTTGGATCCAGACTGCTGTATGCTCACACTGAAACCAGTGTATTTCAAAAATGAGCCACGCCCCCTTCCGCCTCCGCAAAAGGGCGAAAACCTCCCAAATCTACAACTTTCAAGATAGCAGAAAAACGCCATTCCATAGGGAATGACTATATCTATCAGATCTACAGATCATTATTATAGCCACAATGAAGAAATTAATTTTCAGTGGCCAAACCCACCCCGTCCCGCAGCTTATAATATTGTATGTTGTGGTTGGGAGTAAAATTCTAGCTAGGTAATGGACTTACAGTGTGTGGAATAGGCTAATCGGCATAATGAAACGGGCCTCTACTTTCCTTCTTATTCTTACTTCAGAGAGACTTGCGATAGCGGCATCTTTTGGACGACTCTGCCTTACATCTTACTTCAATTCATTCCGTAAAACATTTTGACACACACATATCTTTACATTTGTTTGAAATTCCTCTTTATTTTTGTCTTCATTCAAGTTTATTTATTTTTGCATTCATTTTATTATCATAAATCCTCATTAACTTTTTCACATATACCAATTATTTTTAGCTTAAATTAAAATACATTTCACAGGAACCAAAATTTGCCAAAACACAAATTTATATGTATATGTACATATGTATATGTACATAGTATGTATGTATGTACATATGTATATAATTTCACTTTTATTTCTTTTGTTTATTTTTTGTGTATAATTTTTAAATAAACTAAAGTTGAAAACTTTTTTGTCTACACGCTAAATAAATCAGAATATAATATTAAAGGTACTACAAATAAGGTGATTTTAATGTAGGTTTAATGCTTTTAAACTGATCACAGCAAATTGTTTTGAAATACCCATGAACGCATATGGAAACGAAGAAAAGCTAATGATAATAAGCGGATAAATGGGGGATGAACAACGCGTTTTAAATTCCGAAAAGTTAGTTTTGTTTGTATTTTTCGGTTTGTATATTTTCTCTATGTTTATTTAGTTTCTTTTAAATGTATTTACAGACTATCTTGTTCAAATATTTTCAAAATAAAATCTATTCAAAATTTGCTGCTACAAAATTTGTCTTTAATACTTTTATTCCAGCAGCTTATAGCAGCACACTCTGCTTCGCGCAGTTTATGGCCTCTGCCCCTGACACGTCTCTGCCGCTGCCTCTGCCGCGACTCTGCCCTGACTCTGCAAAGTGTGTCTCTAGGGGAGGGTGGCGAGCTAAAGGAGCGTGTTGGCGTGAGCAGTGTTGTTGATGTAGATGACAGATGAAGAAAAAATGTAAAATTTGACAAATAACCGCTAAAGTGCAGATGTAGTACTGAGTGCCGGGTATAAAAGTTGTGACGCGTAAGAAGCGTCTCACACGTCCCTTCTCGTTTTTCTTTTGGCCAGATGCTCCGTCTCATTGGGTTTTGGTGCTTACTCTTTCAAAATGTTGCTCGCGCCCTCTTCTGACTCGTTTTCTTTCCTTCTCGCTCTTGTTTCTCTGTTTTTTTGTGGGTGTGGGAGTTTTTGTTTGGTGGCCGCCTGCGGCTAACAAAACGACAAAATGTATGCTATGTTCCGGCTGAATTGCAGGTTCTCATCCTCATCCTGCCACATACAGCCAAGCACACTCACACACACACTCACTCACTAGCCCCTGTCGCTTATTCCCTACTCCTTTATGTGCAACTTGGGTCCCCTGGCCCGACATGCTCGTAGCTTTCACTTACTTTGCTCTTGGCGCAGCATGAGGAGCAGTACGAGAAGCAGCAGCTCTTCCTGCAGCAAACCGAGGAGCAGCCAGAACAGCAGGCAGAGGGACAATGTTTTGCCATTTGGCCACATATTGCTAATGGAATGGCATACACCCACAAACACACACACACTTCTACCATGCATTAGCAGGAGGGATTATCCGGCGTACATTCGGGATCATATCTAAATTGAAAAAGTTATCGGTGCCGTGTGTCATAAGTGTCGCTTTTTTATTTGCATTTTTATTTCATGGCAAACGTGTGCCTGCCGTACCGTGTAATCGACTCAAATCGATTCCGCTTATAACGCCCCGCAAGCAGCTTCCCCTAGTTCTCCTTCCCGATCCTCCACCAACGACATGCTGCTGACAGCCGGCTGTCCGTTTGGCAATAAACAAAAATAATGTCGCCTGCTTGCAGGCGCGCTACATAATTTATATAGAATTAAATACACCTAAGGGCATACAAATCTTATTTATTCATTGAAATCGCAGCGTCCGACTTTCCCCTTGCCCATAACAGGGTCCAGCGGCTTAAAATGGGGTCGACCTCTACCTTAAATATCTTACATCTGGTTGTAATGAACTTTGACATTCTAAAAATCTGATTAATGCATCTATAAAGTTTACCCAAACACTTTGCGGATTAGCTTAACTTCTGGGAAACATTAAGCTTTAAAACGAAATGACTATGATTTTTGTGATGTATTTTTTACGAAATTTTGACATTTTCTGCGCTTCTTACCGATACCCGGTACTCAGTAGTACAGCTGTACCTTATTGTTATACCCGGTCCTCGAAGAGTAAATAGGGTTTATTGTATTTGTGCGAATAACGGTTGTATGTAACGCACAGAAGGAAACGTTTCCGACCCCATAAAGTATATATATTCTTGATCAGCATCGATAGCCGAGTCTATGTCTGTCTGTCTGTCTGTCTGTACGTCTGTCCGTCCTGATGAGCGCCTAGTACTCAGAGACTATAAGAGCTAGAGCCACCAAATTTTGCATCCAGACTTCTGTATGCTCACACTGTTACAACTGTATTTCAAAAATGAGCCACGCCCCCTTCCGCCTCCGCAAAAGGGCGAAAACCTCCCAAACCTACAATTTTCAAGATAGCAGAAAACTAAAAACGCCATTCCGTAGGGAATCACCATCACCATCAGATCACCAAATTGGGATACGATTGGATCATTATTATAGCCACAATGAAGAAATTAATTTGCAGTGGCCAAACCCACCCCGTTCCGCAGCATTCACACTCTGCTTCGCGCTGTTTATGGCCTCTGCCCCTGACACGTCTCTGCCACTGCCTCTGCCGCGACTCTGCAGTGTGTGTCTATAGGGGAGGGTGGCGAGCCAAAGGAGCGTGTTGGCGTGAGCAGTGTCGTTGATGTAGATGATAGATGAAGAAAAAATGTAAATTTGACAAATAACCGCTAAAGTGCAGATGTAGTACTGAGTGCCGGGTATAAAAGTTGTGACGCGTAAGAAGCGTCTCACACGTCCCTTCTCGTTTTTATTTTCGAATATGAAATTTTAAATTGTTCCTATATCTGTCGTCTACATCCACATATAGAAAACTTCTCAAGCCAACACGCTTTTTTAGCTCGCCCCCCTCCCCTAGAGCACACACTGTATCAATGTGAGCATACAGCAATCTGGAGGCAAAGCTCGGTGGCTCTGTTCTTATAGTCTCTGAGAACTAGCCGTCAAACAAGACGGACAGACAGGGCTCTATAGACTTGGCTGTTGATGCCGATCAAGAATATTTATACTTTATGGGGTCGGAAACGTTTCCTTATGTGCGTTAGATACATTCACTTTGTGCACAAATACTATATACCCTATTTACTCTTCGAGTACCGGGTATAAAAATATATTTACTCTTACCACTTACCACCATAAATTAACTAAAGAAAAGTTTACCTCCCACACCTGTTTTCACAGTGCCAATGTCGAAGGTTAAATACGGTTGCACGAAATTAAAATCTGCTGATGCTTAGGAAGTCGATTTAACGGACAATCGAACACCACATCGAAGTCAGTCGGAATCCACCTAGAATCTATTCTCCATCGCAATGTGCGGAGTGCCATTATAGACTGCAATAGAGTTAGCTAATTTGACGCCTCAAACGTTGTCCTGCCCCGCCTCAACCTCCCGTTCAGCTTATCAATAGGTCACCGGACGAGCCTCATTACGTATTGATGCCCTCTCATGTGAAATAATTGCCGTAGCAGTCCATTAGCATTTAATAATTCATGGCTGGATGAGTGTGTGTGTGCCTGTGGGTCTGGCCGGTGTCAGAGGCTGAGTCTGAGTGGGACAAAGTCAAAACTGTGTTGGGGGTTTGAGGTGGATACTATTATGTTGAGAGAATCGGACCCAATGTGTAGACACGATTAGCTAGTCGATTTCTGCTTGGATACACTAACAATCCTACACAAACAGCCACGAGTATGTCAGTTGCTAATAATAGTTGGGATGAGCTGCACATAAAGAATTTAATGATAATTATAATATTGTATGTTGTGGGTGGGAGTAAAATTCTAGCTAGGTAATGGACTTACAGTGTGTGGAATAGGCTAATCGGCATAATGAAACGGGCCTCTACTTTCCTTCTTATTCTTACTTCAGAGAGACTTGCGATAGCGGCATCTTTTGGACGACTCTGCCTTACATCTTACTTCAATTCATTCCGTAAAACATTTTGACACACACATATCTTTACATTTGTTTGAAATTCCTCTTTATTTTTGTCTTCATTCAAGTTTATTTATTTTTGCATTCATTTTATTATCATAAATCCTCATTAACTTTTTCACATATACCAATTATTTTTAGCTTAAATTAAAATACATTTCACAGGAACCAAAATTTGCCAAAACACAAATTTATATGTATATGTACATATGTATATGTACATAGTATGTATGTATGTACATATGTATATAATTTCACTTTTATTTCTTTTGTTTATTTTTTGTGTATAATTTTTAAATAAACTAAAGTTGAAAACTTTTTTGTCTACACGCTAAATAAATCAGAATATAATATTAAAGGTACTACAAATAAGGTGATTTTAATGTAGGTTTAATGCTTTTAAACTGATCACAGCAAATTGTTTTGAAATACCCATGAACGCATATGGAAACGAAGAAAAGCTAATGATAATAAGCGGATAAATGGGGGATGAACAACGCGTTTTAAATTCCGAAAAGTTAGTTTTGTTTGTATTTTTCGGTTTGTATATTTTCTCTATGTTTATTTAGTTTCTTTTAAATGTATTTACAGACTATCTTGTTCAAATATTTTCAAAATAAAATCTATTCAAAATTTGCTGCTACAAAATTTGTCTTTAATAGTTTTATTCCAGCTAGTATCCATGAAGTTTTCTTTATATAATTGATTTAGGTTTTGTTGCAAAAACAACAAAATTATTATAGCTAGTCACAATAATTGTTATGGCTATAAAAAGATTTTCTTTTGTGCTTTTAGGTTTTTCTTTTCGTTTTTTTCGAATTTCACAAAATGTTTCTTTCTTGATCAAACTTCAACTTTTCGTTAACTTTATACAATTGATTTCATGAACTTGAAGGGAAAGTTGGAGGTTGGAGTTACTGTCCCCGAATGGCTTCGTGGCACTCGTCTCTCCTTTTGTGTGGGCTTTTGTATGTGGGAGAGTGTATGTGTTGACATGTAAGAGTGTATGTGTGTGAACGCCGTTAGTCGATGTCAAAACGTGTAGCCTAGAAAAAGTTTTGTGTTTTTTTTTTTTTTGTTTTAGTTTATGTGTGCGTGCAATGTGTGTGCGGGAGTATATGCATGCATGTATCTGTGAGAATGTGTTCGTGTGTGTCGGCGTTAGTATTCGTTAAATTTAAATTAAATTTGAAGCTAGGCAACAAATTGAATTTGTTGAGTATTTTCATTTTGCCCGTTTACTGCTGATGTCCCTCTGTCTTTTCTTTTTTTCTTTCCTTTTTGGCATTCTTTTTTATACCCGGTACTCAAAGAGGAAATAGGGCATTTTGTATTTGTAGTGAAAAGTGGATGTCTGTAACTCACAGAAGGAAACGTTTCCGACCCCAAAAAGTACATACATATATTCTTGATCATCATCAATCGCCGAGTCGATAAAACCATGCCCGTCTGTCAGTCCGTCTTGATAAGCGACTGAATATCAGAGACTATAAAAGCTGGAGCCACCAAATGTTGCATTCAGAAGGCTAGGATGTCACACTGTTTCAAGTGTATTTCATGATTTTGAAGATAAGAGAAAACTAAAAATGCAATTCGGTAGGGAATGGCGAATTTATAAATTATGAAGACCTTAATTTGCAGTGGCTACCTCCACCCCGTCCAGTAGCTTTGCCTATGCATGCTTATTGTTGTCATTCTTTCTCGCTCGCACACTCTGCCATATGCAGTGTGCGTCCCTGTTCGATGGTGGCGAGCTAAAATGGCGTTTTGGCTGGTGGAGTGAAGTAGATGTCGATGACAGATGTACAAAAAATGATGTAAAAATGATGAAGATGTAAAAATGTATAATTCGAAGAAAAAAAAACCACTTAGGTACAGATACATATACTGCCTGAGTACCGGGTATAAAAGTTGTGACGCATGCGAAGCGCCTCACAAACGTTCCTACTCGTTTTTCCTATTTCTAACTGAAAGTTTCCTCTTATTGATGCTTCGCCATTAGCATTTTCCTATTCAATTTTTATTATCCGTTTTCGTTGAGTTGCGCTGAGTTGTGTTGAGTGGGACCTTAATCTAAGGGAATTACTAATTGGAGGAGATGTTGTTCTTTGGGGTCCTCTCCTTGGGCTACACGGCCAGTATTTCAAATTTTTGGATATGCATTTAAGTGGATATTTTTGCCGGGGCTGCCCTAGACACATTCGGTGCCACGTTCACACAGAGGATTTTCAGACTAAACGCGGAGAGGAGGGGAAGAGAGATGAGAGAATAATATTTGGTTAGTGAAGGAGCAGAGATTTGTTGTTGGAAAAGGTAAAAAGATTTACTACGTATAATTCTAGGAAAATAAATAAATGTGAGAGATCTACAAATAAATATGGAATAATAATTGTAAGGGCAGCAATAAAAAAAATGGTATAAAATTAGACTTGAATGAATTCTACTTAAATTCGTATAAAAATGAACGCAAACACAAATAACCAT
Organism: Drosophila subobscura; assembly: GCF_008121235.1. Taxonomy (NCBI): domain Eukaryota; kingdom Metazoa; phylum Arthropoda; class Insecta; order Diptera; family Drosophilidae; genus Drosophila; species Drosophila subobscura. Next base: position 942,015 of record NC_048533.1, on the reverse strand, counting down.
TAATAATAATAAAACAATATTAAAAAATACCAGCTAACCCGATGTCAAAGATATTCTTTTGTAATTTTTCAGTTCAATATTTGCATACTCATGTTTATACGAGTATCTTGCCATAAGAAAATGTTTTGCAAATCTTGCCTGAGCAGGCGTCTGGAGATTTCAATGACTATTCGTCAGTGGAAAGCAGAGATTTTGAAAGCAATAAAACAAACAAATAAATATCCAAAAAATATACATAAGACCCACTATAAAAAAAAAATTAGTTGGTAATTGGTTGTTATGCATTTCCCCGTAATCCTTCATTTAACTTTTATTTAATCCCCAGCGTGAAAGCGAGAGATTTGCCAATCACTCCACTCTCGTAAATGCTGATATTTAATTAAAAAATTATAATGAAAAGAGCTAACCGCCAAGCTTGTGGCCAAAAAAACCCGTACGGCGTACGCTGTACGGTTATGAAAATTACGTTGTTATATTTTCGGTTACTGCGGCAACCGAACAGAAAATCTCTCTCTTAATGTCATTTTGTTCAATTTGGCGTAATTATTATAATGCATTGTTTTACGCTAGCTCTGTGCGGAATTTTCTGCCTTTGCTTGTTGTATTAATTAATTAACCGCTTTCACTTAAATTGACAACCGAGAAGCAGCAGTGACACAAAAAAAAAAAAAAATGTAATATAATTGAAATATTTTAGTAAAATTTTCAGCGAATCGCATGCATTATCGCGGGATCCCCGTGCTGTCCCCAGGCTGTCCGTGTCCCTCTCCAAACCCCGTCCCCTGACTGCCGTATTAGTTGGCAGATTTCGGGGCTGCGGGACATTTTGACGAACCACAGACGCCATTTAATTGTCCTTTTTAGTTAATTGCTCAATTGATATGCACAATTTTGATTGCTTTTGTCGCTCTGTAAATAGCGGGGAAGCGCCGCCGGCTGCAGGGTTAGGCCCTCAAAGAGCAAACGCAGCTCAAATGGATTGTAATCAAATACAACCAAATGAAAATGATTATTAAATAGTGCACACACACTAGACAACAATTATGTAATAAAAGTATTGACGATAATTTTCTAATTTGTAATTGGTTACCACAACTTACCGTTTTTATTATTGGCTTAATTCGGTCAGCGGGTTCTTTCGCTTTGTTTTGTGGATGACTCGCAGCATTTAAAATTGTGTGAGTGAGTATTAGTGGTATGAAAAAACCATCAACTAAGTGTGAAAAATATTCACAATTCTTTCAGGGACCCACAATCTTAGCTTAAACTTACACTAACAATAGTTAACATAATCGTAGATACAACTATGATACGCATACATACACTTAGCCAGCTATATACAACATTAACTTCCTAAAATCTGACATAGCTAAAGTCATTGGGATTTGGGGCCAGCGGTGGGCCAGACCCACTTACCTCCTCAACCATGGCTGTGGCATACATGTGCGGCGCTACATTCTTCTCCAAACTAAAGTGATCCTCGGGAGTCTTGTGATACACGGGATTCTCAAAGTTCATAGAGTTGACAGCACGGGTGCAACGTCTGTATGTGAGGAGGATGAGCTGCAGAGGGGAAAGAAGGGGGGTTCAAATATGGTTTATTTTGTGTGGAATATATTACAATTTATACTCACATAAGCCACCACAGTGGTGCCCATTAAACTGCCTATTACAATCCAGGCAATTCGGCCATGATCCTGCTCTGCTGGTGCATCAATCCTATGAATTGTGTGTGTGGAACTGTTGTCATTTGATTTCTTTTCAACTGTGGGAAAAATTATTAAAATAAGTAAGAAATTAGGATTTGTTTTTAGCAAATCAGCAATTAGCAAATTAGTTTGTTAGCTGTATTTTGTTTTTTAGTTAGTAAAAGTAGTCGCAAATAATCCATAACCAAAGAAAAAATCAACTCCAAATTTAATTTAATAAATATAAATATATAACTGCCAGCTTTTTGCTCCTAATTTCTGACCGAATGTAATTACAATTGTTGTCAGACAAAAGGCGAAATAAAAGCACAGTACATCCCGCTGAGAATGTTTCCGCTCTTTAGCTGGGATTTTTCTTGGGTTTCCCCCCGTCAGCTGTAGCCTTTTATTTGGTGGCTTTTCTGTTTTTCCGTGTTTGCTGTTGTGGTGGCAGGAAGTTGTAGGATTTTTCCGCTGTCAACATAATTCGTTTTCATATTTTCCGCTTAGAATTTGTACAGCGAAAGTTAAGCAGGAGGCAGGCGGCAGGATGCTGACGGCAGGCGTGAGCGCGTTCGCCTGGCAAATGATATGCCATGCGCATTTAACGCATCTTCGAGTGGACGCCATCTCGCCATCACCATTTCCCCCCACTCCACCTCACCTAACTTTTTATACCCGGTACTCGAAGAGTAAATAGGGTATACTGTATTTGTGCACAAAGTGGGTGTATGTAGCACACAGAAGGAAACGTTTCCGACCCCATAAAGTATATATATTCTTGATCAGCATCAATAGCCGAGTCTACTTATGTCTGTCTGTCCGTCTGTCCGTCTTGTTGGCGGCTAGTTCTCAGAGACTATAGGATCTGGAGACACAAAATGTTGGCTCCAAATTTTGCTGTATGCTCACACTGAAACCAGTGTATTTTAAAAATTAGCCACGCCCCCTTCCGCCCCCGCAAAAGGGCAAAAACCACTCAAAGCTACAATTTTGAAAATAAACGAGAAGGGACGTGTGAGACGCTTCTTACGCGTCACAACTTTTATACCCGGCACTCAGTACTACATCTGCAACTTAGCGGTTATAAAACATTTTTTCTTCATCTGTCATCTACATCAACAACACTGCTCACGCCAACACGCTCCTTTAGCTCGCCACCCTCCCCTATAGACACACACTGCAGAGTCGCTGCAGAGGCAGCGGCAGAGATGTGTCAGGGGCAGAGGCCATAAACAGCGCGAAGCAGAGTGTGAATGCTGCGGGACGGGGTGGGTTTGGCCACTGAAAATTAATTTCTCCATTGTGGCTATAATAATGATCCAATCGTATCCCAATTTGGTGATCTGATAGATATGGTCATTCCCTACGGAATAGCGTTTTTAGTTTTCTGTTATCTTCAAAATTGTAGATTTGGGAGGTTTTCGCCCTTTTGCGGAGGCGGAAAGGGGCGTGGCTCATTTTTGAAATACACTGGTTTCAGTGTGAGCATCCAGCAGTCTGGAGCCAAAATTTGGTGGCTCTAGCTCTTATAGTCTCTGAGAACTAGCCGACAAACAAGACGGACAGACAGACATGGCTCAATCGACTCGGCCATTGATGCTGATCAAGAATATATATACTTTATGGGGTCGGAAACGTTTCCTTCTGTGCGTTAGATACATTCACTTTGTGCACAAATACTATATACCCTATTTACTCTTCGAGTACCGGGTATAAAAAAATTCTAAAAACCATTCCGTAGGGAATGACCATTTCTCTCAAATCACCAAATTTGGATTCTATTGGACCATTATTATAGCCACAATGAAGATATTAATTTGCATTGGCTAAACCCACCCCGTCCCGCAGCTTTTGTCGTTTTTTATATTCTCTCATTCACACAATACGTTTCGCGCAGTGTGCGGCCTCTGCTCCTGCCGTTCCTCTGCCTCTGCCTCAGCCGTGGCTAAACCCACCCCGTCCCGCAGCTTACATTTCTGTTTGGCACAATCTCTCATTCACACTCTGCTTCTGCAATGTGCGGCCTCTGCCTCTGCCGTACCTCTGCCTCGGCCTCTGCCGCGTCTCTGCCTCTGCCGTGAGTCTGCAGTGTATGGCTCAAGGTGAGGGTGGCGAGCTAAGAGAGTATGTTGGCGTGAGAAGTGTTGTAGATGTAGATGACAGATGAAAAAAAAAATGGAAAATTTGACAAAAACCGCTAAGGTACAGATGTGTTACTGAGTACCGGGTATAAAAGTTGTGACGCTTAAGAAGCGTCTCACACTTCCCTTCTCGTTGTTGCTGTTTTTTTGGTACTATTTTTACTATAATAGTGTCCAGGAACAGCAGCTGAGCGTTTAGCGGCCCATGTGGAAAAGGAATTATCATTAAAAGTTGATGGAGGAAACAGCTGCTGTGGCATCGATTAAGGGGCGATTAGGGGGCTGATTAGGCGTTAGATAATATGCTGCAAATTTATTTCGGCGGCATTAACAAGTTGCCCACATGGCCAAAGCCGTTGAAAAGTTGCACGTTTCTGTGGCATATTAAGTTTAATTGTGTGGGTTGAGCCAGTGGTTATGAGTGTGTACGAGGGCTGTCTGATACGTTTCTGGCCAGAAACGAAGACCACATTCCAAGTTAGCCAAACTTGGCAATTGTGATTAGGCATCTTTTAATACAAAAAATTGCGGAAAAGAAGACTCACTTGAAGAAGAAACGAGGAGGAACGTTGTGAGGCGCTTCGTACGTGTCTCAACTTTTATAACCGGTACTCAGTCGGTACACACATATTTACCTATGTAAGTAACCTTAGTGTGATACATGTGTATGTACATATGTAACATTATGTTTTTTTCAATGTTTATGTTTTCTTCATTCAATAATAATGATCTGAGCCGATCTGATAGATAGTCATTCTCTACGGAACTGGGTTTTTAATTTTTTCGAGCAGGCTATATCGACTGGGCTACTAATGTTGATCAGAATATATATACTTTATGGGGTCAGTTTCCTTCTGTGCGTTACGCACTTCGGTACAATATACCCTATTTGCTCTTCGAGTACCGGTTAGAAACATCAAAAACATCACCATTTTCCAAGGCAAAAATCCTCGAATGGGTTGACTTTGTTTATCTCCAGATATAGCCTAACGTTACTTATTTTTATTAGCTAGGCTTAAAGGTGCTCTTGACGGACTACAATTTTCGTAAAAAAAAAGGAGTCAGGACGACTATAATTTTTTGGATAGCTGCAGTGCACTATGAGTAAAAAGCCCGAATTTTTGGCATTTATCAAATTTTTTTTTGGGTAAAATATTTGAATGCGACTTAACTTTTCTGATTCCTAAATATCCAGATAGAACAAAACTGGTTTTAGAAGATTTTTACCTAGTACCATATTTTTGGGCGCTTTCAAAGTCAGCTGATTTTGAGATGCTTTTACTTGTGAAAAAGGGCGGTAAAAATTGAGCAACTCGCAGCTGTAATTGTAGCTCGATTACAAAGTTTATATACAAGTAAAAGTATGGAAATATTAGGTCGAGGTATTTAAATTAATTGTTAATACATGTTTTTGTATAGTTGTGTGTAGTTATTTAGTTGTCCAATGTTTTTTTCGTGTGTCTTTTTAGCTTGGTACTAACAATTGCACGTGTTTTCTGCGGAATATTACTTTTGCACTGCCCACTTCTCCACTGCCCAGAGGTTCAAGTTACATGTTATTTACCAATTATTAAAGAATCACGTAGTGTTAATGCTTTTCGAAAAAATGTAAAATTTGACAAAACACTGCTAAGGTGTAGATGCAGTGACGCGTAAGAAGCGTCTCACACGGCCCTTCTCGTTTATAATAAATACAACGTAAATGGGATACAGTTCGTATGGTCGCGGGAGGTAGTCGGGGTCTAAATGACTAAATTTTTTCGAAATTCTACTTTAGTCTAACGAACATTCATGCCAATTTGTAAAGCTATAGATCTATTTTTTTTTATTAATACCAAAAAAAAGTGCTTTTTACCCATAGTGCAGTGGTGGGATCACTTTTGTGAGAATTATATTTACTTAGAATAAGACGATGTTGACTGCTGTTTTATTGTCAGGATGGAAAATTATCGGACACACCTCGTATCTATGTGTGTTTGATTGGCATAGAGGCGTAGCAGCTGCGCTTTGAATTAACGATTTAAGATAAGGTTTGGGAGAGAGGCTTTCTGTCTTGGAGTTTCAGCTAACTTTCCATATTTTTGTAACATTCTGAACTGAGAGTTTTTGATGTCGCATTGCACACTTTACTTCTATCATGACTAGGTTTATAAAACCATTGAAACCTTACAACAAAATTACAATAAAAATAATTAAAAAACCATCGCGTATACATTTATCCAGCAAATTTTTCAAAGTCTGTGCATAAATATGTCTTCCGAAGGAGTACTCCATCCACATTCCACTCCAACTGCACAGCAGTCATGTTGTTGGTGGTGGCTATATGTACTTGTCATATATTATTGTGCGCTTCTAATCTATAGCAAATGCAATTTCCGTTCTAGTCCCCGTACCGTACCGTTCTAGTCCCCTTTCCAGTCCACATCCCATTCCCCAGCCCATATATGAATCAGGCAGAGGAGCGCAGAGTTATGCCTCATCGCCCCCTTTTGTATAATCTGGCACATGTGTTTTTATACCCGGTACTCGACGAGTAAATAGGGTATATTGTATTTGTGGGTAATAACGGTTGTATGTAACGCACAGAAGGAAACGTTTCCGACCCCATAAAGTATATATTCTTGATCAGTATCAATAGCCGAGTCGATGGAGCCATGTCCGTCTGTCCGTCCGTCTGTCCTTCTTTCCGGCCTGGATCTCAGAGACTATAAAAGCTAGAGCCACCAAATTTTGCATCCAGACTTCTGTGTGCTCACACTGTTACAAGTGTAACAAAAATGCTCAAAAAATGAGCCCCGCCCCCTTCCGCTCCCGCAAAAGGGCGAAAACCTCCCAATTTTAAAAGAAAACTAAAAACGCCAGTCCGTAGGGAATGACCATATCTATCAGATCACCACGCTCCTTTAGCTATGTAGATGACAGATGAAGAAAAAATGTAAAATTTGACAAATAACTGCTAAGGTGCAGATGTACATAGTACTGAGTGCCGGGTATAAAAGTTATGACGCGTAAGAAGCGTCTCACACGTCCCTTCTCGTTATATTTATTTTAAAACTCCAACTCGGGTTTAACGCATGGCAGGAGCTTAGCCCCGAAACCCCCGCTACCCACTCAAGGGATGTGCCATAACAAGAACGACAAAATGGCTGCGAGTCTCCAAAAATGAAATATAAACGCATAAAATATGTTCCTTCACCTGATCGGAGGTGGGGTTCTGCTTTTTTGCTAAGAGATTAGATAAAACAAACCAAAATATATGTGGCAAACTTTTTAGGCAAATAAAAAGAAAGTCAAAAATGGTGTGCTGTGCCATGTTGTCTATATTGGACACTACACACGCATCCCCCTGAAGGCAATATGCAGTAAAGTTCGAGGCGTAGGACAATAACAATTGCCGGAGAGTGACAAAAGTGCAGACAAATAAAAGTCATAAAATGTTGCACGATGGCAAGGACAGGCAGTGGCAGCATTGGCAGCAGTGGCAGCATTGGCAGCTGCTGTTGTTGGTGACTGTAGCGGGCGCCCCATCTATGCGTCCTGGATTTCATTTTATGTGGTATTCTCTGCCTATTAAAAACGCAGTCGTTACTTCGACGGTTAAAAGTTTATGGTCTCCGGGTGCGCTCTATCTCCCCCATCTGCGTGTCCATCTGTCTGTCTTTCTGTTTGTCTTTCTGTCTGTTGTCCTGCCTTTCTCTGGGGTATTTGCGAAACTTTGCCTGCGCTTAATTAAGCAATTTGAAGTAGCCAAAGTTGGCCATAGAAAAAGTAGCACAAACCGCTAATTGAAATTGCAGTTATGGTGGATGGGCGTCGTCATCATCATTGGCAGGACAGGGCATGTCAGGGACTGGGCTGGGACTGGTGCTGGTCTGAGGCTGGTGCCTTGTCTGTTGCTGGTACTGGCCATCGTCAAGGACTGGTTGGGTCATCTAATTGAAATAGTCCTTAACTAGTTTATAGTTATTTGCTTGCTCGCGCTTCGGCGAGCTTTTTAGCCTTTTTTTCCTTCTTTAACTTAGCTTAAGACCGTCGCATTGGCATCATACTTCGCATGTCCGCCCGAGCTGGTATGCGTTTTCCACTACCCCTCCTCTCAATTTTTCTTCCACCATGTCTTTTCATATATTTTTAACTGTAGTAATTAGGCTTCTGGACGGAACACATCGAGTATTTTTTACCTATTTAAGCTGCTCACTTTAAGTTTGAGTTGCCATGGTGCAAGGAATTCTAAGTCTTGGCTATCTCTCTCTGTCTATATGTTTTGCCTGTAAAAGAGAGTTCTCACTCTCCATGAGAGCCCACACTTTCTTGCTAAGCCAGAGAGAGAGATTGCCAATATCCTGATAACTCTTTTTTAAGAAAACGTACATAAAACGAGTTGGAACGTTTTTGAGACGCTTCGTACGCGTCACAACATTTATACTCGGACCCAGTCAGTATATGTGTATATGCACATATGTATGGACAATGGACATACATTCATATGTATGTATGTATTGTAACCTTCCCACTCGGGCCGTTTAGAAGTGGTTGCGAAAAATAATCGATCTTGTAACCCTTCCTGGTAGACTATGTAGAACCGATTCCCCAAAATAAGAGTTCTTTCATTCATCTTTTTTCGCCAAGAAAGTGTAAATGTAACCCGAACAGCTTCCCGACCGTTCGGGTTTTTTTCGAAGGCCAACATACCTCTTCTTTCATGCTTTTGGAAGGCCGAAATTAAAGCATCGAAAACGTTTCCGGCAAACGCATAGAAGAAAAAAAAACGAGAAGGGACATGTGAGACGCTTCTTACGCGTCACAACTTTTTTACCCGGTACTCAGTACTAATCTGTACCTTAGCGGTTTTTTTTAATTTTAAATTTTTTCTTCATCTGTCATCTACATCTTCATAATTTCTCAAAATTTGGTGTCTCTAGCTCTAAGAGTCTCTGAGAACCAGCCGACAAGCAAGACGGATAGACGGACAGACAGACATGGCTATACAGACTCGGCTAATGATGCAGATCAAGAATATATATTCTTTATGGGGACGGAAACGTTTGCTTTTGTGCGTTACATACATTCATTTGTGCACAAATATAATATACCCTATTTACTCTTCGAGTACCGGTTATAAGTACCAGTCTAGCTATTAAAGCATCCAATCTGATCCCTATTAACAGATCTGATAGATATGGCTATTCTCTACGGAAGTGCGCTTTTACTTTTCTCTTATCTTTAAGAGAGGGAGATGTGGCTGTGGGAGATTTTCGCCATTTTGTGGAGGCGAAAGGGAGCGGGGCGAAATTTTGAAACAAGCTTGATTCAGTGTGATATCCCATGAGTCCTCACACAAAATTTGGTCGCTGAGAGAGAGGCATGAATAGATAGACAGACATGGCTTAATCGAATCGGCTATTGATGCTGATCAAGAAACGTTTTCTTCTGTCTGTTACATTTTTCGACCACAAATAAATATATCCCATTTACTCTTCGAGTACCGGGTATAAAAACATTTAAAAAATCCCATCAAATATGTATGTACATATGTACATACGTAAAACATATGTATGATGTTTCTAAATGTTTTTGTTTGTACACGTATGTACAACGCAGTCTGCACCCTGTATTAGCCATATTTATGTCTGCCTAAAACAGCAACCAACATTTAATATTGGTATACATGGAAAAAGTATCAGCTTTCATGAGGGCCTGTCGTGTGTCGTTCTGATTTACGAGGCTGCCTCCATTTGTTGCATCCGTTCAATTGATCAAAGTGGAGGACGTGAGGCAGCCCAAAAAGAGCGTTTAATAAAAATAATGATATGGCATTTAGCTGCGGCAAATCGAGACTCTCTAATTTGAATCAATAGCAACAAGCGAAACGAGAAATGGATGCGGGACGAGATATTACTAGACTAGAGATATGGAACACAGCAGAACACAGGGACACAGCACAAAGGAATCTTTAACAAACAGCGAAAGAGATAGAGTGGAGCTGACAAATCAAATGTGTGGAAAAGTGTTTCGGGGCTGGGTGCAAATATTTTTAGGGATAAACCGCAGACCTGATGGGAGTAATTCATTTTCTTACACAGCCAAACGCAAATATTTCTACGCTCGGCAAAAGCTTCTGCAGTTGGGAGGTGTTGACAGTGCCAATTAGGACGGTATCTCTCACGATGAATATGATGATGAGGATGATATCCAGCGATGATGATGTGAATGTAGATGACGAATTCAAAACTAAACTATTTGCCAATGCTCCCGCCATATTCTGACGCAGGGAGGAGAGTTTCTGATGTGTCTGCAGTCTGTTGGATCCTTTTGGGTGCAATATCTGTTCGTGTTGCTTATATATATTTCATGACGATTTGCTTTCGTCGCGACGACTCTCCCGCTTGTCTGTCTGTCCATGTTGAGCTTGTCTCTACAACCCCCGCCCCCACACCCACCAACCCTTGCGGTTGTCAGTCGTTCATCATTTGCT